>NC_085926.1:183601212-183904242 GCF_029289425.2 Pan paniscus | reverse complement strand
AAGAAGGGGGATAACTGGGAACTGTTACCCACCATTACTCACAGCAACATTCAAATTCAGAATGTTTTTAAGTGAGCTAACCAAACAAAAGACATCTGAAAACCAAATTCCTCTAGTTTATGACCCTTGTAATAGATAATGGATCAATGGGACAGATTAGAGGGACAAATTCATATCAGAATTTTATATATGATAAAAGCATTATTTCAAATCAATGGATTATTTTAAGTCAAGGGTGTTTTGCTTGCAAGAAAAAAACTCTATCAACAGTTCCCAACCTTTTTGGCATCAGGGGCTGGTATTGTGGAAGACAATTTTTCCACAGACATGTAAAATTGTGGGGGCACGGATGGTTTCAGGATGAAACTGTTCCGCCTCAGATCATCAGGCATTAGATTCTCATAAGGAGTGTGCAACCTAGATCCCTCTCATGCGCAGTTCACAATAGGGTTAGAGCTTCTATGAGAATCGAATGCCACCGCTGATCTGACAGGAGGTGGAGCTCAGGCAGGAATCAGCTCACTTGCCTGAGGCTCACCTCCTGCTGTGCGGCCCAGTTCCTAACAGGCCAGTGACCAGTACCAGTCTGCAGCCCGAGGGTTGGGGACCCCTGACATTACATAGATAGATGAGTGATAGATAAATTGGCACACATTACCAATACATCCAGGGGCAGGACATAGTTGGATCCAGAGGCTCAAATAATTTTACCAGCACCTGGTCTTGTTTTATCACACAAGGCACTGCTTTTCACTGTGTTGGCTTTATTCTTGGGATACACATGGTAGTGGCCTCTGGAAGCCCACACTTGTACTTTTACAGCTTCAAGTCCAACAGGAAAAGACTATCTCTTCTGAAATAATCCCAATAAAGGTCTTAGAACTTAGTCTCCTTGACTCTGATTGGTTTAGCTTGGGCCATGCCCTATCCCTGTGGCCAGGGAGATGATACCAAGGTTGATTTACATACCCAAGCCTGGAGCAGGAACTATTGTTAGTTCCGAACAAACCACATATAATGAGAGGTGGTTCCCCAAGGGAAATAGAGGAGTTACTATTAAAAGAAGAGGCAAGGGATGCTGGGCAGGAGGCAAAAACAACAGGTGTCTCCTGTAGCTAATTACTCGGTAAAGATGTTTAGACACCTGATAAGCCATTTGAAAAGACTGAGGTTGGGGAATGGGTAATGAAGGTGGGCACCTATTCATGCTTTACATCAAAATTAATTCCAGATGATTTAAAAGTTTTTAATGTAAAAAACAAAACCACGAAAGTACTGGAAGGAAGCATGACTGAATAATTTTAAAAAGCTGAGAGTAGAGTAAGCCTCTTTAAGCAAAATGCAGAAACCATAAAGGGCAATATTGATAAAATTTGACCACATAAAACTTTAAAAGTTTTTTTTTTTTTTTTTTGAGACGGAGTCTAGCACTGTCGCCCAGGCTGCAGTGCAATGGCGCCATCTTAGCTCACTGCAACCTCTGCCGCCCAGGTTCAAACGATTCTCCTGCCTCAGCCTCCTGAGTAGCTAGGATTACAGGTGCCTGCCACCACGCTCAGCTAATTTTTGTAGCCTTAGTAGAGATGGGGTTTTGCCATGTTGGTCAGTCTGGTCTTGAACTCCTGACCTCAGGTGACCTGCCCACCTCAGAGTGCTAGGATTACAGGCGTGAGCCACCACTCCTGGCCTAAAAGCTTTTGTACATTAAAAAATACCGTACCAACTTTGGGAGGTCGAGGTGGGTGGATCACAAGGTCAGGAGATTGAGACCACGGTGAAACCCCATCTCTACTAAAAAAAAAATTCAAAAACTTAGCCGGGCGTGGTGGCGGGTGCCTGTAGTCCCAGCTACTCGGGAGGCTGAGGCAGGAGAATGGCATGAACGTGGGAGGCAGAGCTTGCAGTGAGCTGAGATCGCGCCACTGCACTCCAGCCTGGGCGACAGAGCAAGACTCCGTTCTAAAAAAAAAAAAAAAAACCATACCAAATGAAATAAGAAAGATCTACAATAAAGATACAATAATTATAGAAATCTATACACCAAGTAATATAACAATAACCATTATATGCTATAAGTTATACAAAATACAACAAGAAATAGAAACACATTAGTAAGAGACTAATTCACCTCCTTCAGTCCATGACAGGTGAAGTGGACAAATAAGCAAGGCTAGGTAAATTATTAGCAAGGAAGTTCTGATAGATGAAATTTCAATCCTGTACTGTGAAAATATAGACTACATTCCCCACACCCCAAGGGCTCATAAAACATTCATGAAACTTAACCAAATATTAGGTCACAGAAAAGCATTCTCAGACCAACATACAATTAAACCAGTAATATTAAGAAAATTAGAAAATAAAGAGATGCTTCTACATTCAGAAAATAAAAAGAATATTAAAATTCTGTCTTAAACTCCTCTTGGGTTTAGGAAATAAAACAAATTGTAGTCTATCTCAAAACAATCATAATAAAGACAACGACAACAAGGAACTAAAGCAGTGTACAGAGAAAATGTTATCTTTATACTAATAAAGAAGAAGGAAGAAAAACAAATTGTCTAACTCCAAACTCAGAAAAAGAACAACAAAATTAACTAAAGTAGAAAGAAAAGCATAAATTAATGCACTAGAAAGCAGAAAAATAGTAGAAATAAGAATAAACCAAGACAATGAATAAATTAAAGTAAAAAAATGAAATTTTATTATTTCAGATAAAAATTTAGCTAACCTTAAGGCCAGGCACAGTGGTTCATGCCTGTAATCCCAGCACTTTGGGGAGCCGAGGTGGGTGGATCACCTGAGGTCAGGAGTTCGAGACCAGCCTGGCCAACATGGTGAAACCCTGTCTCTACCAAAAATACAAAAATTAGCCAGGCGTGGTGGCACACGCCTGTAATCTAAGCTACTTAGGAGGCTGAGACAGGAGAATTGCTTGAACCTGGGAGGCGGAGGTTGCAGTGAGCTGAGACCAAACCATTGCACTCCAGCCTGGGCAGGAAGAGTGAAACTCCATCTCAACAACAACAACGAAAAAAAAATTAGCTAACTTTATCAAGAAAAAAAGGGCAGAACTGTGGCCCCTGCAAAGATGTCCACACTCTCATCCCTGGAATCTGTGAGTACACTACCTTATGTGGCCAAAGGACTCTGCAGATGTGATTAAGATACAAGATCTTGAGATGGGGAGTGTATCCTGGATTATCCACGTGGGCTCAATCTAATCATGTGAGCCCTTAAAATTAGGGGATCTTTCCTGGCTGAGGTTAGAGAAATGTGATGTGAGAATCTGACTTGACATGGCTGGCTTGAAGATGAAAAACAGAAGGCCATAAGCCAGGGAACACAGACGGCCTTTAGAAACTAGAAAAGGCAAGGAAAGATACTGTCCTAGAGCCTCCAGAAAGGAACACAGCACCGCCAACGCTTTGACTTTACCCTGGGGACACCTGGTTAGACTTCTGACCTAAGGAAATGTGAGATAATAAATGCGTATTGTTTAAGCTACTAAGAATAAGCCACAGCAATAGAAAATTAATACAAGGATTAACCTTACAAAATAAGAAATGACAAGGAAGAAGCAAACCTAGAATTAGAGAAAATAAAAAATCATTATGTTACTTTACTAACTCTATGCAAGTAACCTTGAAAACCTGAATGCTAGCTGCATACCAGTTACCAGAATACAAACAAAAAAGAAAACCTGAATGAAATGGGTGAGTTTCTAGGAAAATATAATTCCCCCAAACCAATCCCAAAATAGGTAGAAAATAAAAATAGACCAATTTCTATTTAAAAAAGAAAGTTAAAAAATTTATCAGAGGCCCCCCAAAAGCAGCAGGCTCAGACAATGTCACAGGGATTTTTTTTTAACCATAATTTCGAGATATGATAATGCCAATGCCATTTAAATTGTTCCACAGCTTAGAAAAAAAGGTAACCCTGGCCGGGCGCAGTGGCTCACGCCTATAATCCCAGCACTTTGGGAGGCCGAGGCGGGCGGATCACCTGAGGTCAGGAGATCGAGACCATCCTGGCTAACACGGTGAAACCCCGTCTCTACTAAAAATACAAAAAATTAGCCGGGCGTGGTGGCAGGCACCTGTAGTCCCAGCTACTCGGGAGGCTGAGGCAGGAGGATGGTGTGAACCCGGGTTGTGGAACTTGTAGTGAGCCAAGACCGTGCCACTGCACTCCAGCCTGGGTGACAGAGTGAGACTCCGTCTCAATTAAAAAAAAAAAAAAGAAAGAAAAAAAGAAAAAAGGTAACCCCGCAAATATCTTTTTATAAAGAGAATATAGCATTGATACTGATAAATAACAAAGATTTCACATACAAAAACTATAAATCAATCTAATTTATAAACATGGATGCAAAAAATTCTAAGAAATCCTATTTTTTTAATCCTAATAAAAATAGACCTCAGCTGCATTAAAAGATAGTAATAATAATAATAAACCAGGCATGGCAGTACATGACTGTAGTCTCAGCTACTCAGGAGACTAAGGCTGAAGTATTGCTTGAGGCCAGGAGTTCAAGCCTGCAGCGCACTATAATTCCACCTGTGAATAGCCACTGTACTCCAACATAGAGAGACTTCATCTTAAAAAAAAAAAAAAAAAAAAAAGAGGCCAGGCATGGTGGTTCACACCAGCAGTAATCCTAGCACTTTGGGAGGCTGAGGCAGGAGGATTGCTTGAGCCCAGGACAACATAGCCAGACCCCATCCCTACAAAAAGTAAAAATTTCACAAAAAGAAACAAGAAAAAAAAAGTAATGACTTTGAAGTTTAAGAATGCAGGGATGGTCCAATATTAGCAATTCTATCAGTATAATCCATATTAATAGATCTAAAAGAAAAAAATGACCATTTTTATAATACTGAAAAGGCAGTTGACAAAATAAAAAGGGCATGTATGTAAGTCATCAATAAATGTAGAAGGAATTAGTAAGTCATAATAAAATAATAATATAATTCATTTATAATTCAACCATCACAATAATATAATTCATTCAAGCTTAGCATTATTAATGGAAATTAGTAGGTGAAAAATTTGAGGACTAACAGGATATTTGCATAATCTCAGGGTACCTCCTTACAGATACTTATTAACTGCAATGGAAGCAATAGTAACTTCACAGTGGAAAAACCTGGCTGACACCACAAAGTGATCACAATTAACATGACTGGTTGTCTTAGTTCAGGCTGCTACAAAAAAAAATGCCATTGACTGGGTAGCTTACAAACAACAGAAATTGATGTCTTACAGTTCTGGAGGCAGGAAGTCTGAGATCAGAATGCCAGCATGATCAGGTTCTTGCGAGGACTATCTGCTGGGTTGAGATTGCCATCTTCTCCTTGTAGTCTCATGTGATGGAAAGAAGATGAGCGAGCTCCCTGGGGTCTCTTTAATAAGGACACTAATCCCATGCATGAGGGCTCTACTCTCATGAACCTAATCACCTCCTGAAGGCCCCACGCACTGGGGGTTAGGGTTTCAACATGTGAATTGGGGGGGGAACAAAAACTTTCAGTCTATAACACTAGTGGCAGAACAGATCAACATTACGTGCTCCTGATGTGACATTGACAGAAACAGCATCGCTTCTGTGGTGTTCCTGCCGAAGAAGCATAACTTTATTCTAATCATGAGGCAACATAAGACAAATTAAAATTGAGGAATTTTCTACAAAAAAAAAAGAAAAAGAAAAAACAGCCTCTACTCTTTAAAAAGTGTCAATGTCGGCCGGGCGCAGTGGCTCACGCCTGTAGTCCCAGCACTTTGGGAGGCCGAGGCAGGCGGATCACAAGGTCAGGAGATCGAGACCATCCTGGTTAACACGGTGAAACCCATCTCTACTAAAAGTACAAAAAATTAGCCGGGCGCGGTGGCGAGTGCCTGTAGTCCCAGTTACTCGGGAGGCTGAGGCAGGAGAATGGCGTGAACCCGGGAGGCGGAGCTTGCAGTGAGCCAAGATTGCGCCACTGCACTCCAGCCTGGGCGACAGAGCGAGACTCCATCCCAAAAAAAAAAAAAAAAAAAAAAGTCAGTGTCATGAAACACAAAGAAAAAAACTGAGGAAATGTTCCAGATCAAAAACAGCTAAGGAAATGTGACAACTGAAAATAAAGCATGATCCCGAATGCTTCTTTGCTATAAAGAACGTTATTGGAACAAATGACAAGTCAGAAAGAAGGTCTGTAGACAGGATATTATATTAATGTTAGCTTCCTGATTTTAATCATTGTACTTATGTTTATAGGAAACACATACTGAAGTACTTAGGGATAAAGGTGAAATCTTTTTGCAACAGTCCAGGAAAATATATATATATTTGTATATATTTATATTAAATATAATTTATATTTATATTATATTAATTTATATTATAATTTATATTATAATTATATTTAATATATTTAATATAAATATATTTATATTAAACTATATAGATATAGATAGGGGCCAGGCACAGTGGCTCACACCTGTAATCCCAGCACTTTGGGAGGCCAAGGCAGGCAAATCACCTGAGGTCAGGAGTTCGAGACCAGCCTGGCCAACATGGTGAAACCCCGTCTCTACTAAAAATATAAAAATTAGCTGGGCAATGGTGGCAGGTGCCTGTAATCCCAGCTACTCGGGAGGCTGAGGCAGGAGAATCACTTGAAT
This sequence comes from Pan paniscus, assembly GCF_029289425.2. Lineage (NCBI taxonomy): Eukaryota > Metazoa > Chordata > Mammalia > Primates > Hominidae > Pan > Pan paniscus. The sequence continues at coordinate 183,897,570 of NC_085926.1, read as the reverse complement.
CCAGGAGGTGGAGGTTGCAGTGAGGCAACATTGTGCCACTGCACTCCAGCTTGGGTGACAGAGCAAGACTCTATCTCCACAAAAAAAAAAAATGGGGAGAGAGATAGGGAGATAGTTAAAGCAAATATGGTAGAATGTAAATGTTGGGGAAATCTGAGTGAAAGTTATGTGGGAATTCTTTGTACTAGTCTTTCAAATTTCTGTAAGTATGAAATTATGGAAAAATAAAAAATTAAAAAGAAAAAGTAGCACATAATTTTTAAAACATCTGCAATTGTAATGAGGAAAAGAGAGATATATTGGTCAAAGGTTTTTGGTTTTGTTTCTTTAGTGAAAGAAGCTTGAATACCAATGGAACAATCCCCACTGGTAGAGGGGAGAGGGTGAGGAATGACAGGGGGCTGGGGGGAGGCTAGTCCTCAAGAGTGAGAATGAGAACTAGAGTGAGAGAATAGATAGATGAGGAAGTATTTGTGTATCAGTCCCTTTTCACACTGCTAATAAGACATACCAGAGACTGGGTAATTCATAAAGGAAAGAGGTTTAATGGACTCACAGTTCCACATGGCTGGGGAGGCCTCACAATCATGGCAAGAGGCGAAGGAGGAGCAAAGGCGTGTCTTACATGGCAGCAGGCAAAGAGAGCATGTGCAGGGGAATTGCCCTTTATAAAACCATCAGATCTCGTGAGACTGATTCACCATGACGAGAACAGCACAATAAAAACCTGCCCCCATGATTCAATTACCTCCCACCAGGTCCCTCCCACAACACATGGGAATTATGGGAGCTACAGTTCAAGATTAAATTTGGGTGGGGACACTATCAAGCCATATCAATTTGTGACTATGAAAAACAATATATGTTCAATGTATAACATTTAGAAAATATAGAAAGGTGTATATAAAAGAACCCAAATCACCTATCATATCAAGACCTAACATGAAAGCTCACTGATAGAGGCATTTTGGGTGCAGGCAGGCCAGAGAGGGAGGCCTGGGACACAGAGGCGTGGAAGAGACCTCAGAGAGCCTCTGGATGTGCTCCCTCTTTCCATAGATGAGGAAGCTAATGCTTAGAGACACGAAATCATTTTCTTTAGATCACAGAGCTAGTTAAGGGCAGACATTATTTTCTAACTCATGATCCAATATTCTTTCCACTTTACAGGATGTATCACTGAAGTTCCCAGTGGTTGTCAACCAGGGGAAGTACTGCCCCCAAAAGAAATGGCAGATGTGTGGGGGCCTTTTTAATAGCCTTAAGACAAGGGGCTGCAACTGCCATTTAGTGGATGAGGACCAGAGATGTAAAACTTGCAACAGTGATCCGGGAAGTCCTGCACAATGAAGATTATACAATCCGACATAACAACTGCACCTGTGTCAGAAACCTCACAGCAGCTGTGCCTAGAAATCAGGCTTCTAGGGTCACAGTCCAGCCCACCGTAGTGAGCCACGGGACTGGGCAAGTCGCCAACCCATCTTATTCATCTTGAAAATGAGCATTTCATTCCAGATGAGAACTCACATCCTCAGCCTCCGACTTGCCCAGATTCTGTCATCACATTGCAGTTTTCCCCTCAGAGGAGGCCACGGTGGCCACAAGCTGACTCTGCCAATGACACATAGGTACAGGCAGAGTAAATCCACAAACTCTCCACTTTGTAACCTCCTTGGGCTAAGCTAGTTCACAGATTTACCAAGCTAAGCATCTAGCATCTTAGATGATAACTATGCTCTTGTTTGCAAGACTCTTTCTAGTTACAAAGCATTTCCACCTGCATTATTTCATTCAACACTCCCATTAGTCCTATGAAGTAATTACACCTCCAATTTTATAAATAAGAGAAGCTAGACTCAGTACGAATGACCCAGATTACTGGGTCAGTAAGTGAAAGATGGAGCCGGGATGAGGTCCTGTCTTCTGAGGCCAAATGCAGAGCTCTTTCTAGGCTACCTCATTGCCTTTGGGGGAAATGCCAGTCTCAGACCTGCTCCCTTTAGTCCAGACTGGGCAATGATCTCTTCTCTTTTCCATCCTCCTTCCCTCGGGCCATTCTTTTCACTCGGATGAAAACTAACTAAAGAGCAAGCAAGGGGACCTCCAGCTTGCTCTCGGCTTCCTTAGGAAACACTAACAACGGTTTGAAAGAGAGTGAGCTCTCTGTCATTAGGGGCGTTCAAGAAGACATTGGATGACCATCTGGCCAAGATGTGGTAGAGGAGATTCCTGATTATTTTGCAAAAGTAAAAAGATTTCCGAGGACCTTTCCAAATTTGAGAGCAGAGGACTGTGTGCTTAGGGAGACAGCATGTTTCGGAAGCTGACTGGGCAGAGGCCCAAGCTGAGGGAATAGAGACAAGTCTGGAGAAGGAAATAAAGAAAGAGAGAAGAAAAAATCTGAAAGTGATTGTGAAGACGAAAGCAGATTCTTCGCTTCCAAGAAAGAGACTTGGAGCACCAACAGGGATGAGGAGACAAACTGGGTTGATGCCTGGAGAGGAAGTTAGGGGAAATGTCAATGTTTCTCAAATAGCCTTGCCCAGAAAATGTGTCAACAAACACCCAGCCAAAATTCACCGAATACAACTCAGGCAACACAGCCGAGGAGCAGAGGAGGAGCAGTCTCTGGAGAGAGAAGCACTTGAATTGAGTTAAAAATACTTTAAATTCACAATCAATCAAAAATGCTAAAGGCCCAGAGAATATATTTGGACTGGACGTCTTCCATTTCCCTGAAAGTAGGTGGTGTGGGATTCTTTTTTGAGCATTATCTGAATCAACATTGGGGTTGGGGAGGACTAGCCTTGTAGTGAGAAATCACCTTTTAGCCAAGGAGTATCCTGAATGCAATTCCAGAGGGAACTCTAGGGACTATTCCTAAAATGGAAACCAGGTCCAGAATGCATCTTTGCAGCCTGGCAGGCTAGAGGGATAAACAGATTCAGGTGAAAAAAAAAGGATTCCTTTTTACAGTATCCTACGGGATGCCTTTTTTTCTTGAAATCTCCTTCAACTCCTCTTTTCAACCATGGGGTACAAAGACTTTAATAAGTTTCAAAAAAAATGTTTCAAAATAACTCCTTTCTTACACATGTAAAACACTGAGAAAATATAGATGCACCAAGAGAAGGGAATACATATTCTCTGTTTCTCTACTACCCAAAAATAAGCATTTTGCTATGTCTACCACATTTAAAATTGTTTTAATTTTTGGTTTTGGCATGGTTCAAAATCAAAGTGGCATTAAAAAGATATTCCTTGAGAAGTATTGCCCCTCCCCTTCCCCCTCCATCATGTTTCCCACCCACTTCCACCTTCTCAGGTAAACTCTGATTGTTGTTACATCCTTCTAATATTGTCTAATGCAAATACAAGTACAAACATAAATTCTTATTTTACCCCTGTCTTACTACAAAAGGTAGCATATCACATACATTGCATTCAGCTTTTTGACTTGACAATATATCCTATTGCTTTTTATTTTCCATGTTTATGCAAACATTAGTTTTTACTGAAATGGGATGATACTTCTGTAACTTGCTTTTTTTTTTTACTTAAAAGTTGTTTGTGGACCTCTTTGCGTATTTTCAAATATTCTTCCACAGTATCATCTTCAAAAGCTGCAATGTCTGGAAAAAGCCCTGGAATATCGCTGTGGCTGTTTTCTGCCTCCCCCAGGATAATCTCCCTTGGAGTTGAGAGGTCTGTGGATGACTTCCAGCTCAGCCAGTTACCAGATGTGAGAATTTAGGCAAGGCCGAATTTAGGCTCTGAGCCTCAGTTCCCAATACTAACACTTCTCACTCATAGTAATGCCAGATTTGCCTCTAACCCAGGGCAGTAGTGAGAATTAAACGAGACAATGGTCAGGAAACCATCATTTAGGAACCAAACACTTTCAGTAAACACTTTTTCTCAAAACTTTTAGTTTTCTAAAAGCATTTTTCTTATTACACATTTAATGTATATGCATTATAGAAAAATTAGAAAAAGTAGTAAACCAAAAATAGAAAATCAAAATAATCCATAAATTTGCAAAAAATCCTTTCAGATAGTTCATATACATATACATATACGTGTGTGTATATATATATACTTCTGTGTGTGTGTATATATCTACATACACAATATATAATTTACAAAACTTGTTCATATTGTACCTTTTGGTTTTGTAACCTTTTACTCCCACTCAACAATATATTTAAATACTCTTCCATATTCATAAATATAATATTTATTGTTATTGGCTACATCAAATTCTGTTGTATTCGTGAACATACCATGCTTTTTCTAACCAACCTGAAAATGTAAGTTCTTTTGAGGTTTTTATTGTGTATAATGTTATGCTGCACGTCTTTATAGTCAAATATTCGCATACATTGAAGAAGTCAATTTAGAATGCATGTTGCATGTTTTCTTTTATTCACTCAACAAACGCTGTGGAGCACCTACTATTCTCCATGAGCTGTCTGGGTGCTAGAGTTACGAAGATGAGTCTGGTACAGGAACTGTTAATCTAGGAAAGAATACCAAATCATTGTTACATTTTGGGTTCGCTGACCTCTCTAGGGTTCCTGATGTGCCTGGCGGGACTTTTCACAACCCTAAGCTGTATTCATAGAGCCTGACTTCATTTCCCAACTTGAAGTGACCCTTTCTCTGCCTGGCAAACTTCTACTCATTTGTCAAGACCCAATGCAAATATCTCCTGCTCTATGGCGCTTTCCCTGATACCCCAAAAGAGAATAAGACTCTCCTAGAGAATTATACGGCCCCAGAGTACCTGTTACATTCCATTTGTAATTATCCACATACTTTCCTATCTTATCTCTTCCCCTGAACTTTAAGTTTCTAGGAGTTGGTTCCTAGCTTCCTAGTTTCCTGTCTTGCTTATTATCTCCAGCCGTGCCCAGCGAGATGCCTAACACATAGCAGATGTTCCCGCTGAACACTTATTGAGTGAATCACCAGTACCACATGGTTAGTAAAATAATAAATACAACAACTGAAGTTACATTATTGGCAAAGAAGGGCTGTTAACAAAGACCCGTGGTCAGCAGCCAGCTTAAGGGATGGCTCAGCTGTCCTGGCCTATGGGCTGGGTCAGCTTTTTTTCCATGTCCCAATTTTGTCACTCTCTCTCTTGACCATGACTGTTGAAGGCCTAGACTTCATTCCTTGGTGCCTTGGTTCACTTTTAGGCAGCCAAGGGGCAGCAGAGGCTCAGCAGGGAAATATCTACGGCCTAAAACTTTTATACAGTTATAAAAGTTATACAGTTTATACAGTTATACAGTTATAACTGTATAAAAGTTTTAGGCCTCTTGCAACAAACATCCAAGTCATAAGTACAAAGGAAAGGTCTCTTTTATTTATTTATTTATTTATTTATTTATTTATTTATTATTTTTGTGTGTGTATGTGATGGAGTCACTCTATTGCCCAGGCAGTGCAGTGGTGCGATCTCGGCTCACCGCAACCTCCGCCTCCCAAGTTCAAGCGATTCTCCTGCCTCAGCCTCCTGAGTAGCTGGGATTACAGGTGCTTGCCACAATGTCCAACTAATTTTTTGTATTTTTAGTAGAGATGGGGTTTCACCATATTGGCCAGGCTGGTCTCGAACTCCTGACCTCAGGTGAGCCACCTGCCTTGACCTCCCAAAATGCTGGGATTACAGGCATGAGCCACCGAGCCTGGCCAGAAAGGTCTCTTTTAAAGGAACATATATATGGCCGGGTGCGGTGTCTCATGCCTGTAATCCCAGCACTTTGAGAGGCCAAGGCAAGCAGATCACCTGAGGTCAAGAGTTCGAGACCAGCCTGGCCAACATGGTGAAACCCCATCTCTACTAAAAATACAAAAAATTAGCCAGGCGTGGTGGCGGGCAACTGTAATCCCAGCTACTCGAGAGGCTGAGGCAGGAGAATCACCTGAACCCGGGAGACGGAGGTTGTGATAAGCAGAGATTGCGCCACTGCACTCCAGCCTGGGCAACAAGAGCGAGACTCTATCTCAAAAATAAACAAATGAAAATATATATAAAATCATGAATACCAAATTTGGTATTAAAATGTTTATTTCGGCCGGGTGCAGTGGCTCACGCCTGTAATCCCAACACTTTGGGAGGCTGAGGCAGGCAGATCACAAGGTCAGGAGTTCGAGACCAGCCTGGCCAGCATGGTGAAATCCAATATCTACTAAAAATACAGAAATTAGCTGGGCATGGTGGCACGTGCCTGTAATCCTAGCTACTCAGGAGGCTGAGGCAGAAGAATCGCTTGAACCAGGAGGCGGAGGTTGCAGTGAGCTGAGATCATGCCACTGCACTCCATCCTGGCAACAGAGAGAGACTCCATCTCAAAAAAAAAAAATTTACTTCAACCAAGAAATCAAAACAACTTACAAATCTTTAAAGCTGGCCCATATCACAAGACCCTATCTGACACACCATTCTAATATTTTTTTAATTTTTCAGCTATTCTGAGGGAAAAAATACAACATTAATCTGAAATTAAGGAGTACAAAAGAACAACACAAATAAATGGCTACAATCTGGGGCAGGAAATAAACACGAGACTGTAGCATCTTGTAGTGCCAGAAAGTAAGGAAATGCTAAAAAATAAATAAATTTTTAAAAATTGGTGGTCATATTTCAAAGGAATAAGAACTAGGTGAAAGAACTCCCAATGGCCAAAGCTGGAACAACTTAAGCAACAAAATTAACAAGTACAGGAATATCTCATCGTATTGTGCCTCACTTTATTTTTTTTAACTTTTAAGTTCAGGGGTACATGTGCAGGATGTGCAGGTTTGTTACATAGGTAAATGTGTGTCACGGGGGTTTGTAGTACCTATTACTTCATCATCCAGGTAATAAGCCTAGTACCCATTAGTTATTTTTCCTGATCCTCTCTCTCCTCCCACCTTTCGCACTCCAGTGGGCCCAGTGTGTGTTGTTCCCCTCCCTCTATGTGTCCCTGTGTTTTATCATTTAGCTCCCACCTATAAATGAGAACATGCAGTATTTGCTTTTCTGTTCCACGTTAGTTTGCTAAGGATAATGGCCTCCAGCTCCATCCATGTGCCTACAAAGGACAAGATCTCATTCTTTTTATGGATGCATAGCATTCCATGGTGTATATGTACCACATTTTCTTTATCCAGTCTATCGTTGATGGGCATTTTGATTGATTCTGTGTCTTTGCTATTGTGAATAGTGCTGCAATGAAAATATGTGTGCATGTGTCTTTATGGTAGAATGATTTATATTCCTTTGGGTATTTACCCAGTAATGAAATTGCTGGGTGGAATGTACTTCTGTCTCTAGTCTTTGAGGAATTGCCACACTGTCTTCCACAGTGGTTTAATTTACACTCCTACCAACAGTGTAAAAGTGTTTCTTTTTCTCCACAACCTCACCCCCATCTTTTTTTTTTTTACTTTTTAATAATAGCCATTCTGGCTGGTGTGAGACAGTATCTCATTGTGGTTTTAATTTGCATTTCTCTAATGATCAGTGATGTTGAGTTTTTTCTCAGATGTTTGTTGGGCACACGTATGTCTTCTTCTGAGAAGTGTCTGTTCATGTTCTCTGCCCACTTTTTAATGGGGTTGTTTTTTTCTTACAAATTTGTTTAACTTCTTTATAGATGGTGGATTTTAGACCTTTGTCAGATGCATAGTTTGCAAAAATTTTCTTCCATTCTGTAGGTTGTCTGGTTACTCTGTTGCTAGTTTCTTACACTGCGCAGAAGCTCTTTAGTTTAATTAGATCCCATTTGTCAATTTTTGCTTTTGTTGCAGTTGCTTTTGGCACCTTTCTCATGAAATCTTCGCCTGTGCCTAGCTCCTAAATGGTATGGTGTTGCCTAGGTTTTCTTCTAGGGTTTTATAGTTTTGGGTTTTACATTTAAGTCTTTAAATCGTCTTGAATTGATTTTTGTATATGGTGTAAGGAATGGATCCAGTTTCAATCTTATGCATATGGGTAGCTAGTTATCCCATGCGCTTCACTTTATGGCGCTTCACAGACATTGTGTATGTGTGTGTGTGTGTGTTGTTTTTTGTTTTGTTTTGTTTTTTACAAATTGAAGGGTTGTGACAAACCTGCATCAAACAAGTCTATTGGTGCCATTTTTCTAATAACATTTGCTTACTTTGTGTCTCTGTGTTGCACTTCAGTGATTCTCACAGTATTTTAATACTCAATTCTTTTTCATTATTTTTATATCTATTACAGTCTTCTGTGTCAGTGATTTTTTTTTAGATGGAGTCTCACTCTGTTGCCCAGGCTGGAGTGCAATGGTGCAATCTCTGCTCACTGCAACATTTGCCTCCTAGGTTCAAGCGATTCTCCTGCCTCAGCCTCCCCAGTAGCTGAGACTACAGGTGCCCACCACTACGCCTGGCTATTTTTGTATTTTTAGTAGAGACGGGGTTTCACCATGTTGATCAGGCTGGTCTCGAGCTCCTGACCTCAGGTGATCCACCCGCCTCAGCCTCCCAAAGTGCCGGGATTACAGGCGTGAGCCACCGTGCCCGGCCATGTGATCAGTGATTTTTGATGCTACTATTGTAATTGTTTTGGGGCATCATAGGGCAAACTTAATCAATAAATGTTGTGTGCATTCTTACTGCTCCACCAGCTTGTTGTTCCCTGTCTCTCTCTCTCTCTCCTCCTTATTCCCTAAGACACAACAATATTGAAATTAAGCCGATTAAAAACCCTACGATGGCCTCTGAGTGTTGAAGTGAAAGGAAGAGTCGCACATCTCTCACTTTAAATCGAAAGCTAGAAATAAGTAAATTTAGTGAGGAAGGCATATTGAAAGGCAAGATAGGCCAAAAGCTCTTGCACCAAACAGTTAGCCAAGTCATAAATGCAAAGGAAAAGTTCTTGAAGGAAATTAAAAGTGCTCCTCCAGAGAACACATGAATGGTGAGAAAGCAAAACAGCCTGTTTGCTGATATGGACAAAGTTTGAATGGTCTGGTTAGAAGATCAAAACCAGTCACAACATTCCCTTAAGCCAAAGTCTAATCCAGAGCAACTGGATTAACTCTCTTCAGTTCTATGAAGCCTAAGAGAGGTGAGGAAGCTGCAAAAGAAAATTTGGATGCCGGCAGAGGTTGGTTCATGAGGTTTAAGGAAAGAAGCCATCTCTATAACATACAGTGCAAGGCAAAGCAGTAAGTGCTGATGGAGAAGCAGCAGCAAGTTATCCAGAAGATCTAGCTAAGATTGTTGGTGAAGGTGGCTACACTAAACAACAGAATTTCTTTTTTTTTCGAAATGGAGTCTCGCTCTATTGCCCAGGCTGGAGTGCAATGGCATGATCTCTGCTCACTACAACCTCCCCATGCCGGGCTCAAGAGATTCTCCTGCGTTAGCCTCCCAAGTAGCTGGGATTACAAGTGCCTGCCACCGTGCTCGGTTAATTTTTGTATTTTTAGTACAGACAGGGGTTTCACCATGTTGGCTAGGCTGGTCTCAAACTCCTGACCTCAGGTGATTCACCTGCCTCAGCCTCCCAAGCCTCCTGTTGGAAGAAGATGCCATCTTTTCTTTTTTTTTCTTTTCTTTTTTTTTTTTAACAGTCTTGCTCTGTCACCTAGGCTGTAGTGCAGTGGTGCAATTTTGGCTCTCAGCAACTTCCACCTCCAAGGCTCAAGTCATCCTCTCACCTAGTAGCTCTCTAGTAGCTGGGTCTACTGGCACAAGCGATCCTGTCACCTAGGAGCCTCCCTAGCAGCAGGGACTCCTGGCACAAGCCACCACCTGGCTAATTTTTTTTTTAGAGATGAAGTCTCACTATGTTGCTTGGGCTGGTCTCTGACTTCTGGGCTCAAGCAGTTCTCCTGCCTCAGACTCCCCAAGTCCTGGGATTACAGGCATGAGCCACCAAGCCTGGCCTAGAACTTTAACAACTGAGAGAAGTCAATGCCTGGCTTCAAAGCTTCAAAGGAAAGACAGACTCTCTTGTTAGGGCCTAATGCAGCTGGTGACTTTAAATTGAAGCCAATACTCATTTACAATTCCAAAAATCCTAGAACCCTTTAGAATGATGCTAAATCTACCCTGCCTGTGCTCTAGAAATGGAATAACAAAGGCTGGATGACAGCACATCTGTTTACAGCATGTTTATGGAATATTTTCAGCCCACTGTTGAGACCTACTGCTCATAAAAAAAGATTTCTTTTCAAAATATTACTGCTCATTGACAATGCACCTGGTAACCCAAGAGCTCTGATGGAGATGTACAAGGAGATTAATGCTGTATCCATGACTGCTAACACAATATCCATTCTGCATCCATGGATCAAAGAGTAATTTCAACTTTTAAGTCTTATTATTTAAAAAAATAAATCTTGTGAATGCTATAGCTGCCATAGCTAATGATTCCTCTGATGGATCTGTGCAAAGTAAATTGAAAACCTTCTGGAAAGGATTCACCATTTTAGATGCCATTAATAACATTCATGATTCATGGAAGGATTTCAAAATATCTACATTAACAGGTATTTGGAAGAAGTTGATTCCAACCCTCATGGATGACTTTGAGGAGTTCAAGACTTCAGTGGAGAACGTAATCTACGGTTACTGGTAGAAATAGCAAGAGAACTAGAATTAGAAGAGGAGCCTGAAGAAGTGACTGAATTGCTGCAATCACATGACCAAACTTGAACAGATGAGGAGTTGCTTCTTGTGGATGAGCAAAGAAAGTGGTTTCTTGAGACGGAAACTACTCCCGATGAAGATGTTATGAACATTGTTGAAATGACAACAAAGGCCTTAGAATATTACATAAACGCAGTTGGTGAAGCAACAGCAGGGTTTGAGGTCTCCAGTTTTGAAGGCATTTAACATTTTACTCTGGGTAAAATGTTATCAAACAGCATTGGGTGCTGTAGAGAAATCTTCCATGGAAGGAAGGGTCCATCAATGCAGCAAACTTCACGGTTGTTTTATTTTAAGAAATTGTCAGCCAGGAGCGGTGGTTCATGCCTGTAATCCAAGCACTTTGAGAGGCTGAAGTGGGTGGATTGCTTAATTCCAGGAGTTCAAGACCAGCCTGGGCAACATGATGAAACCCTATCTCTATTAAAAATACAAAAAATTAGCCAGGCATGGTGGCACATGCCTGTAGTCTCAGCTACTCGGGAGGCTGAGGTGGGAGGATCACCTGAGCCCAGAACGTTGAAGCTGCAGTGACCCAAGATCGCCACACCTTCCTCAACCTGCAGCAACCACCACCTTGACTAATCACAGCCATCAATATCAAGGTAAGACTCTCACCAGCACAAATATTATGACTTACTGAAGACTTGGGTGATCATTGACATTTTTAGCAACAAAGTCATTTTAATTAAAGTATGCACATTTTTTAGGCCTAATGGTATTGCACACCTAATAGACTATAAACATGTATAGTGTAAACATAACTTTATACACTCCAGGAAACAAAAAAAAATTATCTGACTTGCTTTATTGTGATATTTATTTTATTGCAGTGGTCTGGAACTGAACTCACAATATCTTTGAGATATTCCTGTATTGGATTGTAAACCAAAATATAAAATAAATATCCAGAGTTCACATTGACATAAATGATGGAAGGAAGGAAGGAGGGAGGAAGGAAGGAAGGAAAACGAAGGAAGGAAAAGGAAGGAAGGAAGGAAGGAAAGAAGGATCTTCCATGGAGAAGAATTTCAAATAATGTACATAGATGCTGCCCACTCGAGGAGGGTTATGTAACCCCCACTCCTTAAGTGTGGGCTGTGCACAGTAACTTCATTCCAAAGAGCACAGTTAGGTCAAAGGGAGATGGGAAAAGTAGCTTTACAGTGGAGAAACCTGACAAACGTTACCCCAACCAGCAGATCAAGGTCAACATTAACGGTGACAAACTATATTAAGAGATTGACATGATGTTAAGAAAATGGCACTTTACCTCGCAGACTTCCTCCCAAAAACCCATAACCCCAGTTAAACAATGAGAAAAACAAATTCCAATACAGGGGCATTCTTCAAAACTTGATCAGTACTCCTCAAAACTGGTCATCATAAAAAAAAATGAAGGTCTGAGAGATTGCCATAACCAAGAACAGCTTAAGGATACATGGCAACTACAAACATAATGTGATATTTTGGATGAGAGCCTGAAACAGAAAAAGAACATTAGGCAAAAAGTAAGGAAATCTGAACAGAGTATGAACTTTAGTTAATGGTAATGGATCCATCTTGGTTTGTTAACTGTAACAAATGTACCTTACTAATATAAGGCGTTAGTAGTAGGGAAAAACTGGGTGCAGGGTATACGGAAACTCTGTACTGTCATCTCAACTATTCTGTGAATCTAAAACCATTCTGAAAAATAAAGGCTATTATGAAAAAAGGCTGTAACATATTGAACTCTATAATTGTATAATGAAATTATTCTTAAACTACATAACTTCACTTGTGAATGATCGTGTGTTGAAATTTTATCACAGGAATGCTTGTTCTTCAGGCCATTCTGCTCCATCAGGAGACATGGCCCCTGTTCTCCTGTGTAGAACCACCACACTCCATCAGTAGTGAGGGGTTCCTCTATCTTACCTGGAAGCATTCTTGAAAATTAACAGATAAAACTGAGGTGCTCCTGTAAAAGTAGGAATGGGGGCCTAGAGACCAGAAAATTGGCCCTCTTCTCCCGAGCCCTGCACGAGAGGCAGGGACTCCCCAAGGCTTTGAGGAGTGAGTCTGATCATTCATTCAACAAATATTTGCATTGCTAGGGGGAACAGTGGTGAACAAGAGAGACATCCCTGCTTCCTGTAAGAGGCGGTCTGCAAAATCCTAGACCGAGCCAGTGGTTCTCAATCGTGGCGGAACTTCAGGATCTCTTCAGGCGAGCTTTAAAAACATACCAATGCCTGGGCCTCTTCCCAGGCCAATTACGTGAAAATCTCCGAGGGTGGAACCCAGAAATCTGTATGTGTTAAAAGCTCCCCCAAGAGATTCCAGAATGTAGCCAGGACTGAGACACATTAACAAAATGATCTAAGAACAGCTGACTCTAAAACGGGTGTTCTGTGATCTTTGTCATCATGCAACCAGAGGAGAAAAGGGCTGAGGACCAGACCCTGGGGCATGTCCCCTCCCCCCCAGGGAGTCTGGAGAGAAAGGAGCTGTGGTAGCAGAGGTTCCTGAGCTGAAGGCAAGGCTGGTGCTGGCAGAAGTGGGGGCGAGGGGAGTGTGCTGAGGAGCAGTGCGTAGCAACCCACACACTTGCTCGTTTTAGAACAAATCAGCGCTTCTCAGACATATGTACTGAAGAAGCCTCCTCCTGGAATTTTCCAGAGGACTACGGAGCTGAAGACAACTTCCAGCATAAAAAGCCTCCAGCCTAGATTCTGCCTATCTTGATACAAAGAATCTCAAGACTGGAAGGTCCGTAAGGGGTCACCAATCTCTCTCTCTCTCTATTTCTCTCTCTCTCTCTCTCTCACACACACACACACAGAGACAAGGTCACACAAATGCACACGTTGTGAGCTGTGTATTTAGAGCAAGTTTTCATGGTGCATCTGAACATACCATGTGGATATTTGATCTGTCTTTTCGCATTTTTACAGCCACAAACAAGAACAGAGCTAAGGAGAAACCTGGAAAACATGGGTGAGGGATAAAGAAAGGGAAGATCAGATGACCAGTGGCCTAGAGCTGAACAACTACCCCTCTTCTTACACCCTTGTGAGGAAGGTATGACTCTCTCCACTTTACAGAGGAGAAAACTGTACCTTAAACAGTCAAATGTCTTCTTCGGGGTCATTTAGTTAGCATAGGACAGAGCAGGATCTACTCATCGTCACAATTTCATCCCTGTTTCCAGATGAGGAAACTGAGGCACGAAGATGGTGGAAGCAAAGCTGGGCTTTGATGTTGAGAGTAGGTCAATACTTTCTCTTGGGTATCACAGATGCTATCGATCTGGGAGGCACCATCTGCTTCCCGCACCCCCACCATGCACACGCCACAAGGAAAGGCACAGGAGAACTCTCTGCACTGTCTTTACAGCTTTTCTAGAAATAGAAAATTATTCCAAAATTAAAAGTTTATTTTAAAATAGCACATATTCAAGATGATTGCACTCAAAACTCTTTCATATACTATGGATAAACAAGGTAAAAAATTTTCAAATATTGGTTTATTGATCTTTATGCATTTTTCAATATCAATTTTGGTGTATGCTTTATAATATACGTATAAATATAAAAGCATAAATACAGGTTGTATTCATCTCTTAAGTCTGCAAAACAAAGCACCACAAACTGCATGGCTTGAAACAGCAGAAATTTACTGTCTCACAGTTTGAAGTCCAAAGTCAAGGTGTCAGCAGGGCCATGCTCTCTTTGAAGCCTCTAGGGGAGGATCTGTTTCATGCTTTTCTCTTGGCTCCTGGTGTTGCCAGCAATTCTTGGTGTTCCTTGGCTTGTAGACACATCACTCCAGTCTGCTTTGTTGTCACATAGCCTTCTCCCTGGGTATCCCTCTCTGTTTGCCTTCTCCTCTTCTTTTTTTTTTTTTTTTTTTTTTGAGATGGAGTCTCACTCTGTTGCCCAGGCTGGAGTGCAGTGGCTTGATCTCGGCTCGCTGCAAGCTCCACCTCCCAGGTTCAAGCAATTCTCCTGCCTCGGCCGCCTGAGTAGCTGGAATTACAGGCATGCGTCACCATGCCTGGCTAATTTTTTTGTATTTTTAGTAGAGATGTGGTTTTGCCATGTTGGCCAGGCTGGTCTCAAACTCCTGACCTCAGATGATCCACCCACCTCAGGCTCCCAAAGTGCTGGGATTACAGGGATGAGCCACTGCACCCAGTCATTCTCCTCTACTTATAAGGACACTGATCATATTGGATTAAGGCTCACACTACTCCAAAATGACCTCATCTTAACTTACATCTTAGCTGTATCTACAACTACCCTATTTCCAAGTAAATCACATTCTAAGGTTCCAGAAAGGACACAAATCTGGGGGGCGGGGGGAACACTCACTAACCCGGTATAGTCGGCCCCAGGGCACCACAAAATTCGTGTTCATTTCATGCAAAAATACATTTGCCTGATCCCAAAATTTTAAGCCATTCCACTATCAACTCCAAGTTCAAAATCTCATCTAAATATCCACTTTTAGGCCAGGCAAGGTGGCTTACACCTGTAATTCCAGCACTTTGGGAAGCCAAGGCAAGAGGATCACTTGACGTCAGGAGTTCGATACCAACCTGGCCAACATGGTGAAACCCTGTCTCTACTAAAAAATACAAAAATTATCTGGTCGTGGTTGCAGGCATCTGTAACCCCAGGTACTCAGGAGGCTGAGGCATGAGAATCGCTTGAACTCGGGAGGCGGAGGTTGCAGTGAGACAAGATCGTGCCACTGCACTCCAGCCTGGGCAATAGAGAGTGAGATTCAGCCTCAAAAAAAAAAAAAAATCAACTTTAAAAGTCCCAAATTTCATCACCTAAATCAGTTATGAGTGAGAGTTGGAGTATGGTACATCCTGGGAAAAATTCTATCTGTGGACCTGTGAAATCAAAAACAAATTATCTGCTTCCAAAATACAATGATGGGCAGGCATAGAATAGACACTTCCATTCCAAAAGAAAGAAAGAAGAAGGAAACAAAGGGGTCATGGGTCCCAAGCAAATCTGAAACCCAGCACACAAGTCTGTACTAATATGTGATAAAAGGGACTACTATTTACATATTTATTTATTTATTTATATATAAATACATGTTAAATATATACATTTATTTATATATAAATATATGTTAAATATATACATTTATTTATATATAAATATATGTTAAATATATACATTTATTTATATATAAATATATGTTAAATATATACATTTATTTATATATAAATATATGTTAAATATATACATTTATTTATATATAAATATATATTAAATATATACATTTATTTATATATAAATATATATTAAATATATACATTTATATATAAATATATATTAAATATATACATTTTATATATAAATATATATTAAATATATACATTTTATATATAAATATATATTAAATATATACATTTTATATATAAATATATATTAAATATATGCATTTTATATATAAATATATATTAAATACATGCATTTTATATATAAATATATATTAAATACATGCATTTTATATATAAATATATATTAAATATATACATTTATGTATAAATATATATTAAATATATACATTTATGTATAAATATATATTAAATATATACATTTATGTATAAATATATATTAAATATATACATTTATGTATAAATATATATTAAATATATACATTTATGTATAAATATATATTAAATATATACATTTATGTATAAATATATATTAAATATATACATTTATGTATAAATATATATTAAATATATACATTTATGTATAAATATATATTAAATATATACATTTATGTATAAATATATATTAAATATATACATTTATGTATAAATATATATGAAATATATACATTTATGTATAAATACATATTAAATATATACATTTACGTATAAATACATATTAAATATATACATTTACGTATAAATACATATTAAATATATACATTTACATATAAATACATATTAAATATATATTTATTTATATTAATAAATATATATTATATATTTATATTAATAAATATGTATTGAATATATATTTATATTATATAAATATGTATTATATATATATTTATATAATATAAATATATATTTAATACATATTTATATTATATAAATATATATTTATTTATATATTTATATATTATGTATTTATATATTTCTATATTATTTATATATTATTTATCATATATAAAATAATATATTATATATTTATATTATGTAAATATATAATATATAAATATAATATATTATATATTTACATAATATAAATATATAATATATAAATATAATATATTATATATTTATATTATATAAATATATAATATATAAATATATATTAATATTAAATATATATTTATATTATATAAATATATATTAATATTAAATATATATTTATATTATATAAATATATATTAAATATATGTTTATATAATATAAATATATATTAAATATATACATTTATTTATACATAAATATATATTAAATATATACATTTATTTATACATAAATATATATTAAATATATACATTTATTTATACATAAATATATATTAAATATATACATTTATTTATACATAAATATATATTAAATATATATATTTATTTATACTTAACCATATTAAATATATATTTATTTATATTATGTAAATATATTAAATACATTTATATAATATAAATATATTAAATATATATTTATTTATATTATATAAATATTAAATAAATATGTATTTATTTATATTATATAAATATTAAATAAAAATGTATTTATTTATATTATATAAATATTAAATATGTATTTATTTATATTATATAAATATTAAATATGTATTTATTTATATTATATAAATATTAAATATGTATTTATTTATATTATATAAATATTAAATATGTATTTATTTATATTATATAAATATTAAATATGTATTTATTTATATTATATAAATATTAAATATGTATTTATTTATATTATATAAATATTAAATAAATATGTATTTATTTATATTATATAAATATATATTAAATATATATTTATTGATATTATATAAATATATTAAATATATATTTATTGATATTATATAAATATATTAAATATATATTTATTGATATTATATAAATATATTAAATATATATTTATTGATATTATATAAATATATTAAATATATATTTATTTATATTATATAAATATATTAAATATATATTTATTTATATTATATAAATATATTAAATATATATTTATTTATATTATATAAATATATTAAATATATATTTATTTATATTATATAAATATATTAAATATATATTTATTTATATTATATAAATATATTAAATATATATTTATTTATATTATACAAATATATTAAATATATTTTTATTTATATTATATAAATATATTAAATATATATTTATTTATATTATATAACTATATTAAATATATATTTATTTATATTATATAAAAGATATTAAATATATATTTATTTATATTATATAAAAGATATTAAATATATATTTATTTATATTATATAAATATATATTAAATATATATTTATTTATATTATATAAATATATATTAAATATATATTTATTTATATTATATAAATATATGAAATATATATTTAGTTATATTATATAAATATATGAAATATATATTTATTTATATTATATAAATATATATGAAATATATATTTATTTATAAAATATAAATATATATGAAATATATATTTATTTATAAAATATAAATATATATGAAATATATATTTATTGATATTATATAAATATATATGAAATATATATTTATTGATATTATATAAATATATATGAAATATATATTTATTGATATTATATAAATATATATGAAATATATATTTATTGATATTATATAAATATATATGAAATATATATTTATTGATATTATATAAATATATATGAAATATATATTTATTGATATTATATAAATATATGAAATATATATTTATTGATATTATATAAATATATGAAATATATATTTATTGATATTATATAAATATATGAAATATATATTTATTTATATTATACAAATATATATGAAATATATATTTATTTATATTATACAAATATATATGAAATATATATTTATTTATATTATACATATATATGAAATATATATTTATTTATATTATACATATATATGAAATATATATTTATTTATATTATACAAATATACATGAAATATATATTTATTTATATTATATAAATATACATGAAATATATATTTATTTATATTATATAAATATACATGAAATATATATTTATTTATATTATATAAATATACATGAAATATATATTTATTTATATTATATAAATATACATGAAATATGTATTTATTTATATTATACAAATATACATGAAATATATATTTATTTATATTATATAAATATACATGAAATATGTATTTATTTATATTATATAAATATACATGAAATATTTATTTATTTATATTATATAAATATACATGAAATATGTATTTATTTATATTATATAAATATACATGAAATATATATTTATTTATATTATATAAATATACATGAAATATATATTTATTTATATTATATAAATATACATGAAATATATATTTATTTATATTATATAAATATACATGAAATATATATTTATTTATATTATATAAATATACATGAAATATATATTTATTTATATTATATAAATATACATGAAATATATATTTATTTATATTATGTAAATATACATGAAATATATATTTATTTATATTATGTAAATATACATGAAATATATATTTATTTATATTATGTAAATATACATGAAATATATATTTATTTATATTATGTAAATATACATGAAATATATATTTATTTATATTATGTAAATATACATGAAATATATATTTATTTATATTATGTAAATATACATGAAATATATATTTATTTATATTATGTAAATATACATGAAATATATATTTATTTATATTATGTAAATATACATGAAATATATATTTATTTATATTATGTAAATATACATGAAATATATATTTATTTATATTATGTAAATATACATGAAATATATATTTATTTATATTATGTAAATATACATGAAATATATATTTATTTATATTATGTAAATATACATGAAATATATATTTATTTATATTATGTAAATATACATGAAATATATATTTATTTATATGATATAAATATACATGAAATATATATTTATTTATATTATATAAATATATATGAAATATATATTTATTTATATTATATAAATATATATTTATTTATATTATATAAATATATATTTATTTATATTATATAAATATATATTTATTTATATTATATAAAT
This sequence comes from Pan paniscus, assembly GCF_029289425.2. NCBI lineage: Eukaryota > Metazoa > Chordata > Mammalia > Primates > Hominidae > Pan > Pan paniscus. The sequence continues at coordinate 183,877,533 of NC_085926.1, read as the reverse complement.
ATATATTAAATATATATTTATTTATATATAAATATATATTAAATATATATATATTTTTTTGAGACCAAGTCTGGCTCTGTCACCCAGGCTGGAGTGCAGTGGCATGATCTCAACTCTCTGCAACCTCTGCCTCCCAGCTTCAAGCGATTCTCTTGCCTCAGTCTCCCAAGTATCTGGGATTACAGGCACGCACCACCACACCCAGCTAATTTTTTGTATTTTTAGTAGAGACGAGGTTTCACTATGTTGATCAGGCTGGTCTCAAACTCCTGAGCTCAAGATTCACCTGCCTCGGCCTCCCAAAGTGCTGGGATTACAGGTGTGAGCCGCTGCGACCGGCCTATGTATATTAAATATATATAAGATGCTACCTATGTTGTCCAAGCAGGTTGTGTCCTGCACCACATATTTCCTAGCCATTGTTACAAATAGCCCTGTTGGAAGAGGTGGCTGCAATTTCAAGTGATATCCAGCCACCAGCCACTGATCCCCACTAAACAGATCTATTGGGATTGGGAAGATTTCTAAGAATGAAATGAAAAGTTACCTTTTTTGGATGAAAGTCCTGGGTCTGTCAGGCTTTCAGGACAGTGATTTGCATTCTTTCTTTTCTTCTTTGGATGAATATAATGGCAGCTCTAAAGAAGGCAAATTCTGGCCGCGCGCGGTGGTTCACGCTTGTAATCCCAGCACTTTGGGAAGCCGAGGCAGGCGGATCACAAGGTCAAGAGATCGAGACCATTCTGGCCAACATGGTGAAACCACCGTCTCCACTAAAAATACAAAACTTAGCTGAGCTTGGTAGGACGCACCTGTAATCCCAGCGACTGGGGCGGCCGAAAGAGAAGAATCGCTCGAACCCGGGAAGCAGAGGTTGCAGTGAGCCGAGATTGCACCACTGCACTCCGGCCTGGCAACAGAGCGAGACTCCGTTTCAAAAAAAAAAAAAAGAAGGCAAACTCTGGAATGTATTAGCACAATAGATTGTGATCACAGAACTATTCTTTTAGCTAAGGTAGTATCCTCAGCTATCAGAATCTGTAGAGTTGTTTTGCTTTAAGTATTGAGTTAAAATTCTAAAACTGTACATCAATCTGGGAGGGACATTACTCCTACAAATAAATTACATGTGATTTAAAATGAAACATCCCTGTTTACGACTTGGGGCAAACTAGGATTGGATTAAACTGGTTGATAATACAATGTTGAAAATTATCCAAGATAACTCATAAAGTTCCATCTACATGTTTGTATCTCCAAACACTTGCTCAATAAATATACCTTTCAAAGTTAGGATTTGGTAATAATGTTTAAGTTCAACCATTTAATAGAATGTTTACTTTTTAAAAATAAAATCGGCTGGGCATGGTGGCTCACGCCTGTAATCCCAGCACTTTGGGAGGCTGAGGCAGGCGGATCATGAGGTCGAGAGATCAAGACCATCCTGTCCAACATGGTGAAGCCCTGTCTCTACTAAAAAGACAAAAATGAGCTGGGCATGGTGGCTCGCACCTGTAGTCCCAGCTACTGGGGAGGCTGAGGCAGGAGAATCGCTTAAACCCGGGAGGCAGAGGTTGTAGTGAGCCAAGATCGTGCCATTTGCATTCCAGTCTGGTGACAGAGTGAGACTCCATCTCAAAAAATAAATAAATAAAATAAAATAAAATCACAGCTAAATGCAAAAATTCCAGCAACCTAGCATCAATCAGTGCCCCTTCTGTTGGACCATGCATCCTTCGCCCACAACTGTTTTTATTAACTGGGATACTCTCCATCTCTGTGTGACTTTATGAAATGTGTTTTGGCTTGGAGCACAGAAAATCCATTTAGACATTAATAGTGTAGTTGCCAGTTATGTTATTCATTCACAAGAGTAACAACAGTGTGCTGTGATTTTTTTTCCAGCATTTTCCCCCTAATTTTATTGGCTAATAAAATCCAAACACTGGAATCTTTTGCCCAGAAAGTGGCGCCAAAGGAAAGCAGCTACCCACCCAGACCCCCAGGGGGTCTCTAAGTAGGGCCTCGGAGTCCTGGGTGAGGCCCCAGGGGAGAGAGGAAGTCCTGCTCTCCAACTTCCCTACAGGGTCAGCCAGAGGTTTTTCCTATGGCTTCCTGGTTGAAGGAAGAAAATTCAGGTCTCCCTCTAGTTCTTGAAATCGAAAATGGTGGTATCACTGCAGCACACTCCTTCATTTCATTCTTTCGCTCAAATGTGTTTTTTTTTTTCTCTAAAACCTCAACAAGCAATTTTGAGCAAATATTATGTAGCAGACCCTACGGAAGATGCTGGGTATAAAGAAAGGAGCTCATAGCTCAATAGGAGAGGACAAGTAAACCAGTAATTACAGCACAACCTTATGAGTAGCATAGTGAGATCTGAACAAAGTACATGGCAGCCCGATTCAGATTAGCACAAACCTAACTAAACCAAGATTTAAAAGGAGAAACACCTGACCAGTATGACTATTTTTTTAATTGTCAAAAAGTTACTACTTATACCATATAAAAGTAGGTAAATATATATATGAGAGCCTCACCTCAGTCCCATGAGACAAAATGGTGAAAGACGTAAGTAGGAAATTAACACAAGAAAAAATGAAAATAATAAACTAAGCTGGGTGCGATGGCTCACGTCTGTAATTCCAACATTTTGGGAGGCCAAGGCAGGAGGATTGCTTGAGCCTAGGAGTTTGAGACCGACCAGGCTGGTCAAAATGACAAGATCCTGTCTCTACAAAAATAAATAATAATAAAAAAATTAGTTTGATATATTTCTATATATACATCAAATTTATCTTTTATTTGTGGTGGCATTCGCTTGTGGTCACAGCCACTCGGAAGGCTGAGTCAGGAGGATTGCTTGAGCCTGGGAGGTTGAGACTGCAAGTGAGTCAATGATGGCACAAGTGCACTGCAATCTGGGCAAGCGAGACTCTGTCTCTATTAAAAAATAATCAGAATCAGCCCGGGCACGGTGGCTCATGCCTATAATCCCAGCACTTTGGGAGGCCGAGGCAGGCGGATCACCTGAGGTCAGGAGTTCAAGACCAGCCTGGACAACATGGTGAAACCTATCTCTACTAAAAATACAAAAATTAGCCAGGCATGGTGGTGGGCACCTGTAATCCCAGCTACTCAGAAGGCTGAGGCAGGAGAATTACTTGAACCCAGGAGACAGAGGTTGCAGTGAGCCGAGATCACGCCACTGAACTACAGCCTGGGCAACAGAGCAAGACTCTGTCTCAAAAAAAAAAAAAACCTAGTAATAATAATAATAATCCACAAGCAGTTTTTAAAGATCTTCTGCCCTATTAACCTTCCAAGGTTAAAACAAAAATTAAAACAATGAAAACAAAAATCTATAAAATCCAGTTCTCAGAAGTCTGCAGGAAAACTGAAACTCCACTTAATCTGGTAGCAATATAAATTTGTACAACCTGTAGGAAGACAATTGGTCAATATGACATGAGTCACAATAATAATCTCTTTAAACTCAACATTCCCAAATTCACAGAATTTATCCTAAAGAAATAACTGTAGTGAAGAAAACAAATTGTATGTATAAAGATATTGGTCACAGTGTTATTTATATTTGCGATAAACTGGATCTAACATACATACCTAATACAAGGAAAACATTTCAGTAGATTATGAAAAATAATTATGAGGGCTCTCTGTAGCAACACAATAAATGGCCTACTTCTTAATATAACATTTCATCAAAGGAACACAGAAATGTATATGCATATAACTCAAGCCCTCAGATCTAGCAGGGTCTCCAGCATTAGAAGCCTTTAGCAAAGTATAAAAATCACAAGCATTCTTATACACCAATAACAGACAGAGAGCCAAATCATGAGTGAACTCCCATTCACAATTGCTTCAAAGAGAATAAAATACCTAGGAATCCAACTTACAAGGGACGTGAAGGACCTCTGCAAGGAGAACTACAAACCACTGCTCAATGAAATAAAAGAGGATACAAACAAATGGAAGAACATTCCATGCTCACGGGTAGGAAGAATCAATATCGTGAAAATGGCCATACTGCCCAAGGTAATTTATAGATTCAATGCCATCCCCATCAAGCTACCAATGACTTTCTTCACAGAATTGGAAAAAACTACTTTAAAGTTCATATGGCACCAAAAAAGAGCCCGCATCACCAAGTCAATCCTAAGCCAAAAGAACAAAGCTGGAGGCATCACGCTACCTGACTTCAAACTATACTACAAGGCTACAGTAACCAAAACAGCATGGTATTGGTACCAAAACAGAGATATAGATCTATGGAACAGAACAGAGCCCTCAGAAATAACACCGCATATCTACAACTATCTGATCTTTGACAAACCTGAGAAAAACGAGCAATGGGGAAAGCATTCCCTATTTAATAAATGGTGCTGGGAAAACTGGCTAGCCATATGTAGAAAGCTGAAACTGGATCCCTTCCTTACACCTGATACAAAAATTAATTCAAGACGGATTAAAGACTTAAATGTTAGACCTGAAACCATAAAAACCATAGAAGAAAACCTAGGCATTACCATTCAGGACATAGGCATGGGCAAGGACTTCATGTCTAAAACACCAAAAGCAATGGCAACAAAAGCCAAAATTGACAAATGGGATCTAATTGAACTAAAGAGCTTCTGCACAGCAAAAGAAACTACCATCAGAGTGAACAGGCAACCTACAAAATGGGAGAAAATTTTCACAACCTACTCATCTGACAAAGGGCTAATATCCAGAATCTACAATGAGCTCAAACAAATTTACAAGAAAAAAACAAACAACCCCATCAAAAAGTGGGCGAAGGACATGAACAGACACTTCTCAAAAGAAGACATTTATGCAGCCAAAAAACAGATGAAAAAATGCTCACCATCACTGGCTATCAGAGAAATGCAAACCAAAACCACAATGAGATACCATCTCACACCAGTTAGAATGGCAATCACTAAAAAGTCAGGAAACAACAGGTGCTGGAGAGGATGTGGAGAAATAGGAACACTTTTACACTGTTGGTGGGACTGTAAACTAGTTCAACCATTGTGGAAGTCAGTGTGGCAATTCCTCAGGGATCTAGAACTAGAAATACCATTTGACCCAGCCATCCCATTACTGGGTATATACCCAAAGGACTATAAATCATGCTGCTATAAAGACACATGCACACGTATATTTATTGCGGCACTATTCACAATAGCAAAGACTTGGAACCAACCCAAATGTCCAACAATGATAGAATGGATTAAGAAAATGTGGCACATATACACTATGGAATACTATGCAGCCATAAAAAATGATGAGTTCACGTCCTTTGTAGGGACATGGATGAAATTGGAAATCATCATTCTCAGTAAACTATCGCAAGAACAAAAAACCAAACACCACATATTCTCACTCATAGGTGGGAATTGAACAATGAGAACACATGGACACAGGAAGGGGAACATCACACGCTGGGGACTGTTGTGGGGTGGGGGGAGGGGGGAGGGATAGCTTTAGGAGAGATACCTAATGCTAAATGACGAGTTAATGGGTGCAGCACACCAGCATGGCACATGTATACATATGTAACTAACCTGCACATTGTGCACATGTACCCTAAAACTTAAAGTATAATAATAATAAAATAAAATAAAAGAAGCCCTTAGCAAATTATTTACAAAAAAATAACAGATGCTGGCAAGATTGTGAAGAAAAGGGAACAGTTATATACTGTTGATAGGAGTGTAAATTAGTTCAACCATTGTGGAAAGCAGTGTGACAATTCTTCAAAGAGCTAAAAACAGAACTACGATTCGACCCAGCAATCTCATTATTGGGTATATACCCAAAGAAATGTAAATTATTCGGCCATAAAGACACACGCACGTGAATGTTTGCAGCACTATTCACAATAGCAAAGACATGGAATCAGCCTAAATGCCCATCAGTGACAGATTAGGCAAAGAAAATGTGGTACCTATACACCATGGAATACTATGCAGCCATAAAAAGCATGAGATCACGTCCTTACATGTATGGAACTGGAGGCCATTATCCTTAGCAAACTAACGCAGGAACAGAAAACCAAATACCGTATGTTATCACTTATAAGTGGGAGCTAAATAAAGAGAACACATGGACACACAGAGGGGAACAACAGACACTAGGGCCTCCTCGAGGGTGAAGGTTGGGAGGAGGGAGAGGAACAGAAAAAAATAACTATTGGGTGCTAAACTTAGTTCCTGGGTGGTGAAATAATCTGTACAACAAACCCCCGTGACATAAATTTACCTACATAACACGCCTGCACATGTACCCTTGAACCTAAAATAAAAGTTAAAAGAAAAGAAGGAAAGAAAATCTGCCTTAAAAAAGAAACCCACAGTGAGAACAGGTTTCAAAGGGGTTTTGGAACCTCGAGGCTGGAGAATTCCACAGTCGGTATTAATCAGGCCTTCCCCTTCATGCTTCCTTCTTCCTAGACACCCCCACTTGTCATCCTGTGCTCTCTTTATTCCATTTTAAGATTCTCCTTTACCTCTCAGTGTCTCCCTACCCCCCAGAGAGTAGAAACTGTGAGAACTATGAAACTATGAGAAAATAAGAAAACTCATTTTTGTAACCACCCACCCCTTAACCAGCCTCTAACAAGTTCAATAAAGTCAGGATTTATTTAGTTTATTTAATGTAAAAGCATGTATGAGAGAGAATGCAGAGAAATGATCATGCTTTTGTTAGGCTGGTGGAACTGAGAGAGCATTTTTAAATTTTCCTTTTATGTTTTGTTTTACAGCCTTTTTTTAAGGTAGAGTCAATTCTCAGACAGGATTTCACAGTGGTATCTGAAATCAGTCTCTGGGCATTTACATTGCATGTAAGTAAGCAAGTTTATCTGGCATTAAGACAAGAAAAAACATTTTTAGAAAAAAGTAAGAAAAGAGACCTTATTCTGTAGATATTCTAACTTCTTGTAAAGTTGCAATAATCATGTGAGTGAGAAAGAAGCCAAACATTCAGACACCTTCACATTCAGTGTGACTGTTGTTTTATGATCGCTGGAGTAGATCTGACTGTCAGACACAGAGCAAACAAGCCCAAGTGTGCAATAGTGCTGGACACCCACACATTTTTCATTGTGAGCCGCAGTGAGTCTGAAGGGTCACACTTGGCAGAGTAGCAGAGGACCTACCTTGGCTAGGACTCAAGTTCACACTGAGGCTTCATTTATTTCTTTTCTCCTGTTGTCAGTAATTCTCCAAAATGTTCCAGTTTTATGATATGGCTTTTAAGGGAATTAAATTTGAATAGCACAAAATTGTATAATTGTCTTACAATTCCATTGCAATTATTAGCAGATCCAAGTCTGCTACATCATTATTAGGTAATAATGATGATGATGATAATAATGACAGCTAACATCCATAGTCTGTTTACCATGCACCAAATACCATGCTAAGCAATTGGGAAGATGATTAGGTCTACCAGCCTGCTATCATGTGTGTTAGTTACTTAGCATAAAAAAAAATAGAAAAAAATCTAAGAATTTCAGGTCAACCACAGTTTGGGGGCAGATGAGTCACATTTAGCTCCCAGAATACATACTGGATGCATGGCCCCTAAAGCAGTGCTCACGCCCCCTCATGGCAACAATAGGCAGGAGCTGAATTTTGAGGTTCCCTTTAGACAGGGCATGTGCTTCCTAATTCACCACATCCCCACAGCTCCCTGTCGGGCTTATATCCAGCCCTCTTCATTCACTTACATAGTTTGCCTATCTTCTATATATTTGAGTTTTCAACCCCCAAACCTAGACAATATACCTGCAATTCAGGTATCTGCCACTAAATGGTACAATGCCAATAGGCAGGCATAAGGCTAGCAGAGACATTGGCAATCATATGGCTTAACAGTTTTCCCAGCCTTTTTATGGGAGTCGAGTATTTCTTCCAATAAAATGTTACTCGAAGGTCCATTGTATTAGTCCACTTTCACACTGCTGTAAAGAAATACCTGAGACAGGGTAATTTATAAAGGAAAGAGGTTTAATTGACTCACAGTTCCACATAGCTGGGGAGACCTCAGGAAACTTACAATCATGGCAGAAAGTGACGGGCAAGCAAAGACCTTTTTCACATGGCGGCAGGAGAGAGAATGAAGGAGGAACTTGCACATTTATTAAACCATCAGATCTCGTGAGAACTCACTCACTATCATGAGAACAGCATGGGGGAAACCACCCCCATGATCCAATCACCTTCCTCCTTCAACACATGGGGATTACAGGTTCCTCCCTCAACACATGGAGATTACAATTTGAGATGAGATTTGGGTGGGGACACAGAGCCACACCATATCACCCATCTCTAAACACAAAAAAGAAGCTCTTTTGGCTGAGGATGGGGTAACTCCCAAGAAGTACCCAACCTGCTTGGCCCTCCATCCTTCTCCCCAGCACCGCTTGACATTTTAGGGATGCTGGCAACAGAATTTAATCCCCTCGTCCAAAGAAGAGGGCACAAACAAGTGAAGCTATCTATCCTCAGTCACACAGCTAGTTAACGGTAAAGAAACGTAGTCTCTGATAAATAACTCAGTATTTGGCAATTCCATCCACTAAAAATTTGTTGCATTTGTAGAAAGTAAAAAATAATAACAATGACTAATAATAGTTACTATCCATCTACTTTTTTCGAAGACCTGTTGTTATTCCTTGTCATATACCAGCAGATATCTTTATTAGAAAAGTTTAAACTTAATAGTCAATTATAGAATTATAAAAGTACGCAGTTTTATACTGATCTGAAAGGAACATTGAAAGTTTTTTTTTTTTTGTCTCACCTCTTCATTTTACAGACCAAGAAAATGAGGAAGTGCTTGAAACCAATTCCCCCTCTTAAGTGTTCCAAGTTATCGTCCTGTTCAGTATATCAAGTACATACTGTTACATCTGGACTTGGTGGTCAGAAGCCAGAAATTTCTATTTTAACCAGTTACTCCATGAAAATCATGAACCGTTAAGATATAAATTAAAGTTGTGATTTCTTTTTATGATTCTCTTCCATTTTTGAAGCACACACTCTCAGCTGGGGATTCAAACATCTTTTTACTCCAGAAAGTACATTTATAAACTTATGAGAAGATATTCCAGACTGAACTTTTTCAAGAGAACTCAAGTCAAACTTCTGTGGTCAAAGAGTTTTATGTTAAAATTTCCAATTCATTGCATTGTATACCAATACTTTGATAAAATGCACTAGAATCAAATTATTAGACACAGGTACAGAAAGACAAACATGGCATGTTCTCACAAATGTGTGGGATCTAAAAATCAAAACGATTGAACTCACGGAGATAGAGAATAGAACAAAGGTTGCCAGAGGCTGGGAATGGTAGTTGGGGTTGGGGTGGATGGTTAATGGGCACCAAATAATAGAAAGAATGAATAAGACCTAGTATTTCATAGCACATCAGGGTGACTATAATCAATACTCATTTAATTGTACATTTTTAAATAACTAGAAGAGCATAATTGGATTGTTTGTAATACAAGGATAAATATTTGAGCAGATTAATACCCCATTTTCCATGATGTGATTATTATGTATTGTACACTTATATCAAAATATCTCACATACCCCATAAATATATATACCTGCTATGTACCCACAAAATTAAATATTAGAAAATTTTTTAAATTATTAGACAAATAAAATTTTATTTTTATTTTTATTTTTTAATTAATTTTGTTTTGAGATGGAGTCTCACTCTGTCGGCCAGGCTGGAGTGCAGTGGCACAATCTCAACTCACTGCAACCTCCACCACCCAGGTTCAAGCTATTCTCCTGCCTCAGCCTCCCGAGTAGCTGGAATTACAGGCACCCACCACCACACCTGGCTAATTTTTGTATTTTTAGTAGAGATGAGGTTTCACCATGTTGGCCAGGCTGGTCTCGAACTCCTGACCTCAGGTTATCTGCCTGCCTTGGCCTCCCAAAGTGCTGGGATTACAGGCATGAGCCACCACACCCAGCCAACAAATGAAATTTTAAAAGATAGAAAATACAAATTCATTTTATTATTAGATATTAATCACAAAATTACTTTATCAAGTTGCTATAACCATTTCTAAATGCCTGCTTCCTATTCCTGTATTCACCCCATCTTGTACCAGTAACAAGCATTTCACAGACTAACCAGCTACCAAAGCACCACCCAGATGGTTGGTCTAGATACAGGGAAGTTTAGTACCGCCATTCATATAACCAGGTAATGTTTCCCATCATTTAACCCCAGCCCTAGACGGCCATTTTGAAAATGTGGTTGTAGTCCCCAAAGGTGTGGGGTACGGTCACCGTATGGTTCATGGGAAAACAGAAATACACAACCTTCCGATTGCACTACTCAGAAAAGAGTAGGGAAGGGTTCAGATCATAGAGGGCTTGCAAAATGGATTAAGGAATTTGGGGACTTCATCTTAAAAGCTGTTGAAAGTTGTTTAAAAAAAAAAAAAACTTGAGTCATATTTGGGTTTTTTAAAGATAGGTCTGCCTGCAATGTGGAGCATGATTTGGAGGAAAACAAGACCCAGCAGGAGGCACGTGCAATTGTTTAGGGAAAAGCTGATATGGCCTGAACTAAGGTAGTAGCAGTAAAGACGGAGATACAGCTTCAAGAGCAGCTTAGGAGGCTTGGTTATTGATTGGCTATAGGTGATGAAGAGCAGGGAGGGGTCCACAGTGACATCCAGGTTGGGGGTGAACTATTAGATGCCTAGTGGTGCTATTCCCTAGGATGGGAGGCCCAGGAGGAGGAGGCTGCTGGAAACAATGAGTTTAGCTCCTCATAGGCTGTGTTTGGACTTTCCTGACCCTGTGCTGCTGCTCATGGTGGTCTCTTTTTTTTTTTTTTTTAGACGGAGTCTTGCTCTGTCGCCCAGGCTGGAGTGCAGTGGCGCGATCTCGGCTCACTGCAACCTCCTTCTCCTGGGTTCAAGCGATTCTCCTGCCTCAGCCTCCTGAGTATCTGGGACTACAGGCACGTGCCACCATGCTCGGCTAATTTTTCTTTTTCTTTTTCTTTTTTTCTGGGGGGATGGGGGGAGATGGAGATTTACTCTTGTTGCCCAGGCTGGAGTGCAATGGCGTGATCTTGGCTCACCGCATCCTCCGCCCCCCGCAGGTTCAAGCGATTCTCCTGCCTCAGCCTCCCGAGTAGCTGGGATTACAGGCATGTGTCACCACGCCCGGCTAATTTTGTATTTTTAGTAGAGACGGGGTTTCACCGTGTTGCCCAGGCTGATCTCGAACTCCTGACATCAGGTAATCCTCCCGCCTCGGCCTCCCAAAGTGCTGGGATTACAGGCGTGAACCACTCACCCGGCCACGCTCGGCTAATTTTTTGTATTTTTAGTAGAGACAGGGTTTCACCGTGTTAGTCAGGATGGTCTTGAGCTCCTCCTGACCTCGTGATCCGCCAGCCTCAGCCTCCCAAAGTGGCATGAGCCACCTTGCCCGGCCCGGTGATCTCTTACTGGACTGCCCTTGCTTTAATGTTCACTCATCAAATCTCAACCATAAAAAGGCTTGGCAATCATAAAAGGGTTTATTAAGAACTTTGAAGAAATGCGGGGAAAAAATTTATTAAGTAATATTAGGTAAAGTAATAAAAATGCAAATTATAAGAAAATTCTTCTCCTGTTAAATTGGCCAAAAAAATTTTTTTTTTGTTAAAAGACCCAAAACTGCCAAGGGTGTGGGAAACCTGGCACTCTCACACATTGCTGGTGGCGATGTAAATAGGTACAAACTTTTTGGAAGAAATCTGGCAGAATGTATCAAGAATTATAAAAAAGTGTGTATCTTGTGACCCTGTAATTCCTCTTCTGGAAATCTATTCTACAGAAATCACTCAAAATGTGGGAGAAAACACTTCATACACAAAGATGTTTATCACAGCCGAAACTGGAAACAACCAAAATGATTAATAATAAGAGATTGTTGAAATAAATCATGATGTTTATTTGCTGACTTCTTATACACAATGAAATTTATGGCCATGAAAACTGTTCAGTAATGAAGAGGATTGCTTGTACTATAATGTTAAGTATATATGTATAATACATGTCTGCTATTATCCTCATTATACAAATAATCTCCATAAGAAAAAGACAAGAAGGAAATGATAATAATTATTGGGCTAGGGTGGTGGGTCCACAGATAACTTCCAAAATCTTCTTTAATTAGTTTCCTCAAATTTATTATAAATAGTTAAAATGCATACGTAATGGAAACCATGGAGTATTATGCAGAAAAATATTAAGTAAAAGAAGTAAGATAGAAAATGTTATCTGTGTTAGTTACAAATAAATATATATATTTGACCAAGAATGAAAAAGACCACAGGTAAAAGGAAACAGTTGATTTGTCTGCATGAAGGATTTTTGAAAATTCTTCATTGCAATTACAATATTGTTTGTGAAATAATATTTGTTTCAGGTCATCTACCCAATCTTGAAAACCTGTCTCAAAGACTTCCTCTTTTTTTAAGACTTTCCTCATCTTCTGACCAGATATTATTGCTTCTTTGAACCACCGTGGTATTTGGTTTTAGTTGTTGTATGATGATGATGCAATGGTTCTCAAACTTTAGTGTGCATTGAAACACATGGAGGTGTTTGCTGGGCCTCACCTCCAGAGTCTCGGATTCAGGAGATCCAGGGTAGAGTCCAATAATTTGCATTTCTAACAATTTCCCTAGTGATGCAGGCATTGCGAGTCTGGGGAGCATACTATGCAGTAGGATACTCACCCCAGGACTAATGTCTATTATCTTCCTCCTTTAACCCTTGCCCATGGTCAATTAGTTCAAGAGTAGAGATAATTAACCTAAAATGTACCATTCCAAATATATCATGCCCCTGGGCACACAGTTGGTCCAAAGGTCCAAAGCTCCCAGACCAATCAGAGCCCTTTCCCATGATCTTTAAGAGCCATTAAGATGTACGCATGGGGCTGGGCACAGTGACTCATGCCTATAATCCCAGCACTTTGGGAGGCCAAGGTAGGTGGATCACTTGAGGCCAGGAGTTCGAGACCAGCCTGGCCAACATGGCGAAACCCCATCTCTACTAAAAATACAAAAATTACCCTGTAATCCCAGCTACTTGGAAGTCTGAGACACAAGAATCACTTGAACCCAGGAAGCAGAGGTTGCAGTGAACCAAGATCGGGCCACTGCCCTCCAGCCTGGGTGACAGTGCAAGACTCTGTCTCAAAAAAAAAAAAAAATATATATATATATATATATGCATGGAGCTGGCCACTTACGAGCCTTTCTGTAGTGGAATGAAGCCAGCAGGTAGAAAGAAACTCAGATAAAATACAGAGCCCAAAGGTGTTTGTTTGAGCCTGTACCAATTTGGATTCTTTGAGATGAAAGTAGCAGATATTGAACTCAAACCATGAATAAAATGAAAATAAAATTCTAAGAAAATTAAATGCCTCACACAACCTGAGATAAGCTGGGCTCCAGGGCTGTCTAATACAGCCACTGAAGGACGTCACCAAAGACCTGGGTTTTTTCCCATCACTCTGCCCTTATATTTGGACATTATGATTGGTTTAGTCTAATCAGTGGGGTAGAACATTAATGGACATGTAAGAGTTAGACAGGCAAAGACAGTGAGTATAACCAACACAGCCCCAAGCTGTGTTACAGAATCATTCACAAAGATCTCCACAGAATCCAGAGACTGTCCTGGAAAATCTGTCGTTCACCTCTTCACTTGATCCTATGACTCCTCTAGTATCTTTCCTTTTATTCTCTCTGTCTCTCCACTTGCTTTGGGTTGCTGTTCATTGTCATCAGAGTCCCAATATCATAGTATACCTTGGAGTATCTCATTTTTTGCCACCAGTTTCCATTCACCCTTTAGTTAACCACAACCCTATTCTCCTTCCCAATCTTCAGCCCATGGCTTCAGCTGGGGTCCTATCCTTGGTTCAAAGATGGAGCATGTAACCTAGACCTAAGCTCATCAGCACATCATCTTCTCTCCCCAACCACTGCAATGTTTGGTTGAGAAATGAGCATATGGCCTGGTTACAGCTAGTGATGCATTATTAAGCTTTTGCCAATAATCCCAGGAAAGAAACTGGGAAAGCTATTCTGCCAGACCAATCAGAGCCAGTCAAAAATTCTCTATTTCCCATTAGATATGAGCCAGAGAGGTAGCGCAGTAGCTGCTAGGAATCACCTTGCAACCACAAGGGTAAATCCTGTCTGAGAACGGCAGCAACCCAGAAAGAGAAGACCTAGGTCCTGAGCCCCTAGCCCCTGTTGTGCCTATTGATGTCTCTTTCTTTGCTTAAGTCATATGGAGGCAGAATTTTCAGCATGTACAAAGACAGGAGTTACAACTGAGAAGTCCTTTTCCCCATCTCTCTTGTGGCAATTAGATAGCATGCTTTTTGAAAGCAGAGACTAGATCTTGTCTGCAGTTGCATTTCTCCACAATCGTATTGGCGTTCAGCACATAGTAGGTACTGAAGCAGAATTTCTTGGATGAGCTTGAGGCAGGCTCATCAGGCCCCAGAGCTGGGGTAGCTAGGAGAACCTTTGTCCCTTCCCTGGGCAGTTACCGATGCAAGGCCAGGACCCTTCCTCTGTGTCATCATCAGAGATGCATATAGTTTTTCGTAATGAAGGAAGTTCAGTGTGGGTTATCAATGAGTGTTACACTTGAAGATTCCAGTTGGACCTATAGAGACCAGGTTCACCCATCTAAATTCCCACACTCACCGAAAATAGGCCTTGAAATGCAGCAGTTCTCACAAGAGCTATTTATTTTGCAGCTGAGCAGAAGGCCTTTCTTATATGTTTTGCATAGGAGCTCAATATTAAACCCGAAGTCAAGGACCCCACGACTGCCATGCACCTTGTTTGCCAGACTCTGTCAGGATTCCCACATTCCAATAGATCTTCATTTCTGGCAGAGCCTGGGGCTTAGAGCAGAGAGAGAATTCCTGGAACAACTTGAGTTCCCTCCAAGACCAATGGACAATATCACATCCCTCTCCTTTGGGCTCTGGCCTAAGACTCCTGTAGCCCAATTTTAGGAGGCTAGGGGCCCTCTCGATTCCCAACATGTCTCTGACCCATCAGAAATGCTTGACATAGGGAACTTTACTTTCTAAGAACAAACTAGCGTGGAAGGGAGTGCTGGGGCTGTTCTTTCAGGGGAGAGATGTTTAACTGATTGTTTTTTGAGAGAGAGGTTCATGCTTTGTCCTTGGACAGCATTGCAGCATTGCAGAGCCCTGGGTTGCTTTAATTTTGACTCTGCTACCAACAGGTGAGTCAGCTTAATGATATCAACGTAAGAACAGAGATGATGAAAGAAGAGGTGATTAACCTACAGCAGTCTTGCTGGTTAATATTAGAGCTGACCAATTCCTCAGGCCCTCTGTCTCCCAGTTCTGCAGATGCCGCTGTTAATAGGAGATCATCAGAATCTAGCTAAAAAGTATGCTCATCACATCACCCTAAGTTACTCTGGAGACATTTAGACCCTTCATAACCTAGACCCTTCCTCTCTCCAGCCCCATCTCTCATCATGATTCATCTCTCAAATAATATTCCAGTGATAACCTTTTTGGAGCTGATCATTTAAAGCAAACTACATCCCTCCTCTATGCCTTTGTTTACACTGTTCCTTTGCCCAGATTGTCTTTCAACCTGTATCCTATTCCTATCTCTATTTATCCAAAACCCTCTCATCTTTCAAAGCCCATCTCATATATCATCTTCTCTATCAATATCTCTATCTTTCTTCAACTGATCCCCTTCCCTATACCACCATAATCTTTCAGTTCTGAATGCTAATGGTAGCTTGAGGCTATATTGGTTATACTCACTGCCTTTGTCCATCGTAACTCCTGTACAACTTTAATATTCAGTTCAGTTTTCACCTCCTCCAAGAAACCTACCCTGTTGCTCCCAGGCTTAGCTGAGAACCCCATCAAGCTTCATGCCTTGTGTGTGTGTGTGTGTGTGTGTGTGTGTGTGTGTGTGTGTGTGTGTGTGTGTATCTTCCTCACTAAGCTGTAAGGACCTCCATGGCAGGGACAGAGTCACAATTATGCATATGTCTCCAGAACCTAACATAATGGGGATAACTCTTGGGAGCTTAATTGAGCCAAAAATCCTTGCCAGTTGGGACATCTTCTCAGAGATGACATTTGCAGGGAGCAGTTACCTGTGGCCAAGAAGGAGATGTTTACCCAGCACCCATTACCCAGTGCACTGCATTATTCTGGAGATTAAAGAAAGCAAGCCTGAGGCCGGGCATGGTGGCTCATGCTTGTAATCCCAGCATTTTGGGAGGCCGAGGCGGGTGGATCACCTGAGGTCAGGAGTTCGAGACCAGCCTGACCAATATGGTGAAACCCTGTCTCTACTAAAAATACAAAAATTAGCCAGGTATGGTGGTGCGCGCCTGTAATCCCAGCTACTCAGGAGGCTGAGGCAGAAGAATTGCTTGAACCCGGGAGGCGGAGGTTACAGTGAGCCGAGATTGCGCCACTGCACCCCAGCCTAGGCGACAGAGCCATACTTTCTCTCAAAAAAAAAAAAAAGAAAAGAAAAAGAAAAGAAAGAAAAGAAAAGAAAGCGAGCCTGGGCAACATGGTGAAACCCCTTCTTTACTAAAAGTAAATAAAATTAGCCAGCCAAGTGTGGTGGTGCGCGCCTGCGGTCCCAGCTACTCCAGAGGCTGAGGTGGGAGGATCACTTGAGCCTGGGAGGTGGAGGTTGCAGTAAGCTGAGATTGCACCAATGTACTCCAGCCTGGGCAACAGAGAGAGACCCTGTCTCAAAAAATAAATAAAAAATAAAAATAAAGAAAGCAGAACCAGTCAGCCTAACACAGCCAAAGACTGAGTTTACTGCTGTGGTTTCTCCCTGGTATCAAGGGAGATTGTCCCATCTGCTTTCAAAAATTCAAATAAAGTAACAGACACTGAACAAGGCACTCGATGTGGTGTAGAAGACACATAATTATAAATAAGGCATTGTTCTGTCCCCAAGGTCCCCTGTGGCAGACACAAAAGAGTGCAGTACACAAGTCCCATGGATGAGCTTGAGGCATCAGCTTTGCTTGGAAGAGTTAAGAGAGGCCTCACAGAAGAAGCGATATTTGACCTGGGTCCTCGAGGATGAGGAGGAATCTACTAGGCAAAGATGGGAAGTAGGGGAGGACAATCTAGGCTGAGGGACCAGTCCGTGCAAAGGCTCACAGGCTGGCATGGACATGGCACGTCTGGGGGATGGCACATGTCTAGCTCGTAGGTGCCAGAGTCTTCGTGGACGGTGAAGGAAGAAACGGGGGCAGAAGTGGAGCTTGGGACCTGCTTGTGGGGAGCCTTGAGCATTGTGTTAAAGATGAGGCTCTTATTTGACAAGCACTGGAGAGGCTTGAATGCTTCTAAGCATAGGAATAAAAACTGGCAGCAGTGCTCAGGACAGACAAGAGGGGCAAGGAGGCGTATCAGAGAGTATTGCTATAGTTGGTGAGAATGATAAGGATTAGGACAGAGTGCTGTGCTAGAGGAGAGGACGGCGCATGGCTTGAGAGATGTTGTGGGGGTGGAACCGCAAGGAGCCAAGCCTGTTCGGCATCCCGAATCCTTCCAGCACTACCCACATGGCCCCTATTCCCCCGCTCCCCAGCACATCCTTCTTCCCTCCTTGGCTGTTAAACCCTAAGGCAAGGAGATTCCAAATGCTGACTACATCTTCCTTGGCCCATCTCAGCTTTTGGCAAATAAATTGGTGCCATTCCCCAGAAAGCTTTTCTTGAACTTCATAAAGTTAGCAAAGAGGAGAAGTGTTAACAGTATGATCTGTTGAGTACCAAATTCTAATCCCAGCCCTAACACTAACCTAGCTTTTTCACTCCCTGAAATCCTGCCAAAATCAAAAGAGAAGGTCTGTGCCAGACACAAGTAATTTCAGCTGAACAAGCACTCCGAGGGTCACAGAGTGCTGTTTTGCTCGAAAAATGTTCTGCTACTTCGGAACTGGCTTTGGGCTGCTGGTGGTGGCGCATGTGGATGACACAGTCAGAGGAGCATGGAAAGTATTTTTCTTTGGTAAACAAATATTTCAGTGTTGATGCTGAATTAAATCAGAAGCTCCAAGAATACAGGTGTCATTCATCTATTAACAGAATAGAAGAAGAGAGAAGGCATGATTCTGGACTGGCTCCTTCTAATGAGAACCAAAACTGATTCATCCCCAGCAGCTAGAGAAAAACCAAGGTTTGGGGGAGACAGGCAACACACATTCTTCAATGTCTATTATGCATCTAATTCTTTTAAAACACTATTGTTGGCGGGGCGCGGTGGCTTACGCCTGTAATCCCAGTACTTGGGAAGCTGAGGCGGGCGGATCTCTTGAGGCCAGGAGTTTGAGACCAGCCTGGCTAACATGGTGAAGCCTCGTGTCTACTAAAAATACAAAAATTAGTCAGGCATGGTGGCTCCTATCTGTAATCCCAGCTACTCAGGAGGCTGAGGCAAGGGAATCACTTGAACCCAGGAGGCAGAGGCTGCAGTGAGCCAAGATCGCACCATTGCACTCCAGTCTGGGCAACAGAGTGAGACTCTGTCTCAAAAAACAAAAAAATTCATTAAATTCCCAAAATGTTTCTATAAAGCAGCTGGTATTATGCCCATTGCCCAGATGATGAAGTTGAGGTATAGAAAGATAGTCCCATGCCCAGTGGAATGTGTAAGCAAACTTTGCTGTAGTGAAGTTCAGACTGTATAACAACATTCTTATTTTGAGAAGCCAGAGGAAAAAAATGATGTTGATTCCTGTAAATTTGTATGGGACTGCAGTTTTCCAAGCACACTCACATGCATTATTTTCACATCATACTCAGAATGGCTGTGTGAGGAGAATAGTAATATTCCCATTGCAGAGATGGAAGAATTGAGAGTCAGGGAGAAGAAAGGATTTGGCAGCCAGAAACAAGATTTGAACATCGAACTGAGTCCAGACCCAGTGCCTTTTCCGTGGAAGAAGGCTCTGTTTTTATATGTAAATAAAGCCTTCTATAGCGTTTGATAAGAAAGAGAAGGGCATTCTCAGGGGAGAGGGGATCAGGAGTAAAAAGGTCTTTGGGAAGAACTTAGGGTGTATGGTAGAGAGTCTGAGGTCCACACAGCCAGGTTACACTGACACGCAATGGTGTCATCGTCACATGCCAGTCTGGAAGCCATACCACCTGGATTTGAACCCAGATTCTGCCTTTTAGCACTCATGCCTCGGTTTCCCCTTCTGTCAGTGGTGCTAATCATAGTACCTATACCTCCTTCATAGAGAATATTGTGAAGAGTTAACATAAGAAAAGTACTTAGAAGAGGGCCTGTTATTTAAGATAAATAAGCTTAATGAAGATGTGCTATTATTACTATCATTGTTACTACTACCTCTTCCACTAGAGGGTCCTGGGAATGGGGCTTGGTTGACAAGAAAGGCCTTAGAATCTCAGGTTACAAAGTTTGAACCCAAAGGAACAAAAGTAAGAGAAGGTCAATTTTAGTTGAAACAAGATAAAAGTGTTTAGGACAATGAAACCAGTAGGAGTGTGTAGGCTCCCCAACACGCCTCTCCATCTGGATTACGGTCCCAGCTAAGGGCTTCCTCCATCATCACACTCACCCCAAGACACTGTAGTTGCCTGTCAATTACCTGCCTCCCCAGCTGGACCATGGCTGTGTTACGGGTGCATCTAGTGTCTAGCGCAGTGTCTGGCACTAAGTGCTCCACAGATGCTCTTCTGATGAATGAAGGAATAGATGAATGGAGTAGAATGATAGTTTAGAAAAGGAAGAGTCTATGGGGATACCAGCCCAGGGGCAGGCTCTGGGCTAGGATGAAGATACAGGGAGTGAGAGAAAAGTAAGAAATGCAAGAGGCATTTGGAAGAAAGGACAAATAGGAATTTGTGAATGACAGACTATGGGAGTTAATGGGAAAGGAAGAGTCATTGACTGCAAGCCTGGGCTCCTGAATGCTGGCAGTGGCCCTGTTAAAGATGAGAAGAAAGAAAGAAGTTGGTTTGAGGGAGAAGATTTGCCCTTGACTTTACCCTTGTTGAGCTTTATAGAAGTTACTGGTGGTAGCTCACGTCTGTAATCCCAGCACTTTGGGAGGCCGATGTGGGTGGATCACTTGAGGTCAGGAGTTCAAGATCAGCCTGACCAACATGGTGAAATCCTGTCTTTACTGAAAATACAAAAATTAGCCATCTGTGGTGGTGGGCACCTACAATCCCAGCTACTTGGGAGGTTGAGACAGGAGAATCACTTGAACCCCGGAGGCAGAGGTTGCAGTGAGCTGAGATCACGCCATTGCACTCCAGCCTAGGCAACAGAGTGAGACTCTGTCTCAAAAAAAAAAAAAAAAAAAAAAAGTAGTGGGGGTAAATGGGGTAACACAGGGCAGCGTTGGGTGAGAGGTGTTGGCTGGAGATGGAGAGTTGAGGAGAACTGATTTGGTAACCTCAAGGAATACCTCTTTTTCTGGAAAAAGGGTAAGTACCAAGGTAGTAGTGGGCTGACCAGTCAGAACCTTGGAGGAGCCCTAGGGAAGACAGGCTGAAATAAAACACAAGCAAGAGGAGGGAATATTCACCAGGTGTCTTAAAAGAAGAAGGGCAGCTCTTAGCTCTCAGGACCGCTTGCTCCCCTTTTCCTTTCTTTGTCAATCCACCCTTTGCCCAAGACTTGCCAATGGAAGAATTGAAAAAGAAAGGAAGGCCATTTTATATCAGAAAGCCGATTTAGCTTAAAGTGAAGCATAAGAAGAAGAGCAAGCCATTTCGGGTTTTGTTGCTGTTGTTGTTGGTTTGTTTGGTTTTCTGGAACCATTTTATTATAATCATGGCTATCATGAACCCATAACTTCTCCTTTCTGAGTTTCTACAGGAAAGCTACCACTGCTGGGTTCTCAGGAGGACGAAAGCACAAGACCATTTCTGCACTTTTCTGCTTCCTGCTGGTAGGTGGGAAATCAGGGAACAGAAAACTAATGCTCATTCACACTATGGTACAATGGAAAGAAAATTGGCCTTGGAGTCGAATAATCTTAGGTATGCTCTGCAAGGAATGGGCTGACTCCACACCTTTCTGGGCTGGTTCCCTCAAACACTGCTGATAATGATTCTGACCTCAGGAGATGGTTATGATGACTGGATAAAGGGGTTAAGTACCTTGCACAGTGCAGATGCTCCAGGCACACCAGCTCCTGGTAATTCTTGCTGTTTCTCACAGGAACCTCACAGGCCTCTGCCATCTGCAAGCTTCAGACGAGCCACACAAGAGAGGCAAGCTAGGAGCTCATCCCCAAGGGAGCTTTCAGACTCATGGTTTCAAAGAATTTTCACTTTATTACACATTTATTCAGGCTTCAGTCTGATTTGACTAAAATGTAAAGACAGGGCCGGGCACAGTGGCTCATGCCTGTAATCCCAACACTTTGGGAGGCCAAGGTGGGCAGATTACTTGAGTCCAGGAGTTCAAGACCAGCCTGGCCAACATGGCAAAACCCTGTCTCTACTGAAATTACAAAAATTAACCAGGTGTAGTGGTGCATGCCTGTAATCCCAGCTACTCAGGAGGCTGAGGGAGGAGAATTGCTTGAACCTGGGAGGCGAGGTTGCAGTGAGCTGAGATTGTGCCACTGCGCTCTGTTGCCTGAGCAACAGAGCGAGACTCTGTCCCAAAAAAATAAAATAAAATAACATGTAAAGACAACCTCACATATTTGGGGTGGCCAGGCCAGCCTGGCTTCCTAAGCTAATCACAATGTACGGGTTCAAGTTTAACCTCATCTCCAAACAAAATGTCTATTTCTTGCCAAAAGAAGGCTCAGAAAGACTAAACTGTCTACCTCATCAGTGGTGTACTCATTTGGAAGGGATCCAAGAGTGTTGGAGTCTGGGCCAGCCAAAAGCACCCCAGCCACTTTTGGAGAGAGCAGGCGGAAGTGAGGGCTCTGATTTTCATGTTAAATCCTCATTTGGCCTCGGAAATGTTAAAAATAAACTTTCACCTGCATCTGATTTTCCTCTTTGTTATTGCAGCCATTGTCTGTTTGAACAAAGAGGTAGCAAGAGCCTCTTTGAGCAGTTCATAGAGTTCAAGCCAGAGCCCAAATTGGAGGGACACAGATGTTAATGAACAAGAGGACCAGCAAGAGTGCCACTGGGAATTAAAAACTCCCCTAGGATTTTCAGGTCCCTGATGGCAGGCAGGGGAACTACAGACCCCATTTTTCTGTGCCAGCTGCCCCCACCTGGCTTTCAGAAGGACTTGGGAGCTGCATATGGATTTCCCCCTAAGCAACTTGATATTAAATTGAAATCTTGATGATTCAGCCCCCCATTACCCCAACTCTTCTCTCCTGTCTGCTTGTATTTTGGAGGCTCCATCAGATGTGGGTGTGGTGGGGTTTCCAATAGGATAAGAAAGCACAAACTAGGCACTACAGAATGTGTTGTTGAATTTAGAGGCAGTGTGTCATTGTAGAAAGATCCTGGGTTTAACAGCTAGATAAATCTGGGTTCGAATTCATTACTTTTCAGCTGTGTGACCTTGGGCAAGTCACTCGACTCTCTGGGCCTCAGTTTACTTCTCCATAAAATGGGCATAAAAATACTGTACTGATTAAGGTGATGATAGCTGCTATAATAAACACACACCCTCAAAAATGTCAATTGCCTCTAATGTTATGGAAGTTTATTTTGTGTTCACATAAAATTGAAAACAGGTGCTCCTAATCTGTGAGCCGCTCTCCTCTAAGAGGGAATTTAGGTGGCTGGGCTCCACCAAAGTCATCAGCATGGACATCAGTCCAAAGGTAAGGGGAAGATGATGGAGGACTGTGGCAAGTGGAAGAGATTTATGCCAGGCCTAGAAGTGTCACACACCACTTCCACTCACATGCTAGTGTCTAGAACAGTCCTACAGCTGTAATTAATTTTTTAATTACAGTGTTTTTGTAATTGCAAAAAACGCTGAGAAATGAGGTCCAGCTGTGTACCAAAGAAGACAAGGAAACCAAGATTGGTAAACATCTAGCTAGTCTTTGCCACATACACCAACTTTTCAGGGAGATACTAAGCTTAAATAAAAGAGTGACTATGAGGCCAGGCGCAGTGGCTCATGCCTGTAATCCCAGCACTTTGGGAGGCTGACATGAGAGGATCCCTTGAGCCCAGGAGTTCGAGACCAGCCTGGGAAACATGGTAAAACCCTGCCACTGCTAAAAAATAATAAAAAAAATTAGCCGGGCATGGTGGTACATGCCTGTAGTCCCAGCTACTCGGGAGGCTGAGGCAAGAGGATCACTTGAGTCTGGGAGGTCAAGACTGCAGTGAGCTGTGATCATGCCACTGCACTCCAGTGTGGATGACAAAAGAAGATCCTGTCTCCAAAATAAGTAAACAAATAAATAAAAATAAAATGATGACTATGAAACAGTACAGTTTTCAACAAATGTTGGTTACTTGCTTCTTTCTTTTCCCCATGGCCAAACATTTGCCAGAAGCAATGAGGGAATGCTTTATTTGTAATAACACAGATAGGAGTGAGGCCTGCTGACAAGCTCCTCAACCCCTTCACCCCACAGCCATCACCCACTACTTCTCTATAAAAGGGGCATAAAAATACTATACTGATTAAGGTGATGATAGCTGCTATAATAACACCCAATAGTTCCCCACTGCCAAAGAGGAGGACCCTGGCATTCTGTGGGTGCTCCTTCCCCTCGTGATCAGGCCAGTCACTCACGATACCTACAGCTTCACCAAGTCCCAGCCCTTCCACAAAATCAGAGGGTTCAGGAATTAATCCTAAAGTCAGAAAACCACCATTTAGTAATAACTGACACAAGTTACATCTGGGGTTTTTTTGTTGTTTTTTTGGTTTGTATTTTTGTGACACAGTCTCGCTCTGTCGCCCAGGCTGGAGTACAGTAATGCGATCTCTGCTCACTGCAACCTCTGCCTCCCAGGTTCAAGCGATTCTCCTGCCTCAGCCTTCCAAGTAGCTGGAATTACAGGCATCCGCCACCACGCCTGGCTAATTTTTGTATTTTTAACAGAGACGGGGTTTCACCATGATGGCCAGGCTGGTTTGGAACTCCTGATCTCAAGTGATCCGCCCCCCTCGGACTCCCAAAGTGCAGAGATTACAGGCGTGAGCCACTGCGCCCAGCCACAAGTTACATTTGACTGTCAATGTGTTTCTATTTAAATGTATTTGTATTGCCTTTAGGTGGGTCGCACGGTCTCCTGTCGGTACAGTCGCCACCACTCCCTTCTGTGCTACATCTGGCTTGTTTCCTTCATCTACCAGCCCGGCTCTTGGAAACCTTTGGGTTTGATCCCCCAAGACCTCCTGAGGGCTCTCTCGATTTCCACGCAGGGCTTCCACACTCAACCCCGTGACCCCTGTCTTGCCCCCCGTTAGCCACGCAGATCCACGGCTTTGCCGGTAGCCTGAGCACACCGTGGCTCCGCATTCTTTTTCTGCACATGCGCGAATGTTGAGCCCGCCCTCCGCCAAGCACTGCCTTGTCCTCACCCCAGTGTTAGTTTCGTTATTCTCTTGTGTGTGCATCTGGGAGACAGGATTAACAAGCAATATCCTATGGAAAGTTGTGGTTTCACAGCATATGGGTAGATGGGTTTCACCAACTTTTAGAGTTGATCTTTATACAGTGTTGCACATTAGCATTTATACATTGTTTCTAAGGAGAATATGTCCAAATTCCAAACAACTGAATTCTGAATGAATCTGATGACCGAATCCTTTTATAACTTGAGAACTCTGCCCTTGTGTGGTCTTGATGGGACTTCAGAGCTGCAAGCGTCCCTTGGTTGGGAGGGAGGATCAAAGTTCTAGTGTGTGGTGAAAAGCTCATGGACTTTGGAAACATACAGACTTAGATTTAAATCCTGACTCCTAATAACTGTGTGACTTTGAGCACGTTACCTAAACTCTGTGAAGTATGTTTCTTTATCTATAAAATGAGAAGATAATCTTTCTTAGAGTGTCGATATAAGATTCAATGAAAGTGTATACCTTCATCTCTTAGAGTGGCTAGGACATAGTAAACACTCATAAATAATTATTATATTTGTTATAAGGAAGACAGGACAATCGATAAATAATATTTGTTAAATTTTTAAAATAACTCTTGCTTATGTAAAAGTTCAACATAAAAGTAACAATTTTTTTTTTTTTGAGACTGAATCTTGTTCTATCGCCCAGGCTGGAGTGCAGTGGCGCAATCTCGGCTCACTGCAACCTATGCCATCCAGGCTCAAGCGATTCTCGTGCCTCAGCCTCCCTAGTAGCTGGGACTACAGGCACGCATTGCCACACCCGGCTAATTTTTGTATTTTTAGTAGAGATGGGGTTTCACCATGTTGGCAAGGCTGGTCTCGAGCTCCTGACCTCAAGTGATCCGCCCGCCTCAGCCTCCCAAAGTGCTGTGATTACAGGCATGAGCCACTGCACCCGGCCAAAACTAACAATTTTTATTATGGAAAACTAGGGGAAAGAAGAAACTTAAAATAAGGAAAATAGAAATCAACCAAAATTTTACTTCAATGAAAACATTTATTAACATTTTGGCATATTTTTCCTTCCAATGTTTTACTATGTATATGTAGTTTACACAATTGGGATTAGGCTAGATATAATGCTGGATATAATCCAATATTTTTCACTTAAAACATAATTTTTCTCAGTAAAAATTCGTCACAAATGCTAGTTCTAAAGAATTTACAGTTTAAAGGAATTTTTAAACTTCAGTAATTTAATTATCCATTTCTTAAATGCTGAACATTTTGCTTACTTCTATATTTTTGCTCTCATGAAAAAATACTTTCATATAAAATCCTCAAAATTATATTTTTATCTATATTTGTGTTTATTTACTTAAGATGGTTTCTTAGGAGTTTTGCCAAGTAAAGGGTGTGTACATTTTTAATCCTCTTGCAACACTCAGCGGGGCAGCCCGTCAGAAATGCTATAGCCGCCAAGGTGCAGTGGCTCGCGTCTGTAGTCCCAGCACTTTGGGAGGACGAGGCAGGCGGATCATGAAGTCAGGAGTTCAAGACCAGCCTGGCCACCATGGTGAAATCCCGTCTCTACTAAAAATACAAAAATTAGCCAGACGTGGTGGCGGGGCGCCTGTAATCCCAGCTACTCAGGAAGCTGAGGCAGGAGAATCACTTGAACCGGGAGGCGGAGGTTGCAGTGAGCCGAGATCGCGCCACTGCACTCCAGCCTGGGTGACAGAGCAAGACTCCATCTCAAAAAAAAAGAAAAGAAAGAGAGAGAGAAAGAGAAGAAAGAGAGAGAGAGAGAAGAAAGAGAGAGAGAGGGAGGAAGGAAGGAAGGAAGGAAGGAAGGAAGGAAGGAAGGAAGGAAGGAAGGAAGGAGAAAGAAATGCTATAGCAACTTCTACTCGAGATGGTTTAAAATTCATGTTATTGCCTTCCTGCTCACTCCCATGAGGAGTCCAAGTCAGGACTACATTGCCAGAGTGTTCTGCTCTGTTACTTGGGAGAATGGACAGTGCCTGAGGGCCGTTCAATACGCACTTCCTAACAGTGCCCCAGTTTCCTTTTAGTGAATTGTCTCTGCCCCTTGTGTAGTCTTGATGGGATTTCAGAGTTGCAAAGGTCCCTTGGGTCGGGGAGAGGATGACAAGCAGTGTGGCCAGCGGAGAAGCCAGCAGCAGGAGCATCAGCATCCAGCAAGGCTCGGCCCCGGCTGCCAGGCGGAGAAAGGGCAGGCCCTGTGCTCTGCACTCCTGGAGCAGGGTCTGAGACCCCTCTATGCAGAAGGCTCACCCTTAGCCTGAGGGCCTTCCTCTGCATGGGGCGAGCCAGTGCTGGAGCCTTTGGATAATCCCTTGGTCCTCCCTTTCCTTCCCTTAATCTCAAATCCGGCACGGAGAAAGCACTTCACCCCAGAGAAGGTGACCAGCGCATGTCTGTCGAAATGGCCACGGAGGGTAACCGACAAGGCTTTAAGATGCGCCGTATCTTATCTCCTTTGGCTTTATTCCCCAAAAAAGCCAGGGGAAAAATCACCTGGGATGAGGCTGGAGCGATCCTTTCTTATGCTGGACTCATACTGCCATCTAGTGGTGGGAGAAGGGAGCGGGGAAGGGACGGGGCACCGGGCAGCGGGCGGTTAGAGCAAGATGAACCTGCAGTCCAGGAGGCCAAGGTCAGGCGACACTGGGAACCGCCCAGGGGGCACTTCAGAATTTTGGGAGGCATATGAAGGAGGCAAGGGGAGGAATTATGCTCAACAATAATTATAGCTGTTTCTTTGCCGGGCGCCGTGGCTCATGCCTGTAATTCCAACACTTTGGGAGGCCGAGGCGGGCAGATCACCTAAGGTCGGTAGTTCGAGACCAGCCTGACCAACATGGAGAAACCCCGTCTCCACCAAAAATACAAAATTAGCTGGGCGTGGCAGCGCGCGCCTGCAATCCCAGCTATTCGGGAGGCTGAGACAAGAGAGAATCGCTTGAACCCGGGAGGCGGAGGTTGCAGTGAGCCAAGATTGCACCATTGCACTCCAGCCTGGACAACAAGAGCCTCTGTCTCAAAAAAAAAAAAAAAAGAGAGAGAGAGAAGAGAGAATAATTACAGCTGTTTCTTGAGCACTTACTACCTGGCAAAGACTATACAAAATGCCTCTCATGCTTTCAATCTTTCAGTCCCCCCAGCAGTCCCCAGTGAGGATGGGGAGACCAAGCCTAGAAATCAAGTAACTTGACCAAGTTTACACAACTTGTCAGTGGCAGAGGCAATCAAATCCAGGATTATCTGACTTTGTAGCTTGCATTTCTAGGGTCATTTCTGGAATCACGGAGAGAGATCTTCTGCATCCTTTCTATTCCATCGCCCACACCCCCAACCCTAATCTACTCCTGGACAACAAAGGGTGCTCTTGTTCACTGAGATGCACGGCCCTATTTCCACCTTCTGTGCCTCTCTTGGGTCCCCAAGTCTCTACCTGAACAACTGCAAAGGGAATCCTTTCCCTCCTTTGGCCTGGAGACTGTTGGGCAGGAGTGGGAGAGGATAGTGGGTGGAATCTTTTGTCCACTGTCAACAAATATTAAAATGTCTCAGACTAGTTGGAAGTTATTTTCCCTTCTTTGTTATGTGAGATTGAGGTCCCTAAAGTGCACAGTCTCATTTCAGATCAGCCACTGCAAAGTTTGGTTCTAAATCCTGGAAGGACTTCTCATGCTTTCCAGGAACAATTGTTGGAACTGATCCATGACAGCCCTGGCCTGTCTCAGTCTTCTTTTTTTTCTTTTCTTTCTTCCTTTTTTTTTTTTAAGAGATGAGGAAGTCCGGGCATCGTGGCTCATGCCTGTAATCCCAACACTTTGGGAGGCTGAGGCAGGCAGATAGCTTGAGGCCAGAAGTTTGAGAACATCACTTGAGGCCAGAAGTTTGAGACCAGACAGCTAAGCCCTGTCTCTACAAAAATACAAAAAGAATTAGCCGGGCATGGTACTACGTGCCTGTAGTCCCAGCTACTCAGGAGGTGGAGGCAGGAGGATCGCTTGAGCTCAGAAGTTTTAGGCTGCAGTGAGCCATGATTGCACTACTGCACTCCAGCCTGGGTGACAGTGTGAGACCCTGTCTCAAAAAAAAAAAAAAAAAAGAGAGAGCGACAAGGAAGGTCTCACTCTGTCTAGAATGCAGTGGCATGATCACAGGTCACTGAAGCCTCAAATTTCTGGGCTCAAGAGATCCTCCTGCCTCAACTTCCCAAGTAGCTGGGACTACAGGCACACACTACTATGCCTGGCTAAGTTTTGTTATTTTTTTTAGAAACTGGGTCTTGCTATGTTGCCCAGTCTGGTCTCAAATTCCTGGCCTCAAGCAATCCTCCCACCTTGGCCTCCCAAAGCGGTGGGATTGCAGGTGTGAGTCACCATGCCGAGCCATCCCGGTCTTAAAGAACCAACCTGCCATCCCAGCAAACACACAAAAAGTCCAGGGACCCTTGGGCCTATAGTCACTCTCCACATGGGGGACCCTGAGGTTATTTAGGGAACAGCAGTCGTTCTTCCTGTCTGGCCCACCCAGATAAGTAATAAGTCATCTATTTTTAGTTTAGGGTTTTGTTTTTCTTTTTCTTTTCCCTTTTTAGAAATTTATCCAGGCCCATTTCCCAGGGCTGAGCACTTAAGTTGCACTGAATTTATTGCTGGGGACTTGGTACTTTGAAAAGGAGAGTGGTCCTCAAATGCACTTCAATTGTGATTTCCCCCCGAGATAAAAATTTGCTTGCAACAACTTCAACATCATTTATTCAACACTTATCCCTGGGAGCTCTAAAAGAAAAAAGGCTGGCTTTTGCCACCACCAAGTCTCTCTCTCCTGAGTGAGATTCCAGGCCAAGGGCTCTCACACAGGCACCACCATCTCTGTCCTTGCTCAGGGACTTCTATCATCACATGTTGGATAGTGGGGGAAGCTCCCTTCCCGGAAGTGGACAATCGCTCGCCCTTAAAAAGTATCAGTTGCTAGTTCTTTTGGGGGGATAAAAACCACACCCCCCAATTCACACAACCAATGCACCTGTTTATTTATTTACTTATTTAGAGACAGGTTCTTACTCTGTCACCCAGGCTGGAGTGCAGTGGCATGATCACGGCTCACTGCAGCCTCAACCTCCAGGCTCAGGTGATCCTGCAACCTCAGCCTCCAAGTAGCTGGGACCAAAGGAGCACAACACCATGGCCTGACTAATTTTTTTTTTCCAGAGAGAGGGTCTCACCATGTTGCCTAGGCTAGTCTTAAACTCCTGGGCTCAGGCGATCCACCCACCTCAGCCTCCCCCAAAGTCCTGGGAGGACAGGTATGAGCCACTGTGCCTGGCCACTCTTTTCTTGTAATGATAGAATTAACTATTTACTCATTTAGTCAATCAACATTTATTGATCACTTATTATGTACCAGACACTGGGATAAAGATGACTGTAAGTCACTCACAGTAAGGAAGAAAACTAGCAAATAAGACGATTACAATATGATGTAGAAAATGCTAAGCCAGAGATATAGAAAAGTCCTATGGGGTCTTTCTGTCACCTTGTCTTTCCACATCCCTACCCTTCACAGGCCTTCCCTCCAGCTTCCTGCCCCCTCTCCCCACTGCAGATCCCCTGGATTTTGCCTAGAGCTAAACGAGGAGATGGGCCCCCTGGCCCTGGCATGACTTGAACCCAACCACAAACTGGAAAGGAGCCTTTCGAGAGTGGATCCCTTTGATAAGAAAACACATAGGAATGAAGAGAAGTCCACAAATGGCCACCCGTGCTGGTGCTCAAGAAAAGTTTGCAGAATGGATAAATGAAGGATCAAGGAATTAATAGATGAATAATTGAATGGTAGCTCAATAGATGACTTCATGAATGAGTCAGAAAATAAACTTCCAATCTTGAGGCAAAACTGAATTTTAGCATTTCCAATGCTTGTGCTTGTTCATTGAACACCATGTTCCCCAGAAAATTCTCTACAAAGATGTTCATTTTTTTAAGTCAAAATTACTTAAAAGTTCACTGGGAATTTTGCAATGCAGTTGAGAAAACTGGAGCTGCCTAGGGGAATTTCAGCATTAGGGCTTGAAATTACTCACCCAGGAGAAATCCCAGTATAATCTGCCCTTCCCATTAGTGTTAGGAGAGAAGCTCCAAGTTCCGAGGCTTCTCATTTTACCAAACAGGTGTACCACCCTTATCACTAACTAGCAAGTTAAATGTGAATCAAATTACCGTGTCCTATCACCAATGCAGTGCTTCCAACTGAAGAGGCGACCGCAGGAAATCCTTCGGTGTTGCAAACAATTGCATTCCAGCATGTTCTGTCAACATGAATGTTGTGCCGTAAAGAGGAAAAGGATCAGAGAGGAAAGAGGCTGTGTGGTGCAGAGGCCTATCTGAACAGCTGATTTTCTACATGCCCTTGAAGGCTCCCTGGTTCTCTGAGATAAATTGGCTGAAGCTTTTGACTTTGGGATTTAGTTGGTGGGTGAGCTTGACATCTCGGTCTGGCTTCATTTCATAGAAACGACACATATTGGCTATTTCCTTCGCTGCAGGGAATCCCAGCTTCTCGAAAGCTTCCGGGGTAATCTTTTAGGAACAAATAAGAAGACAGAAAATGTTATAGCCCATACTTAAAATAGTTTGAAATGACATTACTCACCTTAATGATGACACAGGTCCATAATTCTTTTTTTTTTTTTTTAAGACGGTGTCTCACTCTGTCACTCAGACTGGAGTGCAGTGGTGCGATCTCGGCTCACTGCAACCTCTGCCCTCCGAGTTCAAGTAATTCTCCTGCCTCAGCCTCCTGAGTAGCTGGGATTACAGGCACCCGCCACCGCGCCCGACTAATTTTGTGTATTTTTGGTAGAGATGGGGTTTCGCCATGTTGGCCAGCCTGGTCTCAAACTCCTGACCTCAGGTGATCTGCCCGCCTCTGCCTCCCAAAGTGCTGGGGTTACAGGTGTGAGCCACCGCACCCAGCCAGGTCCACAATTCTTTAGCCTAACTCTAAAATCCAAGAGACTCTAAAGTTTTTTTTCCCCCATAAGCCATTTGGCAGCAAACTGACCTTTTTGAACTAAATTAGTGGCAAACCTGATCTAACTATGTGAAGCTATTTATGGTCTTTAATTATACCATTTAGTGGAAACATTCAAATATTTGCCTGCAGAGATACAGATGTGTTTGATTACAGGTTCCTGCTCCAGCCCGTGCTGGTGATGTTATATATGTAGACAATAACCTATCTAAAAGCCGAAAGATTCCTAAAGCTGAATTGTTTCTGGCCCCAAGCCTTTTGGGTAAGGTACTGTAGATCTGTACCAGCCTTCATGTGAATAGCACCTCACAGTGCTCTTGCCTATACTTCGTCTTCGTATTCCCCCACCAGCCCTCTGAAACCGTCCACCCATCTGGGCCTCCATGCGGCATCAAGATCCCCCCTCTCTGGCACCAGGCTCTCCTTCTCACCTGGCTGATGGCCCATCCATCCTCGCTCCCTTTCTTGGTTAGAGGTCTGTATTTTACCTCCAATTGCCCCAGCCTTTGCCAAGGCCAGGCCCAAGCAGAAATGGAGCCCATCCCACGCCAACTGAGCTGCCTTCTGTCACCTTCCATAAAATCCACTCCTTGAATCCTTTCTAACACTAACTAGATCCATAATTCCCCCTACTGAATTAGCTAAAATCATTTCTGTTGGATCCAGTATAATCTGTCTTTAGCCCTCAGAGATAAACTCTGACTTTGCAATTTTACTTGGCCTTTAAAAAACGTGACAGACACAAACAACTTAGGCAAAACAATGATTGTCACATGCATTCATAATAATGAGAAAATTAAGAACAACCTACATGGCCAACAATACAGAAATGGTAGAATTAATTCTGGCACATCTACTCTCAGAATATAATGCAGTTTAATGTTTTTGGAGAAGTTTAACAAAATAGAAAAATTCTCATAACATTAACTGAAAAGGCCAGAAACAAAATGGTACATTTAGTGTTATTTTAACTGTGTTAAATATATACATATGTATATATATGTGTGTATATATGTATATATTTAATACAATAATACAATTTAATAATTGTATTAAATATATATATACACATACTTATATATACATATACATATGTATATATTTAATACAATAAATATATATAAGTATATACAGTATATACATATATAGATACTTATATATACTGGAAAAAGACAAGACAATCTGTCAAATCTTAACAGTAGCTATCTCTGAGAGATTGAACTACGTGTGATTTGTATTTTCTTTTTCATAATTTTCCGAGTTTTCTTCAATAAGCAGTTGCTATTTTTGAAATCAGAAAAACGTTGAAAATTTGAAGTGAGTTTGGAAATAGAAGTCTATGTGAGAAGCATGGAAGATTCTTTCATGTCTGTCTCCTTGAGTCACTCTTTCATCCATAACTTTGATACCAAATGTACTTCAGTAAAATAAGGGATTCTTTTACTGCAGATTTTTGAAGGAAAGAGGTCTGTTCTGTTGTGTCTCACTTTCTGAGAAAACCATCTTCCTTTGGGGGTTAGACAGTTTCAACCAGACATTTCACACCCACTTGAGGAGGTAGGAGGAAGTCAGACCGTGAGGGCTGGAGCGCCACCTTGTGGCCAGATGCACCCTTCCCCGGAATTGTCAGACCATTCTACAGAAGTTCCAGCCTCTGATGCCCTACAGTCTGTGGTGCTAGAGGAGCTTCAGCTGCATTATAAAACAATTTGTATACCAAGAAGTGTCAGGGACCAAGTATATGACTAATAGATGCTTGGAAGGTTCTGAGCAATTCAGAACAATGTCTACTGCATCCTCTGAGAATCAATGCACACACTCATCCCCTACACTCACGCTCTCTCTTTCTCTCCTTCCTTACAGAGTTCAAACCCACAAGACAAAATGAATATATGACCCAAATGCAAATGGCCTGGGAGAAGGGTCCCTGAGAAGTAAATGTGTACCCAGGTGCAAGGAAACTTGCAGATCTTCTTGTGAGCCCATCTTTGAGTGGGTGGCTGCCTTCTTGGGTTCAGGAGTAACAATCTCTCCGAGAAATGTGTGTGTGGCTTCAATGAGATAACCAGATGTGGTTTTGTGGCTGGATTGACTCCCACACTGGTTTTCCAGAAAAAAAAAATATATCTCTTTGCCTCCTCACAACTTCAGTACCCGAGGCTGAATTGGGAATCTAGATATCCCCTCTAGAATCACTGGACCAAGAGCTGTTGATCCAAACAAGAACCAACTTTCTATCCCTAATTCTAGGAAATATTCTAGAACATATGTCAACAAACTTTTTTTTTTTTTTTTTTTTTTTGAGACGGAGTCTTGCCCTCTCGCCCAGGCTGGAGTGCAATGGCGCGATCTTGGCTCACTACAACCTCCACCTCCTGGGTTCAAATGATTTTCCTGCCTCAGCCTCCCCAGTAGCTGGGATTACAGGTGCCCACCACCATGCCCAGCTAATTTTTGTATTTTTAGTAGAGACGGGGTTTCACCATGTTGGCCAGGCTGGTCTCAAACTCCTGACCTCGTGATCCACCCTCCTTGGCCTCCCAAAGTGCTGGGAAACAAACTTTTTTTTAAAGGCCGAGATATAAATATTGTAGGCTTTGTGGGCCATAAGGTCTCTGTTGGAACTACTCAACTCTATCATTGTACCCTGAAAACAGCCTGTTTTCTTTTCCCTTCCTCTTGTCAATACCTGCTTGGGGAAATGGCTGGTGATGCTCAATATCACCAATTCTCTCTCTTCTGTAAAAAGTCTGTCCTGGCCAGGCACAATTTCTTGGAGAAAATAACTTACCCCCAAGCCCAAGAAGGCAGCCACGCACACAAGGAGGCCATTCCTGCATGATTTATAGCATGATTAGTTGCTGAGGGCTTACTAAGTGCCAGACCCAGTGCCAAGCACCTGCTGTACAGATCTCATTTCATCCTCACAATGATCCCATGAAGGAGGTATAACAACTTTTTTTGGAACATATGAAGACACTGAGATGGAGAGGGGTTAAGTAAATTACCAAGGATAGAGGCAGAGCCAGAACTTGCCTCCTTCCCGTACTGCCTCTGGTTTGTCATGTTTATTCCAGAATTAGCCAGGCCAGCCTTCTTGATGCCTCCTCTGTCTATACACGGTCATGTTCCCTCAAGGACCAACTCAAGCCCACGTCTTCCATGAAATCTTCTTCCACTGTTTTCTGGCCATCTATAGCACAGATAGTCTGAACAACACAATTAAGCACCTATAGAGTTATGTCTTATAATGATCATGGCGACTTGATGGGCATCAATATTTTTACTCCAACCTTGCTGCAAATTCCTTAAAGTAGCACTGGGTTCATAATAAAGACTCAATACATCTCTGCCATGTGCCAAACACTATGATAAGCCCTTTAAATATATTCTCTGTAACTTTCACAAGAACACCCAAAGTAGATACTATCATTCCCCACTTTGCAACTGAGGAAGCTGAGGCTCAATGAAGCTAAGTGTCTTTTTCCACATCAGCTAGCTCTGGACGACCGAAGTGGTCAGCAGCAAGGGCTTATGAGAGGAGTTGGGATCATGTGTGTGAAAAGGCTGTATCTCAATCTTCACATTCTACGTTCTTTCCACTCAAAAGTAATTTTACTTTTACAAGTCAATTAACCCTAAGCCAAAGAAATAAAGCCATATGGGAGAGATTCCACTGCACCAATCGATGAAGATAGATTTATGGAACCACAGTCCTTCTCAATTTCTTCTGAAAGTTTAAGTTCAATCCTGCCTAAATCCACAGAGAGTCTACCAAAATTTGTAAGTCAGTGGAATGTTAACCAAGGTGGCCTCTTGTGATCACATGGATGTCCCCTAAGAACTCACCTTTGTATCTCGGACTTCTTTCCCCAAAACCTTGGACAAAACATCAGCATATTGCTGTATTGTTAGTGCTTCTGCACTGAGCCCCACGGCCTTGCCTAAAAATTCCTCTGGAGAATTAAAAATGCTAGAGACGGCTGCTCCAATATCAGCAACAGAGATACCATCCATTGGTACATCTCCCATCGGTACAGCTAGTTTAAAAAAAAATAGAAAAAGATAAATAGTTAATTATATCACATCCTTGGTAGGTCCCACCAACCCAAACTAATCAATCATTTAAAGAAAAGGTGTGGGAAGGCAATGTAAAACCCAGTGACCACAATCTATACACAGTTACAAGGTTTTGTTTGAGAAATTACAGGTTGAGCACGGTGGCTCACGCCTGTAATCCCAACACTTTGGGAGGCC
This sequence comes from Pan paniscus, assembly GCF_029289425.2. Lineage (NCBI taxonomy): Eukaryota > Metazoa > Chordata > Mammalia > Primates > Hominidae > Pan > Pan paniscus. The sequence goes on along the minus strand of NC_085926.1, from coordinate 183,841,571 downwards.
GAGGCAGGTGGATCACCTGAGATCAGGAGTTCGAGACCAGCCTGGCCAACATGGTGAAACTCTGTCTCTACTAAAAATACAAAAATTAGCCAGATGTGATGGTACGTGCCTGTAATCCCAGCTACTCCGGAGGCTGACGCAGGAGAATCACTTGAACCCAGAAGGCAGAGGTTGCAGTGAGCCGAGATGGTGCCACTGCACTCCAGCCTGGGTAACAGAACAAGACTTCATCTCAAAAAAAAAAAAAGAGAGAGAGAATACTACAGTGCCTGGATATTGATTTAAAAGAGCAACCATTTACTAAATATCTACTCTATGTAAAGTATGATTAAATGTATCTCCAGCCAAAACTTCTGCTGAATTCCAGACTCATGTGTCCCACTACGTACTCAAATCCTTACCTGACTGTTCAACAGACATCTTAAACTCAACAGGCCCCAAACTGAACTCCTACACCCCCCAACCTGCTTCCCTACAGCCTCCCACCTCAGCTAATGGCAACCCTATCATTCTGATTTCTCAGGTCACAAATCTTGCAGTAAGCCTTGACACTTCTCTCACATCCCATATCCTTTTCTTTTGTTTTTGGAAATCATATGCATGATATGTACAAAATCTGGCCACTTCTCATCATCTTCAGTGCTACCACCCTGGTCCAAGCCACCATCATCTGTGACTTGAGTTATTGCAAAATTTGTCTCCTTGTTTCCACTCTTGCCCTTTTTTTTTTTTTTTTTTTCAGATGGAATCTTGCACTTTCACCCAGGCTGGAGTGCAGTGGTGCCATTTCTGCTCACTGCAAACTCCGCCTCCTAGGTTCACACCATTCTCCTGCCTCAGCCCCCCGAGTAGCTGGGACTACAGGCGCCCGCCACCATGCCCAGCTAATTTTTTGTATTTTTAGTAGAGACGGGGATTCACCGTGTTAGCCAAGATGGTCTCAATCTCCTGACCTCGTGATCTGCCTGCCTTGGCCTCCTAAAGTGCTGGAATTACAGGCACCCACTACCACACTAGGCTGATTTTTGTATTTTTAGTAGAGACAGTGTTTCACCACGTTGGCCAGGCAGCCCGTCAGAAATGCTATAGCAGCGGAGGCACGGTGGCTCACGCCTGTAATTCCAGCACTTTGGGAGGCTGAGGCAGGCGGATCATGAGATCAGGCGATTGAGACCATCCTGGCTAACACGGTGAAACCCCGTCTCTACTAAAAATACAAAAAAAAAATTTTTTTTTGAGACGGAGTCTTGCTTTGTCACCCAGGCTAGAGTGTGCTGTGGCGTGATCTCAGCTCACTGCAACCTCCGCCTCCTGGGTTCAAGCAATTCTCCTGCCTCAGCCTCCCGAGCAGCTGGGATTACAGGCACCCACCACCACGCCCAGCTAATTTTTGTACTTTTAGTAGAGACGGGGTTTCATCATCTTGGCCAGGCCGGTCTCAAACTCCTGGCCTCAAGAGATCCGCCTGCCACGGCCTCCCAAAGTGCTGGGATTACAAGCATGAGCCATTGCACCCGGCCCTGTCTGCTCAGAACCTTCTGATAGTTCTCTGTGTCCCTCAGAGGAAAAGCCGGTTGTTTACAAAGCTTACACAACCAGACCCTCTGTTAGTTCTGACCTCACCTCCTACTACCCTCCCCTCCCTCATTCTATTTCAAACAATCCTGTCACCTAAGCCTCCTGAGTAGCTGGGACCATAGGCCACCCCTCCCAGCTTCTGGTGAGTGTTAATTCTGAATCTAGGAAGAAAGCCTGAATTGTCATTGGTATTCTCACATTCCCCCCACTGCACAAAGGCCAACTCTGACCATGGCCACAGAAAGTGTCCCCAAAGGGAAGGGGAATGCCGGCTAGTGGACCAGCAGCGTTGGAATTACCGGGAGTCCTTGTTAAAACTAGGCCTCAACCCAGACCTGGACTCAACCCGGAATTGGACTCTCTGCAGGTAGGGCCTGGGAACCTGTCTCCCAGGCAGGACACGGTCCCTCTCAGCTCTAATTCTGACCATGGGACCCAGATCAGAAGAACACTTTTCCTCCATTGTTGCCACGGAAGTTCAGATGGATGAGCTAGAAGGGTCTTAGAAGTCATCCTGAGGCTGGGCATGATGGCTCACACCTGTAATCACAGCACTTTGGGAGGCAGAGGTGGGAGGATCACTTGAGCCCAGGAGTTCAAGACCAGCCTGGGCAACAAAGAGAGACCCCATTTCTTCAAAAATAAAATAAAATAATAATTGGCCAGATGTGATGGTATACACCTATAGTCCTAGCTACTCAAGAGGCTGAGGTAGGAGGATGCTTGAGCCCAAAAGTTCGAGGCTGCACAGTGAGCAATGAAACCCAGTATGGGCAAAAGACCCACTGCATTCCAGCCTGGGCAACAGAGACTCAGACTCAAAAAAAAAAAAAAAAGTCATCTTGTCCAATTTTCCCGTTAAACCTTGAATCTGCCAGGCGTGGTGGCTCACACCTGTAATCCCAGCATTTTGGGAGGTTTAGTTGGCTGGATCCCTTGAGTTCAGGAGTTTGAGACTAGCCTGGCCAACATGGTGAAACCCCGTATCTATTTAAAAATGCAAAAATTAGCCGGGCGTGGTGGCGGGTGCGTGTAATCCCAGCCACGCGGGAGGGTGAGGCACAAGAATCGCTTGAACCCAGGCTGTGGAGGTTGCAGTGGGCCAAGATTACGCTGCTGCGCTACAGCCTGGGCGACAGAGCAAGACTCCATCTCAAAAAATAAAATAAAAATAACCTGAGGAAACTGAGGCTGGAGGTCACATAGCTAACTCCAGTACTTACATTAAGGAGGGTCAGTATGTTAAGATTGGAAATGTAACCCTTTGTGCTTCTGATCCCAGATCTAGTTCTCTGTCCTGGAAGAGCAACTTAGTGTAGTGCCCTAGAGAAGCCGAGGACAATTTGGCATCCCTCTCAGCACTTCACATAGGGCTAAACACATAGAAGGCACTCAGATGACAGGTGTCCACTGCAGAGGGGCAAGAAGGGAGAGAGGGAGGCAGGTGAGTGGAGAGGAGGGCAACCAGGTGCCTAGTGAGTTTTCACTTCGTTTTACCCAAGGTGTAGTAATCTCCATCAGAGGCTTTCACGGGCCGCCACGCCGCGAGAAAGTTTTCAAAGTAGGCCGCCACGCGGACACTGGTCATGGGGACGCCAATGGACCAGAAGTACTCCTCCACCTCGCCCTTGCTGTCAAAGTGCGGCACCTCCAGCTTGCCATCCGTCAGTCGCTTGACGTTCTCCAGGCCGCTGTACACCACGTGCTTCAGACCCAGGTGCTTGGCGGAGTCTGCTACCAGCTTCCCCTGAGGATCAAAAGTAAATCCTCATATAGGCCGCTGTATTTGTATTTGCATTTGGACAGATGTTAACAGCAGGATCTCTTCCATCTCCCCACCTCCCCTCTACCCCCTCTCCCCACTGCTTTTTTTTTTTTTAGACAGAGTCTGGTGATTTCCGCTCACTGCAGCTTCCGCCTCCCAGATTCAAGTGATTCTCCTGGCTCAGCCTCCCGAGTAGCCGGGGTTACAAGTGCGCACCACCACGCCCAGCTAGTTTTTTGTATTTTTTAGTAGAGATGGGGTTTCACCATACGGCCAGGCTGTTCTGAAACTCCTGATCTCAAGTCATCTGCCTACTTCGGACTCCAAAATTGTTGGGATTACAGGCTTGAGCCACGGCGCCGGGCCCACTCTCTCCTTTTCTTATTACCCTCATCCCTATGGAGAGGAAGCTCTACCAGCCTCAAAATATATTCAATTTACCTTATGAGAGGCCACCACAGCAGCATTGGTGAGCAGAGGCTCCACTCCAAAACCCCCAACTCCTCAGCCTGCTCCCAAAGGGGCTGTCAGCAGAACACCGGAGGTGGGGGAGTAGTAGAATAAGAAATTAGAGAGGTGGCAGAGGAGAAAGGAACCCCAGGTACCTGTTTGAAGCCAAGAAGCAACCTGGTGGGAACTGACCAGGAAGAGATGGCCTTTTCTCTGGGCTCTCAGTGTCTTTGTGATCAACTGCAATCGCATTTATTTATTTTCTATAATTGTGTCTAGTAATGGAATATATCTACACACCATTTGGATATTGAGGGCATAATGGAGGCATATATACGCACACACACAAACACACAGGTATATATATTCTCTTTTTTGTGTGTTTTTAGATCCAAATTTTCCAAAGCACTTTCATCTCTCTCTTCTTTTTTCCTTTCTTTTTGCTGTTACCTTCTTACTTTTCCTTTAAAAACCTCATGCGGCAAGCAGAGAAGACATAATTAACCTGGGTTAGCAGAGGCAGGAAGTGAAGCAGAGAGGTGACTTGTATCCCTACATTTCCTAGTAAGTAAATATCAGAAGTAGAATTCAAGTCTCCTAAAATAAGCCCTTCCAGAGTTTATCACTAAAACAGAGGCTGTGAATGGTATAATTAATTCAAGAGACATTCCTGGAACAGTTTGATCCTGCTCTCGATTTTTTGAATTGTGCCATTTCTTCAAGTGGCTAATACCATCCATTATATTTTTTTAAATCTAATCTTCATTTTTTCTCAAATGTATACATATACATAGTTTAAATTTTCAAATAGTACTGTCATGGGTTGGGAGGGAATGGATCTTATAATGAAAAAGAAATTCCCGGCCGGGCGCGGTGGCTCACGCCTGTAATCCCAGCACTTCGGGAGGCCGAGGCGGGCGGATCACGAGGTCAGGAGATGGAGACCATCCTGGCTAACACAGTGAAACCCCGTCTCCACTAAAAATACAAAAATTTCTCCGGGCGTGGTGGCGGGCGCCTGTAGTCCCAGCTACTCCAGAGGCTGAGGCAGGAGAATGGCGTGAACCCAGGAGGCGGAGCTTGCAGCGAGCGGAGATTGCGCCACTGCACTCCAGCCTGGGCGACAGAGCGAGACTCCGTCTCAAAAAAAGAAAAAGAGATTCCCAAAAGGCTGAGGTGGGAGGATTACTTGAGCCTAGGGGATCAGGACCAGCATGGGCAACACAGTGAGACCCTGTCTCTAAAACATAAAAGAAAACAAATAAAATAAAATAAGTTCCCTGTGCCCCATGCTGATTACTGTTCTCCAGAAGTAACACTTTAATTTCATTTAGCTGTTTATTTTTGTAAACGTTTATACCACTAATTCTTGATTTTTTCAATTTGAAATATCATCTACTAAATTCCTACTATGAAAGATGAGGATTTAATGATTGTCTCTCACTCACTCGCTCTCTCTCCTCTCTTACTCACTCACGTTGTCCACCACCACCACCACCACACATATACACAATTCCCTTGTTTCATTCTCCCAATCATTGTTTTTGGCTAGATCAATATTCAGTGCTTACACACAGCTGAAGCTGAGTCATGTGATATTCAATGGTTACATTTACTTTTTCTTTTTCTTTTTTATTTTATTTTATTTTTTTGAGATGGAGTTTCACTCTTGTTGCCCAGGCTGCAGTGCAATGGTACGATCGTGGCTCACTGCAACCTCCACCTCCCAGGTTCAACCGATTCTCCTGCCTCAGCCTCCCAAGTAGCTGGGATTACAGACATGTACCACCACACCCAGCCAATTTTGTATTTTTAGTAGAGCCAGGGTTTCACCATGTTGGTCAGGCTGGTCTCGAACTCCCGACCTCAGGTGATCCACCTGCCTCGGCCTCCAAAAGTGCTGGGATTACAGGCATGACCCACTGCACCCAGCCTACATTTACTTTTTCTACAAACTTTCATTTTCCCTGAATTTAATTCATTGTGGGTTTATTTGCTCTTTTATTTCTTTTTCTATGTACCCATCCCCAAATTACCTATCTGAAGTATAAATGAAGTGTAAATTACATCTTTATTCTCTCCATTTCACTCTCAAACTAGCCTCAAATTTGGGGGTACCCTTGCCACCACCCCCCCATGCCATGTACAAACAAATGGTGAGAAGTGGAGACTCCAATGACTAGCTTCATTAAACGCTCACTGTGAATACTCAAGGTCTCGAGACCTAGACAGATGCTACATAACATTAATTTCACAAAGATACCTTTAACAAGTACTTAAAGTACATATTTTTTATAAATGCCAAAAGGGATGTAAGATATACATTTGCCCAGACTGAAGGCCTGTCCCCTTATAGGAAGGAAAGAAGCTGCTAGGGAGGGTAAGAGGAAAGGGCTCAAGAGGAAAAAAGAAACAATTTGGTTTCTACCTGACACACTTCCTTATCTTGGTTGAGAGGGTCCCAGAAGTTGGTCACCAAGAAGGCCCCATAGACACCTTTTAAGGCACTGTCCACCAATGCTTTATCATTCAAGTCACCTTTGACCACCTCGGCTCCAAGGCGCTGGAGCTCCAGGGCATTTGGTCGAGTCACATCCCTGGTCACTGCTCTCACTGCAAATTTTTTGCTCTCCAAAATTGCCCTGGCCACAGAGCCACCTTGAGCTCCTGCAGGGTCAAGAGAAGAAGAAACACAGGAAGGATCAGGAAGAATGTTCACTGAAAGAAGGTCAGAAATCTCATAATTCAGAGTAGAGCTGCTGCAGTACCTACTGCAGGGGGTGCTACATGGCCCTTCACATATCCCCATGGCTTTCAAACTAAGTTCTTTGTGGTCTCTTCAGAGGCATTTTTGCAGAGGACATGGGAAGAGAAGAGTGGGAGAGGCTCGAGGCAACAAGAAGGGCAAGTGAGCAGGGTGTCAAAATGAGGGATGCCCACAGGTTCTCCAGATTCCATAAGGGCGATTATTCTTCTTTTACCTGGTTATAGATCTTATATTGGGGTTATTAAGACAATTCTTCAAAAGAGGTTCCTGCGCTCTCTGTCTCTCTATGTACATATATACATACATATTTATATTTATTTTTATATATTTATATGTGTGTGTGTGTGTGTGTGTGTGTGTGTATGTGTGTTTGAGATGGAGTTTTGCTCTTGCGGCCTAGGCTGGAGTGCAATGGTGCAACCTCAGCTCACTACAACCTCTGCCTCCTGGGTTCAAGCAATTCTCCACCTCAGTCTGTGAGTAGCTGGGATTACAGGCATGCACCCAGCTGATTTTGTATTTTTAGTAGATACAGAGTTTCGCCATGTTGGTCAGGCTGGTCTCGAACTCCTGACCTCAAGTGATCCACCTGCCTCGGCATCCCAAAGTGCTGGGATTACAGGCATGAGCCACTGCACCTGGCCCTTGTCTATATTTTTTTAGAAATTTAAAAACTTGTAAAAAGTTTTTTGTTTTTTTTTTGAGACGGAGTCTCGCTCTGTCGCCCAGGCTGGAGTGCAGTGGCGCGATCTCGGCTCACTGCAAGCTCCACCTCCCGAGTTACACCATTCTCCTGCCTCAGCCTCCTGAGTAGCTAGGACTACAGGCGCCCGCCACCATGCCCGGCTAATTTTTTGTATTTTTAGTAGAGACGGGGCTTCACCGTGTTAGCCAGGATGGTCTCGATCTCCTGATCTCAGGATCCACCCGCCTCGGCCTCCCAGAGTGCTGGGATTATAGGCGTGAGCCACCGCGCCCGGCAAAAAAAAAAAAATTGTAAAAATTTTTTACCACATTCAAGGCCAATTACGATATGATCATTACTGGCCTAATGTATTCACCCTGCAAATATTTATGGAATATCCTGTGATATAGGCCAGGTGCTATGCTGGGTTGCTAACATTTGTGTTGCTCCGTCAAATTGGCTGGATACCTGTCCTGGATACTTTTTTGTGCTTCCAGCTCCATATTCACTTTCTCTTCTCTACTTAGTGCACTCAACAGCTGATACTTATGGATTCCATCAATGGGCTCTCGTGCCCTCAGGTTGGTTCTGGGCAATGAGAGACATCAGCCAGAGACCCAAGGGCAAGAGAGATGACCCCCTTAACATCGCTACTGTCCCCAAGCTCTGGTCATCTCTCTTGCCCTCTTCTCCTTCCTCTTGTTGCTTACTTGTTCCTTATTGGTCTCTTCCTTGTCCACCGTTATTAAATTTTTCTCAGCTTCTCTGAAGGAGTGTGGCACCTGTTTCTTGTGGGACTCCAGCTAATACACCACTGATAACCCTATAGGAAGGTCAGGGGTTATTCAGTGAGCTCTGTCTTTGCACACAGAGTTTCATAGTAAATTGTCTACTAGTAAATATGAACACACAGCTAAAGTTCACCAGATGTTTGAGGTAAGCCTCCAACATGAAAGGCAAAACCAAAATAAACAAACTGATGGAAACAGAAACAGTCCAGAGAACTGAAGAAAAAAATTAAAAAGAATTAATATCCTCTAGGGCCAGGCACGGTGGCTCAATCCTGTAATCCCAGCACTTTGGGAGGTGGAGGCGGGCAGATCACTTGAGGTCAGAGTTCAAGATCAGTCTTACCAACATGGTAAAACCCCTTCTCGACTAAAAATACAAAAATTAGCCAGGTGTGGTGGCAGGTGCCTATAATCCCAGCTACTTGGGAGGCTGAGGCAGGAGAAGCATTTGAACCCAGGAAGCAGAGGTTGCAGTGAGCCAAGATCTCGCCACTGCGCTCCAGCCTGGGTGACAGAGTAAGACTCCAAATTAATATCCTCTGAGATTAGAAAAGGTTTTGCATTCCAAACACTATATCAGCCCAAAAAGAGGAGAAGAAAAGACAGGAGAAAGAGAGCAAGCATTCAAAAGATAAGCAGCTGCTCTCAAAAATTTATTATAGCAGAAATAAAATGTCAGTAGAAAAAGTTGGAGAACTCTCCCAGAATTAGAAGGGGAAAAAAAAAGCAAGTAAAATAAGAGAGAGAAAAATAGTTAGAAGATCAAGCCAGGGGAATTATAGAATGAGAAATAGATGGAGGTATTGAAATTATCTAAGAAAATAGTAATTTCTTGGAGTCCAAGGATATTAACTGAGCTTCCAGATTGAGAGGTCACTGAGTGCCCCATACAATGATAAATGAACTCCCACTTTATGCGCATCACTGTGAAATTGCAGAACACTGGCTGCTGGTGTGGATATTTGTCCCCTCCAAACCTCATGCTGAAATGTGATTCCCAATATTAAAGCCTAATTGGAGGTGTTTGGGTCATGGGAGCAGATCCCTCATGAATAGATTAATGCCCTCCCTCAGAGGTGAGTTCTCATCTATTAGTTCCTGTGAGAGCTGGTTGTTAAAATGAGCCTGGCACCTCCACCCTCCCTCTTGCTTCCTCTCTCTCCATGTGATCTCTGCACATGCCAGCTCCCCTTTACCTTCCACCATGAGTGGAAGCAGCCTGAGGCCCTCATCAGATGCAGATGCACAATCTTGAACTTCCCAGCCACGAGAATCATTAATCAAATAAACCTTTTTTTCTTTATAAATTAGAGAAAGTAAAACAAAACCCTTTTTCATCCCTCCTAGGATGGCCATTATATGGAACCATTCACAATTAAAAAGCAGGTGGGTTGAATATTTTACTCTGACTTTATAAAATAAAAATCTAAACAAATTGAAGTACTTTCTATTTGAGTATAATTCGTGCTTTTTGCAGGGGGTTGGGGGGTGCTGGAGTAGGTAGGGTGGGTCATGGTCCTTGAAAAGGATTTTTATAGGGAAGTTTCTGTTATTGTCCTGGGACCATGTTTTTGAATGACTTTTACATGCCGTGCTATGCCCTGGGGATGTAGTGGTAAACAATAGCAGGTTTGAACAAGTTGGATATAAGATAAAATTTATGAAAGACATTATATATTGGATTATGGCCTAATGAGTTCAAGGATTTACCCCAGATTATACAGCTGCTTAAGTAAGGATTTCAGGATTCAAACCTGAACATGGCACCTGCCGGCACAGAGCTTAAAGACTAGCAGAGGAGATCATTAAAAAGCAATTATAATACAGTGTGATATGTGCTATTAGGGGAGGAGGTAAAGGGCTGAGGGCACACAGGAGGACATAAGTGGAGCATCTAACCCAGACTAGAGAGAGGCTTCCTGAAGGAAGTGGTAACAGAGATGAGCCCTAAAGAACAGGCAAGAATTGGGAGAAGAGAGGCATGTGGAGTGTGTTGCATGCAAAGCAATTGCAAGTGCTTTATTCTAGAGGTGACAGAGAAGGGAGTGAATTCAGAGAACTGAAATGAATCTGACTGAGAACTGCAGGTCAATGTCACACATGAGGCTGGAGAAGCAAAATAGGCCTAGAGGGCTGCACTTTGTTCTGGGAGCAGGAGATTTTATGAAATTGAGCAGTATGTTCAGACTTACATGCTGGGAAAGTGCTCTGGTTAATGGAGAGTGTGGAATAGGATAGAGAGACCACAGACAAGGGTAAAATTAGTGGACTTTAAAATAATCTAGGTAAAGGTTGATAATGACCTGTGCTAGAAGGGGTTATTCAGGTGAAGGGAATAATGCAAATTTAAGAGATACTCAGAATATTAAAGGATACATTTTTAAAGAGTAAAATGATAATTTGTACACACATAAAATGAATGTGTCAAAATTTTATTTAACTCATTAATTAATGAGGGAACCAGTACAATGTTATAAGAAAAATTCAAAGAACACACATATATGTAGGCAATCAAGAATGCCAAAATGCTAAAATGAATGTACAATTAGGGACAAAACCAGTCAATATCCACCAGGCGATAATCAATTGTGGTCCACCAGACACAATTCATTTGTATTTCTTTTTTTTTTTTTTTTTTTGAGACAGAGTCTTGCTCTGTTGCCCAGACTAGAGTGCAGTGGCGTGATCTCAGCTCACTGCAACTGCCGCCTCCTGGGTTCAAGTGATTCTCCTGCCTCAGCCTCCTGAGTAACTGGGACTACAGGTGCCCACCACCATGACTGGCTAGTTTTTGTATTTTCAGTAGAGACGGGGTTTTACCATATTGGTCAGGCTGGTCTCAAACTCCTGACCTCATGATCAGCCCACCTCGGCCTCCCAAAGTGCTGGGATTACAGGCATGAGCCACCACACCCGGCCTTCATTTGCATTTCTATGGACAAGAATCGGTTGCGTTATTATCTATTTGCTACAACTTATAGAGTTATAGATATCTTAAAAACAAGGAAAGGCTCACAAAAGTGAGAACGGTGCCCTGGGCAAGGACACCCAGCAACCTTTTTTTCCCATTTCAAAGTCTTTCACAGTTTTCCTTTTTTTTTTTTTTTTTTTTTTGAGACGGAGTCTCGCTCTGTCACCCAGGCTGGAGTACAGTGGCGCGATCTCGGCTCACTGCAAGCTCCACCTCCCGGGTTCACGCCATTCTCCTGCCTCAGCCTCCCAAGTAGCTGGCACTACAGGCGCCAGCCGCTACGCCCGGCTAATTTTTTTTTTTTTGTATTTTTAGTAGAGACCGGGTTTCACCGTGGTCTCGATCTCCTGACCTCATGATCCGCCCGCCTTGGCCTCCCAAAGTGCTGGGATTACAGGCGTGAGCCACTGCGCCCGGCCTTCACAGTTTTCCTTGACAAGATGATATCAACAGGATTTTGGTGATTAACTGGATGTGGTGATGATGAACAGGGAAGATTGAGAGAGAAAAGTCAAGTGTGACCATTTATTCAAAGAGGTTGAGGGGGCATTTAGCAAGATGTTGATGTTGGAAAAGAAGGGTACCGTGAGAAGGTTTTGTAGGCAAGTGAGTCTGAGATGTGGGGTCAAGGAAAGGATGCGTGGCGAAATATAGGGTTGAGACTAATAACCAGAGGGGCTTACATCTTGGGCAGTAATGAAGGAGAATGGGAATGTGATACAAGGTGGTATTAGCTGTCTACAAGGTTTGAAAAATTAATCAGATTTGAAAGATGGTTCTGTTTAAAGGTAGAACATGGAGAGAAGGCAAATGGAGTGTGGAAAAAGCTTCTAAGAGGGAGAATGGAAAAAATCTGAGAGAGATTTAGAAGACAGAATTAATAGAGTGACTGGCCACTCCCAAAAATCTTATCCAACTGCCTACCCAGTCTCTGGATGCCTAGTTGGCAATTCAAGTTTAATGAGACCAATTCAAGTTTAAGGAGTTCCTGACCTCCTCCTCCCCACTGTCTCCCATATTTCAGTGAATCTCAACTTTATTCTTCCAGTTACTCAAGCCATAAAACTTCAGAGTCATTTTCAACTCTTCCCCTCTTACCCCTGATATCTGGTCCACCAACAAATCCTGCCAACTCTACTTTTAAAACCTCTGCAGAATCTGACCACTCTCCGCAATCTCATTGCTACCACCCTGGTCTAAGCTACTATCATCTCGCCTATTTTATGACATCCGCCCCCTAACAGGTCTCCCTGCTTCAGCCCTTATCCCCTATAGTCCCTTCACAAAGCATAAGCTAAAATGATCCTTTTAACACCAAAGTCATGTCATTCCTCTGCTCAAAATCCTTCAGTGTCTGGTACGCTGTTGCAATCCTGCAGTCCCAGCTACTTGGGAGGCTGAGGCGGGAAGATCACTTGAGCCCAGGAGTTTGAGGCTGTGTACTATGATGGCTCCTGGGATGGAGAGTCACTACCCTCCAGCCCAGGCAACACAGTGAGACCCTGTAGCTAAACACAAACACACTGAAAAAACCAAACCCTTCGATCACTTTTCTCTTTCAGGAAAAGCCAACATCTTTACCATCACCCTAACGTTTAGTAGAGTCATCCCCTACTCCATTGCCTCTTCTTCTCCTTTTAATATCATACTTGACTGTTGATTTTTGAGAATTTATTTCACTCTGCTTCCTGCTTTAGCCCTTGACTTCCTCCAGACAAATTGCTGTTCTCATAGAGCTTATATTCTAGTGTGGAAAGACTGGCAGAAATAGAAGAATTGAAGTAAGGAAGGGAGCCAGACATGGGCAGGGTGGAAGCAGAGTTGCAATTTCAAATATACAGGTCTGGAAAGTCCCCATGGAAAAGGTAACATCTAAGCAGAGACCTGAATGGCATGAGGGGGAAAGCAGTGGGTAACTGTGTTAGTCCTTTCTCACACTGCTGTGAAGAAATACCCAACACTGGGTAATTTATAAAGAAAAGAGGTTTAATTGACTCACAGTTTCACATGGCTAGGGAGGTCTCAGGAAACTTACAATCATGGCGGGAGACACCACTTCACAGGGTGGCAGCAGAGAAAATGAGTGCCCAGTGAAGGGGAAGCCGCTTGTAAAACCACCAGATCTCATGTGAACGAACTCACTATTGATACGAACAGGAGACAGGGAAATACTGGGTAGAAGAGGGTGGTTCCTGGCAAAGGCCCCACCCTTAAGCCTGGATACCTGCTGCCCTAAATAATAGGCATTCCTGTTTTTGCACCCCAAAAGTTGCCTTCTGGCCTGCCACCACCCCTATCCTGTACCCATATAAGCCCCAAACCCCAGGCTCCAGAAGCAGACTAGGAGACAAGGAGACAAACAGATGGCAGAATGGTGCAGCAGAGGAGAGAAGAGAAGGAACGTCAGGAGGAGTTTGGCTGAGGATGTTCGGAGAATCAGCCACTGGACAGCCAAACTCCAGGGCAAGATCATATTTCTACTCCATCCCCTGTCTAGCTCCCCATCCATCCCACTGAGAGCCACTTCCACCACTCAATAAAACCCCTGCATTCATCCTTCAAGTCCATGTGTGACCTGATTCTTCTGGGATGCTGGATGAGGGCTTGGGATACAGAAAGTTGTCACACTAGCCCCCTCCTTTTGCAAAAAGGCAGAGGGTTCACTGAGCTGGTTAACCCTTAAGCCATCTGTGGATGGCAAGGCTAAAAGAGTGCACTGTAACACATGCACACTTGGGCTTTGAAAGTTACAGACACCCACCCCTAGATGCTGCCATAGGGCCGGAGCCCAAAAGCACTTGCCTCAGTTCCTGCACCTACCCGTATGCATGCTCCCCCTCTCTTAAAGAGTTTGAGCTTGCAGTGGCAGAACAGAGAGCCACACCCCTGTGGCACACCCTGTGGTGGGGGACCAGGACCAGGGAACTCTCCCTTTTCACTATCATGAGAACAGGCTGGGGGAACCACCCCCAGCATTCATTTATCTCCACCTGGTCACTCGTATGACATGTGGGGATTGTGGGAACTACAATTCAAGATGAGATTTGAGTGGGGACACAGCCAAACTATATCAGTAACAGAGGGAGATCATTCTAGGTTGAAGAAGCAGCCAATACAAAGGCCAGAGCCTTTGTATTTGTGGGATTGTTTTGGAGGAACAGCAAGAAAGCCAGGGTAATGAAGCGGAGTGAGAGGAGGGTGGCAGGAAGAGAGTTCTGACACGACATTTCCAAGGCCCTGTTGCAGGGCATTAGCAGGACTTTGCACTTTACTGGGAGTGCCATGGGGCTGGGATCTTTTAGAGGGTTTTGAGCAGAGGCCTGACATGATCTGACAGTTTCAAATGGATCCTTGGGAGGCTGAAATGAGAATAGATTGAAGGAAAAAAACCTGATTTGATTTATATTGTGCAAAGATGGCTCTGACAGTTGAGGAACAAACGGTAAGGGAGCCAGGAATGCAAACTTCCCACACACTCCATCCTTGCAGACTCCCTGGAAGATTGGTCAGGCATTGGATATTCACTACAAACCCCCAGGCCCCTCACACTTGTACCTTTTGCTTATTAGGAAGTGAGTGGAGAGAAGACTTCAGAGTATAGCTTATGTTGAAATGAGACTTATACCAACCAGTTAGCCCCATGACTGGGAAAGGGAGATTACGTCAGTGTCCTTGTCCTGCTGAGATCAAGTTACAAATCAAATCATGCCACCCCTTTACCACATCAAGAACTAAAGCAATAGGATACTTTAAAAAATTTCTTCCAAAGAGCTCTTTGTTCAGCCCACACTTGCAGGCTCTGAAGTTACAAACAGGAAGACAGGAGAGTGAGCAAAGTCAGCATGCCCTAAAAATTAAAGACTTTTTACCTGTTGCTCCAAACACTGTAATTACTTTCTTACTGGCCATGTTATCAGGAAAAGAGAGAGTCAGTGGAGTAGCAGAACTTTCCCTGGAGCAGCGACACCAGCCGAAATGCTGTGTTTCTTCTCTGGTGAGAATTATAAACCCATTCCAATTACCACGCCTTTTATTGTGCCCCTCCTTGTTCCTGTTACCACTAGTCCGCTTACTCACTGTGACACTGCAATTTTCAATTTTCTTTTTTTCTTTTTCTTTTCTTTTCTTCTTCTTCTTTTTTTTTTTTTTTTTTTTTTGAGATGGAGTTTTGTTCTTGTTGCCCAGGCTTGAGTGCAATGTCACAGTCACAGCTCACTGCAATCTCCACCCCCTGGGTTCAAAGGATTCTCCTGCCTCAGCCTTCCAAGTAGCTGGGATTACAGGCATGTGCCACTATGCCTGGCTAATTTTTTTTTTTTTTTTTTTTTGTATTTTTAGTAGAGACGAGGGGATTTCACCATGTTGGCCAGGCTGGTCTCGAACTCCTGACCTCAGGTGGTCCGCCCACTTTGGCCTCCCAAAATGCTGGGATTACAGGCATGAGCCACTGCACTCAGCCAACACTGCTGTTTTCTTTCCTTCTTTCTTTCTTTCTTTTTAATGGAGTTTCACTCTTGTTGCCCAAACTGGAGTGCAGTGGCGCAATCTCAGCTCACCGCAACCTCTGCCTCCCGGGTTCAAGCAATTCTCCTGCCTCAGCCTCCCAAGTAGCTGGGATTACAGGCATGCACTATCACACCCAGCTAATTTTGTATTTTTAGTAGAAGTGGGGTTTCGCCATGTTGTTCAGGCTGGTCTCGAACTCCCAACCTCAGGTGATCCACCCACCTCGGCCTCCCAAAGTGCTGGGATTACAGGCATGAACCACTGCACCTGGCCTGACACTGCAATTTTCTAAATGAAGACTGATTCACTCACATATTTATTTGTTCAGCAAATATGTATTGAGTGCCTTTGGTATACAAGGCATTGAACTAGATGTCCTGGTGATGTGGCTCTTGTAAGGGGGCTAAGCTCATAAATAAATAAAACTGTAGTACAGGGCAATGGCAAAGGAAACTCAAGGGACCTAAGTCATGGAGGAGAAGCACAAAACCCAGAATTAGGGAAGGTTTTCTCAGAGGAGATAATGCTGCAGTTGGCCTGAAGACCCAACATGAGTCATTTATTCAGGGCGTGTAGGGAGAGAAACCATCGCAGGCAGGAAAAACTTCACACAGCCAAGCCCAAAGGCAGGGCAATGATCCCACAGGGTCATGATGGCTGCAGCAATGCTACGTGAGCAGCAGGAAATAAGACGGAAGGAGAGCAAAGGCCCAGAACACAAAGGGCATGCTAGGCATGGTGAGGAGCTTGGCTTATCCCAACAGCCACAGCAATATTATGAGATCTTCTGGCAGCAGAGTAGTGGCTGGGTTGAAATAAGACAATGCTGGAAGCAGGGACAGTCCTAAGCTTATCCTGAAGAAATGACATAGGTGAGAAATACTAAAGGCTTGAACAGAGGCAGTGTCAGGAGTTGTATTGTGTCCTCCCTCCACCAACAAAATCCATGGTGAAGTCCTCATCCCCAGTACCTCAGAATGTGACCTCATTTGGAGATAGGGTTCTTTTTTTTTTTTTTTTTTTTGAGACAGAGTCTTGCTCTGTTGCCCAGGCTGGAGTGCAGTGGCGCAATTTTGGCTCACTGCAACCTCTGCCTCCCAGGTTCAAGTGATTCTCCTGCTTCAGCCTCCCAAGCAGCTGGGCATACAGACGTGCGCCACCACACCTGGCTAATTTTTTGCATTTTTGATAGAGACGGGGTTTCACCATGTTGGCCAGGCTGGTCTTGAACTCCTGCCCTCAAGTTATCCGCCCGCCTCGGCCTCCCAAACTGCTGGGATTACAGGCGTGAGCCACCATGCCTGGCCTGGAGATAGGATCTTTACAAAGCTAATCAAGGTAAAATGAGATAATTAGGGTGGGTCCCAATCCAATATGACTGGTATCCTTGGTAAAAGGGGAAATTGAGACACAGATAGGTACAGGGGAAAGGCAATGTGAAGATACAGGGAGAACACCTATGATCATGAAGCTGGCTATCTACCAGCCAAGGAGAAAGGGCTGAAGCAGAGCCTTCCTTCGTAGCCCCCAGAAGGAACCAACCCCGCCAACACCTCGACTTCCAACCAACAAGAGACAATGGGACAATACGTTTCTGTTACTTACGCCACTAACTTGGCGGTACTTTGTTATGGCAGCCATAGCAAATTATTACAGGTGGTGACAATGGGAGTAAAGTGAAAGAAATTTAAGAGGTAAACTGAGAAGGTCTTCATGATTGATTGGATGTGGAGAAAGGGAAAGTAAGGAAGAAAAAGGGCTAAAAAAATGACTGCCAACTGGATGGGAAATGGTGAGCAGGAGCAGGGGTCACGGGGAATGACTTCAGAGTTGGACTGGTTGGAATTGAAACTACATCTTGGGAGGTGAGGAGGTGAAGAATACAAGTGCAGATGCCTCCTTTGAAGAGCCCTGCCATGAAGGAAGGACAAGTGAACTGTGGTTACAAGATGAAGTGGAATTATTTTTTGAGACAGAGTCTTGCTCTGTTGCCCGGGCTGGAGTGCAGTGGAATGATCTCAGCTCACTGCAACCCTGCCCCCTGGGTTCAAGTGATTCTCCCACCTCAACCTCCTGAGTAGCTAGGACTACAGGCATGCACCACCATTCCCAGCTAATTTTTGTATTTTTTGTAGAGACGGGGTTTTGCCACGTTGCCCAGGCTGGTCTCAAACTTCTGAGATCAAGTGATCCTCCTGCCTCAGCCTCCCGAAGTGTTGGGATTACAAATGCGAGCCACCAGGCCTGGCCCTGTAATTATTTTAATAGGAAAGATATGAACATGTCTCTGAATTCTGCCTCCACGCCCTTCAGCTTTCTCAGGAACCTAACTCCGCCAATCATATATTCATAATAGCATATGAATGGAATTGAAAATAGCAGTTGAGGCCAGGCGCAGTGGTTCACGCCTTTAATCCCAGCACTTTGGGAGTCTGAGGCGGGCGGATCACAAGGTCAGGAGATTGAGACCATCCTGGCTAACACAGTGAAACCCTGTCTCTACCAAAAATAAAAAGAAATTAACCATGCATGGTGGCGGACGCCTGTAGTCCCAGCTACTCGGGAGGCTGAGGCAGGAGAATGACGTGAACCCGGGAGGTGGAGCTGGCAGTGAGCCCAGATCGCACCACTGCACTCCAGCCTGGGTGACAGAGCGAGACTCCGTCTCAAAAAAAAAAAAAAGAAAATAGCAGTCGAAATAGAATGGCATATGAGTGGACTATAATAGCATATGGATGGAAACTGAAAATAGCGGTTACCTAAATGATACCTCAGCTTTGTTGCCAAACAGAAATGAATACAGACCCAAAACAGGGGCAAATCATGGATCTACAGCCCCTCTGCCCTTTACCTGTCCCTCTACTCTTTCATTTACATCTCCTGCTCCTGCCCGATTATTCTCCCAAGAGGAAGCAATTCTAAGTTCCCTCCTCCACAATTGTAAACCGCAATGAAACTGAGAGGTAAATTCTGGAGTTGTAAAGATTAAAAGAGTTGGTTATACACAAGTGTTCATTTCTTGAGGGCAAAGATTCAGTGGCTGGCCTGGACAAGCTACATCCAGAGGGCCCAGGTAAGTGGGAAACTGTATGCTCTCATTTCCAAGATGAAGATACTAATGGAATAAAGCGAGATATGTCACAAGGAAGATATATAGTGCCTCTGCTACCCTAAACTACACACAGTCCTACACTAACCATACAGGGAATTTTCAGTCCCATTCAAAGCAGAGGCGCAAAAGAGACAAAGATTTACATCCAAGGTAGTTTATCCACAGCATTATTTGTATTGACAAGAACTGCAGATAAGCTAAATATCAACCATTAGGGGGTTAGTTAAATAAATTGTGGTAGAGCCATAAGACAGAATGATAGAGATCTCCATTAAAAATTACATTTTGCAGGAATTTTTATAATGTGAGAAATTATCACAATGCAAAGTCATACAGAATCAATGACATAGGAGTTAAAAAGAAATTACTTAGGCAGATAGTGAGGATAAGGAAGTCCTTAGTAGTGTTTTCCCTTTAATGAAAAGCAGCCCCAACATCATTTTCTTCTCTAACAAAGAGCAGCCTGTAAAATCAAGCTGCAGACATAGACAAGCAAGCTGGAAACTTGCACGGGTGAATGTCGCCAGTCATGCCAATAGGAAAAGGCTACCTGGGACTAGGCAGGATCAAAATGGCGGATCCATCTTCCCTTCTCTTTGCCAGCCATGCATACAGCAAGGAGCAGACAAGATGGCACTGGCCAAGTGGAAAGCCCATTTGCATAATAAGATTAGGGTGGGATGACCAGCCTTCCCCACAAGCTAGGTAAATGTCACATCTGGCCAAACCAATCCGTGGGCCCTACATAAATCATACATTGCCTCCTCAAGTCTACCTGTAAAATCTGCTATGGTCCACTGCAGGCCAGCTTTTCCCTTTCAGACGCCCCTCTGTCTGGTAAGAGAGAGGAAACTGCTCTCCTTTCTCCTTTTTTGGCCTATTAAACCTCTACTCCTAAACTGACTCCTTGCGTGTGTCCATGTCTTTAATCTTCTTGGTGCGAGACAACAAACCCCAGCTATTTACCCCAGACAATGAAGCCGCTACATCAGCAGTATAGAGAACTTCATATATAATGTGATTCAAGGATGTAAAGGAAAAAAAATCTGTACATGCACACACACACACACATGCACATGTACACACATACATATTACCTAAGAGTAATCGAGTGGTTTTATGCAACACATTGGTGGTACAGCCAAAGGACTGGGTGGCATGACATGACATGATTGTTGTCACATCTTGATTACAGCATGATATGATGAGCTGCACATCTTAAAGGCTGACTGAAAAAAAAAAAATCAAAAGTCTACAAGGACATGACCACACTACTTATGGTAGCCAAAAGTTGGAAGCAACCCAAACGTCCAATTCTAAGGATTAGAAGGGTAAAGTGTGGCATAGTCAAACAATGACATACCATACAGCAAAAAGAATAAATTAACTTTAGCAACACGCAACAACCTGGAAGAATCTCACAAATATAATGTTGAGCAAAAAAAAGTAAAGGAGTGTCTAGCACATGATTCAGTTTCTATAAAACTCAACCACAGGAAAAACTAATCCACAGCGTAGACATCAGAATAATGGATACTTTGATGGAAAGTTACTGAAAGACGCTTAATGGGAACTTCAGAAGGACTAGTAATGTTCTATTTCTTAATCTGGGTATTGACTGCATGAGTGCATTCATTTTGTAAAAATTTATCCAGCTTTACAGTTAAGATGTATGTAATTTTCTATATGTATCTTCAACTTCAGTAAAAAGTTTATTTTTGAAATAATCTGTAAGGAAAAATGAGAAGTATAAGTGACTCAACAAGAAAAGCTAAAATGAGCAAGCACCAGTCTATAAACATTTACACTGCGAACAAGAAGCTGTGGCTTTTTACCTAGGCTAATCTCTACCAGGACAAACCCACTAAACTTACAAACCATTAAAAAAAAAAAGCACTGTGCTCGCAGAGCATCATCAATGATGCCCTTTTTTTTTTTTTTTTCCTTTTTTAAGTTTGACAGTTTGTTGAGCTGAGGTCAAGGTGTTTATTTAGGGTCCCTTTGATGAAAGAAGTCTGCTTTTGGGCCGGGCGCGGTGGCTCACGCCTGTAATCCCAGCACTTTGGGAGGCCGAGGCAGGCGGATCACGAGGTCAGGAGATCAAGACCATCCTGGCTAACACGGTGAAACCCCGTCTCTACCAAAAATACAAAAAATTAGCCGGGCGTGGAGGCAGGCGCCTTTAGTCCCAGCTACTAAGGAGGCTGAGGCAGGAGAATGGCGTGAACCCGGGAGGCGGAGCTTGCAGTGAGCCGAGATGGCGCCACTGCACTCCAGCCTGGGCGACAGAGAGAGACTCCGTCTCAAAAAAAAAAAAAAAAAAAAAAAAAAAAAGTCTGCTTTTGGGGTCTATCCAATGAAGAAAATGAGCAGGATTCTCGACTCCTAACATTCAGCTGTATAATCGTTTGCCTACGTTTATCTCTTACGTCCAAGTATAATTAGCTCAGCCCAGCTTACTCTGAACTGGAAGGCTGTATATCATAAAGATTAAAGCTTCTGAGCATGACAGTCCTGGGTTTAATGTTTAACACCAAGTTCTGCCACCTACAGGCTGTGACCTTAGGCAAGTTTTACTATTCCTCCCAGCTTCAATGTCCTCATCTATGTAAAATGGGTGTAATAATGGTATTTACCTCATATAGTTGTAGTGAGGATTAAATAAAATTAAACCACTTAATCTATGTGACACATTCAAAAGAAATTAACTGCTGTTATTTCTCAACACATTTTTTTCACTATCAGCCTAGTTTGCTACCCCAACCAGCCTCTCACACTTTATCTTCTCCCACCTCCTGCCTAAAATGGTAGTGCTCAAAAAACAACAATTCATTTATAAAGAGAAATAAGGCCAGACGTGGTGGCTGTCACCCGTAACCCCAGCACTTTGGGAGGCTGAGGCGGGCAGATTGCTTGAGCCCAGGAGTTCGAGACCGTCCTGGGCAATATGATGCAATCCTATCTCTACAAAAAAATACAGAAAAATTAGCCAGGTGTGGTGGCTTGCACCTATAGTCCCAGGGAAGTGGGAGAGTTCCCTGATTTCCCCTTGCAGGACGTGCGACAGGGGTGCAACTTGCCTGTTCCGTCACCTTGCAGCTCAAATCCCTAGGGGGAGCATGCAAACAGGCAGGTGCAGAGGCCAGGGCAAGTGCTTTGGGCTCTCAGCCCTGCAGTAGTGTCTAGGGGTGGGTGCCTGCAACTCCAGTGTTACCAAGTTCTTTCAGCTTTGCTGTCTGCAGACGGCTTGAGTGTTAATCAGCTCTTAACACAAGGACAGAGGGCCAGTGTAACAGACTTCCATATCCCGAGCTCTTGCCCAGTGTTCCAGAAAAATCGAATCACACACAGGCTCCAAGGATGAGTGCAAGGTTTTGTTTGTTTGTGTGTGTGTTTGTTTGAGGTGGAATCTCACTCTGTCACCCAGGCTGGAGTGCAGTGGCGCAATCTCAGCTCACTGCAACCTCCGTCACCCGGGTTCAAGTGATTCTCCTGCCTCAGCCTCCCAAGTAGCTGAGATTACAGGTGCCTGCCACCAAGCCAGGCTAATTTTTGTATTTTTAGTAGAGACAGGGTTTCACCATATTGGCCAAGCTGGTCTCAAACTCCTGATCTCAGGTGATCTGCCCACCTCGGCCTCCCAAAGTCCTGGGATTACTGGCATGTATCACTGCGCCCAGCTGAGTGCAAGGTTTAATTGAGTGGTGGAGGTGGCTCTCAGCAAGATGAGTGGGGAGCTGAAAGGGGGGATGGAGTGGGAAAGTGATCTTCCCAGCAGCTGGCCTCTTCCAGCAGCTGGCTTCTTCTCCAACGGCCCCTGGCCAAACTCCCCTCGGCATCCAGATGTCCCTCCTCTTCTCCCTTTCTCTGCCTTGTTGTTCTGCTGTTGCTGGTCTGCTGCTCTGCTGCTCTGCCGGTGTCCTCTGGAGCCTGAGGTTTGGGGTTTCTATTGGGGCAGGATAGGGGACCTGGCAGGCTAAAAGGCAAATTCTGGGACACAAAAACAGAAATGCCTGTTCTCATTTAGGGCTGCAGGTATCCAGGCTTGAGGGTAGGGCCTTTGCCAGGGAGCCGCCCTCTTCTACCCAGTATTTCCTTGTCTCCTGCCCATATCACCAGCTACTTGGGAGAATAGGTGGGAGGAATGCTTGTGCCTGGGAGGCTGAGGTTGCAGTGAGCCGTGATCATGCACTGCACTCAGCCTGGGCAACAGTGCAAGACCTTGTCTCAAAAAAAAAAAAAAAAATCACAATTCTAAATAAAGACAAGCTCCAAGAGAGCCACAACCTATGCATCCATCAGTGGATGAATAGATTTTTTTAATGTGGTATATATACACAACGGAATACTAGTCAGCCATAAAAAATAATAAAATCATGTCATTTGCAGCAACATGAATGGAACTGGAGATCCAGTTCCTTATATTAAGTGAAATAAGCAGGCATAGAAAGACATGCCTGGGAGGTGGAGGTTGGAGTGAGCTGAGATCACGCCACTATACTCCAGTCTAGGTGAAAGAGTGAGACCGTGTTTAAAAAAAAAAAGTTATTCTCATTCTCATGAAGGTAGAGAGTAGTGGTTATCAGAGGTGAGGAAGAGATGAGGGGGCTGAAGACAAGTTGGTTAAGGGATAAAAAAATAGTTAGATAAAAGGAGTAAGTTCTAGTATTCGATACAGTACAGTAGGAAAATTATAGTTAATAATAATTTATTGTATATTTCAAAATAGCTAGAAGAGATGTGAAACATTCCCAGCACAAAGGAAAGATAAATGCTTGAGGTGATGGCTATCCCAATTGCCCTAATTTGATCATTACATATTGTATGCAATTATCAAAATACCATATGATCCCCAAAATATGTACAACTATTATATATCAATAAAAAAAGAAAAAGAAAGAAAATCAAAATTTTACATTTTTTGAGGAACTCAATAAACATCTCTACAATTTATTTAAAAGAATAAAGTTTCATAAATAACTAAGTCAATCTTTTAAAAAATATATTATAAAGAAGGTGTATTGGGTTTAAGACAGAAAAACAGAACCCTCCCTATATGGGAGATATATATTAAGAGAATTATTCCAAGAAATTGGCTCACAGAATTTGTGTGGGTTTCCCCCAACAAGTCTGAAATCCATACAGCAGGGTATCAGGACAGGCAGGCTGGGATTCTCAGGGACAGGACTCTGCAGTCCACAGGACTAATTTTTTCTTCCTTAGGGAAGCCCCACTTCTGCTCTTTAGATCTTTAAACTGATTGAATTAGGCACACCCAGTTTATCTAGGATAAATTCCCTCACTTAAAGTTAACAGAGTAATGGATTTTAATCACATCTACAAAATACCTTCCTGGCAACACCTAGATTCATTTTCATTGAACAACTAACCAAGCTGACGCATCAAAAAGATAATTGCAAAGGGAGTCTCGTCTTACCAGTTTTAATGACATGCCCAAAAAGCCTTAGTAATAAAATGTTTTAAGCAATATTGTTGCAGGCACAGTCAAGTAGACAAATGGAACAGAGTAGATAGCTTAGAAATAGACATGTGCATATACGGAAATATACAATAAAAGTAGCACCACAGAGGAGCCAAGGACAAGTTATTTCATACCCAATGTTGGGAAAACTGGTGATAGCTATATGGAGAAAAATAATAAGATCTATATCTTATACCAAACAAAATTTCCTAGTACACTGGTAGCCAGTTTAAGACTTAACAGAAGGCCGGGCGCGGTGGTTCACGCCTGTAATCTCAGCACTTTGGGAGGCGGAGGCGGGCGGATCAGGAGGTCAGGAGATCGAGACCATCCTGGCTAACACCGTGAAACCCCGTTTCTACTAAAAAATGCAAAAATAAATAGCTGGGCGTGGTGCCGGGGGCCTGTAGTCCCAGCTACTCGGGAGGCTGGGGCAGGAGAATGGCATGAACCCGGGAGGCGGAGCTTGCAGTGAGCCGAGATCGCGCCACTTCACTGCAGCCTGGGCGACAGAGCGAGACTCTGTCTCAAAAAAAAAGACTTAATAGAGAGGAGCTACAACAAAAGTACCTACAAAAAAAAAATCCTTAATAGAGAAGGTGTTTTCATGCGCGTCCGTGTGAAGAGACCACCAAACAGGCTTTGTGTGAGCAACATGGCTGTTTATTTCACCTGGGTGCAGGCGGGCTGTGTCCGAAAAGAGAGTCAGTGAAGGGAGATAGGGGTGGGGCCCTTTTATAAGATTTGGGCAGGCAAAGGAAAATTACAGTCAAAGGAGGTTTGTTCTCTGGCGGGCAGGAGTGGGGGTCGCAAGGTGCTCAGTGGGGGAGCTTTTTGAGCCAGGATGAGCCAGGAAAAGGATTTTCACAAGGTAATGTCATCACTTAAGGCAAGGACCGGCCATTTTCACTTCTTTTGTGGTGGAATGTCATCAGTTAAGGTGGGGCAGGGCATATTCACTTCTTTTGTGATTCTTCAGTTACTTCAGGCCATCTGGGCGTATACGTGCAAGTCACTGGTGATGCGATGGCTTGGCTTGGGCTCAGAGGCCTGACAGGTATCAAATAGAAGAACAATATCAGCACAGTCTCTGTTAAGACACTTAGAATTAAGCCACGCAGTCTGAATTAGAGCCCCCAATTCCCAGGGTCGTGGCAGGCAGTGGTAGAGAAGTGCCAAAAGGAGAAAGCAAGCATCTTTCTAAGGACTCCCTAGACTAATCAGGAAGGGTTGGGCTGACTGGGGATGGGAGGCAGGGTTTTAACTAGTTCAGCATTGAAAACTCTTTTATAACTGGTCATGTGACCTTTCACCTTGTCATACTGCTGTTGTCTGTGAATATCTGTGTTACTTTTTTTTTTTTTTTTTTTTGAGACAGAGTCTCGCTCTGTCAGCCAGGCTGGAGTGCAGTGGCACGATCTCAGCTCACTGCAACCTCCGTCTCCTTGGCTCAAGCAATTCTCCTGCCTCAGTCTCCCGAGTAGCTGGGATTACAGGCGTGGGCCACCACACCCGGCTAATTTTTGTATGTTTAGTAGAGATGGGGTTTCACTATGTTGGTCAGGCTGGTCTCAAACTCCTGACCTCAGGTAATCCGCCCACCTTGACCTCCCAAAGTGCTGGGATTACAGGCATGAGCCACTGCACCTGGCCTTTTTTTTTTTTTCAGTGTAGAGATGGGGTTTCCCACTGTTGTCCAGGCTGGTCTTGAACTCTTGGGCTCAAGTGATCCTCCATCCCTGATTGCTCAAAGTGCTGGGATTACAGGTATGAACCACTGTGCCCGGCCTTTGTTACATTTTTTTAAAAACTCAGTCCACTCTTTGGGTTTTCTTTTAATGGTGTTGGTCCCATAAATATTCTATCTTAAGCAAAAAAGTTGCTTAAGGAATCTATCTTAAGCAAAAAGTTCTGGCGAGGACAATATTAACATTAAGACATTCCATTTGCCCATAGAAAATCAGTAAAAGACAATCTCTTATATCAAATTTGTCATCCTCTTTCTCTTCTGTTCAGTTCAGAAAACTCGTTCCTGCACTGAACCTTGCTTTCTGTGGTTTCTCCAGTGTTTTCAAAGTGAGAACCTCCCAACTGCTATCAAATGTTTAAAAGAAATCACTTTTTAAAACCTAGAGGTAAATGTAAGGATACATGTCATCTCAGAGTGAGAAAAGACATTCTAAGCCTAAATGTAATAAAATTTTAACAAAGAATATTTGTAGGTCTGAGTACAGAAAAATTTTAAACTTCTTGTGGCTGACACAAATCGGAATAGCTGCTCAGCTCACAATGATTTCTTACTAACTGTATTTGTGTCACTGTTTATTCCAGTAATAGACCTGCCTCCAAGGAAGAGGGGTAGACACATGACCCAGGTTAGCCAATCATAGTACCTTTCCCTTCCTACTTCCTATTCATTTTTTTCATGCATTCATTCATTCCACAACCGTTTATTGAATGGAAATTCAACGATAAGCAAAAGATTCCTACCTTCCTGAAGCTTAGAGTTTGGGGGGAATAAGCATTAATTGAACAATTCCATTAGTAAATATATAATTTCAGGTAGAAAGAAGTGGCTCAGGAGAAGATCACAAGTCTATAAGAACATCTATCAAAAAAATCAGACATATTATTGGAGGCAAGAGGAAGGCAGTCAATACTGAGGGGTGTCACTGGAGATGAAAGATGAAGAATGGGTAGGAATCAACCAGGTGAAGGAGATAGTGTGGGTGGAGAGAGCACAGCAGGCAGGGAGAACCACAGCCATCATTTCATGGTAAAAGCAGTAAGAGATTAGCGGAGATGATCCATGTCACTTGTAAAAGAAATGCAAATTAAAACTACAAAACGCTATTTTTCACCTATTAAAAAACTTTTTAGTTATGATGGCAATGGTGTAGTGAACAGTCATTGCTACTAGGAGTGTAAATTAATGCAACTTTTCTGGAAAGTAAGTTGACAATATGTTTCAAAAGTCCTAAAAAAGATGATACTTGTTGACAAAGTATTTTCTCTAAGTATTCTTCTTTTAGGAATCTATCTTAAGCAAAAAAGTTTAAAACTCAGATATAAATTTATATACAAAAATACTCAATTTTGTTATTTAAAATGTTGAAAAACTAGAAAAAACAAAGAAAATGATTAAATAAATTATGTACAGCCATATGGTAGAATATTATGCAGCCAGTATTATACATGCAAGATATAACATCACTTTCATAATCAGGACAAAAAAGCCAATTACAACATTCCATTGCCAACAAAAAAATTCAGTGCTCAGTGTATAATTAGTCACTTAATTACTCCATGTTAAATAAAAATTCATGGATGAAAGCAAATATGATTTATGACTTCCAAATGTATAATAAGATTTTAAAGAATATCCAGTTTTATATTTGTATATTCAACTGCCTACTTGACAACTTCTACTTTGATGTTTCAAAGCATCTCAAACTTAATTCAAAATCAAACTCTTGTCCCTTTAGCCCTGCCCAAACTCCTTCTTCCTCAAGTTTCCCCATCTCAGTATGGGGCACCATAGACCCTCTTGAGTTCTTGACATCTCCATCCCCTTACCCTATTACAAGTCCACTCAATTCTGGCCTCAAAATAGATCTACCACTGCCCTTTTTTCTCTATCTCCTTTGCTATTACTCTGCTGTAATGGTCTCTTACCTGGACAAATGCAATAGCTTCCTAACTGGTCTCCTAGCTTTTACCTCCTTCCAACCCATTCTCCATCCAATGGGGAATGTAATCTTATAAAAATAAAAAACTGAGTCAAGACATTCCCCTAATTAAAACATTTCGATAGCTTCCCATTGCATTTATTTAATTATTTAATTATTTATTTATTTTTGAGGCAAAGTCTCACTCTATTGCCCAGGCTGGAGTGCAGTGGCACGATCTTGGCTAACTGCAACCTCTGCCTCCCGGGTTCAAGAGATTCTCCTGCCTCAGCTTTCCGAGTAGCTGGGGTTACAGGTGCCTGCCACCACGCCTGGCTAATTTTTGTATTTTTTTAGTAGAGACGGGGTTTCGCCATGTTGGCCAGGCTAGTCTCGAACTCCTGACTTCAAGTGACCCATCCACCTGCCTTGGCCTCCCAAAGTGCTGGAATTACAGGTGTGAACCACCGTGCCCAGCCCCCACTGCACTTAAATAACATCTGACATCCTTTCCATGACCTGCATAATCACTGCTGACTTATTATGAGTTAGACATTGTTCTAAGGGCTTTTTATGTATAGTAATTCTTTGGATCCTGACAACAAGCATAGGAAGTAGGTATTATTATCTTTCCTATTTCACAGATGAAGCCACAGAGGCACAGAGGTTACACTTGCCCAGGGTCTCTCAGAGAGCTACTGTGGAGGCAGGAAACAACCCCAGGAAGCCCAAGCCCTGCTCTCTGCACCACAGTCTCTGGTCCTCAGATGGACCCACTGGGATCCCATGGTTTGGTCTCTCTGTTCCTGGAACCCGACAAACATCCTCACCCCAGTGCCTTTGTGACCTTGCTAATCCCTTCCCAGGAACACAGTTTTCTCTGCTTTTTAAATGGCTGGCTTCTCACCCTCCAGGTCTCCATAAATAGGAATGGTATAATAGGTTATGGCACATATTTGCAACGGAATACCATACAACTGTTTTAAAATATGAGATAAATCTATGTGTACTGACGTGGAACAATATTTAGCATATTTTAGATTGCTAAGTGAAAAAGGCAAGTTACAGAATACCATGTTAAAATTTAAAAATATGAGCGGGGCATGGTGCCTCATGCCTGCAATCCCAGCACTTTGGGAGGCTGAGGCGGGTGGATCACCTGAAGTCAGGAGTTCGAGACAACAGCCTGAGCAACAGAGTGAGACTCTGTCTCAAAAAAATAATAAATAAAAATAAAAAAATTTAAAATACGTATAGCATGATTCCATTTGTTTATGAAAAGAAAATTTTAAGGCCGGGCTCGGTGGCTCACGCCTGTAATCCCAGCACTTTGGGAGGCCGAGGTGGGCGGATCGCGAGGTCAGGAGATCGAGACCATCCTGGCTAGCACAGTGAAACCCCATCTCTACCAAAAATACAAAAAATTAGCCGGGTGTGGTGGCGGACACCTGTAGTCCCAGCTACTTGGGAGGCTGAGGCAGGAGAATGGCATGAATCCGGGAGGCGGAGCTTGCAGTGAGCTGAGATCTTGCCACTGCACTCCAGCCTGGGAGACAGCGAGACTCCGTCTCAAAATAAATAAATAAATAATAAAAAAATAAAAGAAAAATTTAAAATTTATCTATCTAAGGTCTAGAAGGTTATGCACTACATTTTTTAACTAGGGTGACCTCTGAGGAGCGAGACTGGGAAAGAGAGGATAGAAAATAGGGTTTGCATTTTTCACTTTGCACATTTCTTATTGTTTGAATTTTTATCTCCACCCTATATTAGTAACATAATAATAATTGTAAGACAAAACATTTTCTTCATATGTTTAATGTTTGAGCTCTAAATTTTGTTATTTGGGTATTCTAATTTTTATTCTCTTCCTCTCTTTCCCAGATTTCTCTTAAGTATCTGGAGAAAGTCTTTTATTTCATTCTTCTCTCTCTCTCTTTTTTTTTTATTTTTTTGAGACGGAGTCTTGCTTTGTCGCCCAGACCAGACTGCAGTGGCGCTATCTCGGCTCACTGCAAGCTCCGCCTCCCGGGTTCATGCCATTCTCCTGCCTCAGCCTCCTGAGTAGCTGGGATTACAGGTGCCCGCCACGGCACCCGGCTAATTTTTTGTATTTTAGTAGAGACGGGGTTTCACCGAGTTAGCCAAGATGGTCTCGATCTCCTGACCTCATGATCCGCCCACCTCGGCCCCCCAAAGTGCTGGGATTACAGGCGTGAGCCACCGCACCCGGCCTCTCTCTTTTTTTTTTTTTTTTTTTGAGACAGAGTTTCACTCTTGTCACCCAGGCCGGAGTGTAATGGTACGATCTCTGCTCACTGCAACCTCTGCCTCCCAGGTTCAAGCGATTCTCATGCCTTGGCCTCCCGAGTAGCTGGGATTACAGGCATGCACCACCACGCCTGGCTAATTTTTGTATTTTTTAGTAAAGACAGTGTTTCACAATGTTAGCCAGACTGGTCTCGAACTCCTGACCTTAGGTGATCCACCCTTTTTAGGGTTCAGAACATTGAAAGTGATTGGTTGTTTCAACTCAATTATCTACAATATGTAGCCATAGTCAGCATAGTAATTCAATGTTGTTCTTAATTTCCACTCAGTCCTAAGCTGGTTCGTGAAGACCTGCCTTAATGAAGTCTCAAAGTTTTTGACTTCCACATTCATACTTCCAAGTAGTGAGTGGGTGTTCAGTCACTCTTTATACAGAGATGCATTAGTTCTCTGAGAGCACTCCTACACCACTCCCTTGAAGACCTCACTTACTCAAAGTAAGGTTTCCTTGACTATGTCTATACTAGTAATTTCATTTCTGTATATTCCACCCAGCTATCCCCTGAGCCCCAGACTGCTCTAACCAGTACTCACTTGATGTCTCCATTTGGAGATGGTACCACTGATACCATTAGCTAGGAAGAAAAATGAGGTCAGGAGGGATAAAATGATGAGCAGTTACTCTAGCTGCCGTTTCTCCTTCACCTCCACATCTCAGTAGTATTTTGAGAGACCACTCCTGGCAAAAATTCTGAATCAGTCTGTCCATTCTGAATTCTGATGTCTCCAATCAGGAGAGATCAAATACACAGTAATTTGAATAGGGGAAGTTACATATATGTAATTACTAACTATAAGTTAGTAATAGGGGTACTGAGGTAAGTGAGGATAGGGGTAATGACGGATTAACTAGTAAGAAGTAAAGAGAAGTCTTAATAATATGGGAATAGCAGATATAAGGAGGAGCCCTAGCTCTAGGTCTGAGATAGAGTGCCCAAGAAGAACCTCCTTTTCCCTCAAGAGCTCAGATTCAGACTTTGGAGCGGGCACAGCCATGGATCTCTGGAACACAGAAAAGTTGCCGTGATGCCACACTGGCAGAACTTCATGAAAACCTGCCCCTGGGATTTTCCAGAAACCTTTAAGGTGTCAGGGACAGTTGTTTATGGGGTGCATCTCACCTACAAAACTATCTGATGTGGCTCCAGGAGAGGCTGCCCTCTGCTGGTTGCTGCTGGGAACTACACACTGCAGGAGCCAGACACTGAAGAAGCTGCAAATGTTACGAAACCTGGCCAGGGGTGGGAACGGGTGCTCTAGAGGCAGCTGCTGGCTACTAGGTGCTGCTGACTGCCAGGCACTGCAGGAGCCGGGAAACTAGAGACACTGTCAGCATACTACAGAAGCTCAGTGTTGGAGAGAGCTATGCTCTGCAGGAGCTGGTCCCTGGGGAAGCCTCATGTGATGCAGGAGCCTGTGGCACACACACAGGAATCAGGAAGTAAAAGCTTTCCTCCTGTAATGCCTGTCCAATTCTGACAAAGCTTCTGTGCCATCTGGCAAAGAAAAATATTGAAGGGTTCCAGATCTGTTTTCACAGAGCAGGCAAAAAGTATGAATTGGGAGCAACTAGCACAGCAAGTCATCTCCATCCTCTCTAACCTCATTGGCCACTGCCTTAGGTCAGGTTCACTCACTTGCTTGCTCTTTTTATTCCTTGTCTGGACTGTTGAAAGAGTCTAGGAACTGGGCTCCTGGCCTGGCTGCCACTGGCCCAAAGGATGACATGTGAATGAAAAAGGAGGCCCTTCCTTCGGGTGTACAGAGCACGATGCCCGGCTCTCAGCTCTTACTGATCCTTGCTAGGTACACCGGGCACAGCTCAGAACAGAAGCCTGGCTCCTCACCTGCTCCCGGTCTCCAATCTTCCCTGCTCATATCACTCCTCAAACCCATGCACCACACTGCCACCACTTTTCTCAAACTTAAAATTGAAAGTATAATTCACCTCTTCAGCACCCCTCAATACTTCTCTACTGCCCATTAAATAAAATCTGAACTCCTTAGCTAAGCATACATGGTCATCTGTGATCTGCTCCTTGCCTGTTATCCAGTATGTTGAATGACTAAATCAGAGAAGGCAAAACAAAACAACAACAACAAAAACAAAAACCCCACTAAAGACAGAAGGCACTAGTGAATCCCAGGGCAGAAGTTGAAAATTAAACAAGAAATGCTGGAGGAGAGAGTCTATGACTCTGGAAGGAGACAACAACAAACAAATTTGAGTGCAGCCTCTGGCTTGGCTCTAAGCTACAGGAGTAAGCCTGTTAGACAGCATTCCCAGTTGGGTGCATTATTTTCTCTGTATATATCTCCCCTACCAGGACTAGACATTTTTGTTGTTGTTGTTTTTGTTTTTTGAGATGGAGTCTCACTCTGTCATCCAGGCCGGAGTGCAGTGGTGCAATCTCGGCTCACTGAAACCTCCACTGCCCAGGTTCAAGCGAGTTTCCTGCCTCAGCCTCCTGAGTAGCTGGGATTACAGGTGCCTGCCACCACGCCCGGCTAATTTTTGTATTTTTAGTAGAGACGGGGTTTCACCATGTTGGCCAGGCTGGTCTCGAATTCCTGACCTCAGATGATCCACCTGCCTCAGCCTCCCAAAGTGCTGGGATTATAGATGTGAGCCACCTCACTCAGCCTAGGGCTCAAGGTTTTTACAGTCATTTCTGACTATCCCTTTCCCCATATTCCTATCACATTGGCCAGTCAAGCCCACCCTTTCATAGTCTCCCTACTCCCTGCTTAGTCCTCATTCTTGCTGCCTTGGGAATCTAATCCTCACTGCCTCATATTTACAGTACTGGATCCATATCCCACATGGCCACTCATTCAACAGCATGGCCCTGCGCTAGATGCTGGAGACACAGACATGAATGACACAAGACCTGCAGCCTGACCTTCCTATCTTTGCCAGGACAATCTTGGCTACTTTTAGCAAGTTAGTCTCCTGCTCAGGGACCTCTAAAGGCACCCTGATGCCTACCCAATCAATTCTAAATTCATACGTTGCTTTCTTTTAATCACTCAACAAGTACTACTAAAGGCTTACTGTGTGCCAGGCACTACGTATAAGGCAGTGGTCAAAAGAGGCACCGGCCCTGCCCTTAAGGAACTTATTGTCTAGTGTGGAAGACAGACATAAAAGCTATATTCACAGAAATAATAATGCAAATAGGGCTGAGCGCAGTGGCTAATGCCTGTAATCCCAGAACTCTGGGAGGCCAAGGCGGGCAGATCCTGAGGTCAGGAGATCGAGACCATCCTGGCTAACACAGTGAAACCCCGTCTCTACTAAAAATACAAAAATTAGCCGGGCGTGGTGGCGGGCACCTGTAGCCCCAGCTACTCCAGAGGCTGAGGCAGGAGAATTGCTTGAACCCAGGAGGCGGAGTTTGCAGTGAGCCAAGATCGCGCCACTGCACTCCAGCCTGGGCGCCAGAGCGAGACTCTGTCTCAAAAAAAAAAACCCACAAAGAAATAATAATGAAAATAAAATAATTATATAATTATTATTCTTTAATTATAGTTGTGAGTAATATGAATGTCAAGGGGTGCCAGAGATCTGAGTAGGAGTCCAGATTTAGGTGTGTGTTGGGAGTACAGGTGTTCTCAGGAAAAGGGCACAGCTCATTCAGAAGTTATTTAGTCACTTAACACTTGAGTCATCACCAAATCTCTGGGTCTCAGGTACCTCAAATATTGATTCTGTTCTGGATGACTATTTTACCAAACAAGAGCCAAATTGCAAGCTCTTATAACTCAATAATAAAAAGATAAATAACCCAATTAAAAATGGGCAAAGTATCAGAATATTCGTTTCTCCAAAGATCTACAAATCACCAATAAACTCATGAAAGCATTATCATTATCGCTAGGGAAATGCAAACCAAAACCACATCGAGATACCACTTTAAACCCACTAGAGTGGTTATAATTTTTTTTGAGATGGATTTTTGCTCTTGTTGCCCAGGCTGGAGTACAATGGCGCGATCTTGGCTCACCGCAACCTCCGCCTCCCAGGTTCAAGCAATTCTCCTGCCTCAGCCTCCCGAGTAACTGGGATTACAGGCATGTACCACCACACCCGGCTAACTTTGTATTTTTAGTAGAGACGGGGTTTCGCCATGTTGAGGCTGGTCTCAAACTCCTGACCTCAGGTGATCCGCCCACCTCGGCCTCCCAAAGTGCTGGGATTACAGGCATAAGCCACCACGCCTGGTCAATTTTTTTAAATACAATATAACAAGTATTGGTGAGGATGTGGAGAAATTGGAAGCCACATACACTGCTGGTGGCAGTGTGAAATGTAAAATGAATGCAGCCACTGTGGAAAACCGTTTGGCAGTTTCCCCCCAAATTAACCGTAGGGTTACTATACAATCCAGCAATTCCATTCCTAGGTGTATACCTAAGAGAGATAAAAACATGTGCTCGTACAAAAATTTGTACATGAATGTTCACAGCAGGATTATTCATAAGTTAAAAAATGGAAACTATCCAAATGTCTATTAAATGATGAATGGATAAATAAAATGTCATATATCCATACAACTGAATATAACTTGACAATGAAAAAGAATGAAATAGTAGTACATTCTACAACATGGATGAACCGTGAAAACGTATGCCAAGGAAGCCAGTTACAAAAGATACATACCATATGATTCCATTCGTATAAAATGTCCTGAATAGGTTAATCTATTGAGAAAGAAAGATTTGTGATTGCCTAGGACTGGGAGGGTTGTGAGGAGTGGAGAGGACGAGGGATGCAAAATGACTATTAATGAGTGTTTCTTTTCTTAATGTGATGAGACTACTCTAAAATTGTGGTGATGGTTGGGTTGCACAATTCTGTGAATAAAAGCCATTTGAACTGTACACTTTAAATAAGGGAACTGCATAGTAGGTGAGTTGTATCTCAATAAAGCTGTTAAAAAAAAATCAGGAGTTGGGGATATGGGGCTGAGGCAGGAGGATCACTTGAGACTGGGAGGTGCAATGAGCCACCGCACTCCAGCCTGCACGACAGAGCCAGAGAGACCCTGTCTCAAAAAAAAAAAAAAAAAAATCAAATGACCCTTTACCAGTATCAAAGTGCCTCATCAGCCAGGTACCACCTTTTCAATGGATGGGGAGACTGAAGTGTAGAGGAATTAAGTATCCGACTTGGGGGTTGGGGGAAGTGGCTCACGCCTGTAATCCCAACACTTTGGGAGGCCGAGGTGGGAGGATCGCTTGAGCCCAGGAGACCAGCCTGGCCAATATGCCGAAACTCTGTCTCTATAAAAAATACAAAAAATTAGCCTGGCGTGTTGGCAGGCGCCTGTAATTCCAGCTGCTACGGAGGCTGAGGCAGGAGAATCACTTGAACCCGGGAGGCAGACGTTGCAGTGAGCCGAGATCGCGCGGTTGCACTCCAGTCTGAGCGACAAAGCAAGACTCCGTCTCAAAAAAAAAAAGAAAGAAAGTATCCGACTTGGTCTTGGGCTCTTCTCACTATAATCCAACTATATTCTCTTACGAAATGGCAGAATTAATCTTCCCTCCTTGTGACACCCCTGTAGTTATACATGCCTCTGGCACTTACAATCATTTTTTCTAATTGTGTTTAACGGTTCTAGCACATTACGTTGTAACTTTAGAATAGAGATTGTGTCTGATTCCTGTGTATTAAGATCTGACCTTTTTTATTTTTATTTATTTATTTTTTAGACAGAGTCTCGCTCTGTCGCCCAGGCTGGAGTGCAGCGGTCCGATCTCGGCTCACTGCAACCTCCGCCTCCCGGGTTCAAGCGATTCTCCTGCGTCAGCCTCCCGAGTGGCTGGGATTACAGGCGTGCATCACCACTCCCGGCTAATTTTTTTGTATTTTTAGTAGAGACTGGGTTTCACCATGTTGGCCAGGCTGGTCTCGAACTCTTGACCATGTGATCCGCCTGCCTTGGCCTCTCAAAGTGCTGGGATTACAGGCGTGAGCCACCGCGCCCGGCCGATCTGACCTTTTTTTTTTTTTTTTTTTTTTGAGACGGAATCTCGCTCTATCGCCCAGGCTGGAGTGCAGTGGCGCGATCTCGGCTCACTGCAAGCTCCGCCTCCTGGGTTCACGCCATTCTCCTGCCTCAGCCTCCCAAGTAGCTGGGACTACAGGCGCCCGCCACCGCGCCTGGCTAATTTTTTTGTATTTTTAGTAGAGACGGAGTTTCACTGGGTTAGCCAGAATGGTTTCGATCTCCTGACCTCGTGATCCACCCGTCTCGGCCTCCCAAAGTGGAAGGATTACAGCGTGAGCCAGCGCGCCCAGCCCGATCTGACCTTTTTTAAATGAAGACGTATTCAGGAAGGAAATATCTACAAGTAAGACAAAATTAAGTAAGAACCCAATGTACGAACATTCACTTCTCTAACAAAGGAAAGACACAAAACAAGAAACTAATAAGGTGGAGAAAGGAATTGAGATTGGGGGAAACAGCATCTCCCTCCTCCCTGCACTCTCGGCAGGTTCCCTGGAAAGTTCTAGAAGGGATTCAGAAGTGGCTGGTGACATCACTGTGGCTCCGTGGCGCCCACTACAGCGGCCAAACGACACGCTAGCTTTCCCGCCTCATAGAGGCTCGTGAATGG
Source organism: Pan paniscus (assembly GCF_029289425.2). NCBI lineage: Eukaryota > Metazoa > Chordata > Mammalia > Primates > Hominidae > Pan > Pan paniscus. The sequence goes on along the minus strand of NC_085926.1, from coordinate 183,804,838 downwards.
GGGTGGGGCCCTGCGAGGGGCGGGGTCACGTCACTTCCTGTGCGGGACGCGCTGCGGCTGGAGAGGAAAGGCAGAGCGAGGAGGGGCGAGGCCAAGAAAGCGCGCGTTTCTGGGAGGGGAGGAGCCTGGCTAAGGAGCGCCGCGTCACATCCGGTAGAGTTAGAGCCCGTGCGGAGGCGGTGCGGAGCGTTTCGGCTCTGAGCGGCTGGGCGACCGGCGCGTCGTGCGGGGCTGCGGCGGAGCCTCCTTAAGGAAGGTGCAAGAGGTTGGCAGCTTCGATTGAAGCACATCGACCGGCGACAGCAGCCAGGAGTCATGAGCGACAGCGGCGAGCAGAACTACGGCGAGCGGGTACGTAGAGCTGCGGTAGGGGGTGGCTGTGTGGTCCTAGCTCCTTGCATCTTTTTCTAGGCCCGTCGGCCTCGGGCCAGGAGGCAGGGGCGTTTTAGGCTCCGAAGTCTGAAGCCGGGAGGGCAGGCAAGGGAGACAGCATTTAACCAAAAAAAGCCCTTGTGGATAGTGCCTACTAGCCTTTGGTCGTGAAGGAGGGAGGCCACCGGCGGGTTTATGTGGCTTCTGCCCGAGACGGCCGTTTTTCCCGTTATAAGAGGGGGAAGATGAAAATGGCCGCTGCGTCCCCGCGGTGTTGGGGGAGGGGAGCGATATCTTATTTCGGCGTTGCTCTCCTGCGAAGGTCCGCCGCAGCCATCTTGGGCTGGCGGGCTGGGCGAGCTGCCAGAGGCACAAAATGGCGGAGAAGCCGCGCGGCAACGCGGACCCGACCCGCAGCGGGCCGCGCTTCGTAAGGCCGCGTGGTGGGGTGCAAGGGGACGGACGACGTTCTTTTGGGTCTTTGGGCCGGTGTTTAGGTTAACGAAGGACCGTCTTTGCCTCCACGGAAAGGACGGAGTCTGGGATGTCTTTGGGGCCTCTTAAGATGGAAACTAATCCAAGGCCGACTAAGTTCTGGGCCCGTTAGGTGGAGGGGATTGCGTGAGGGCTTTGTGTTTGGCCTAAATGAAGCGCTTTTCTCTGATGCTGAAAGGGCTTCCCAGGCAAAAATCTGTATCAGTATTCTATTAGGACAGACCACAAAGTCGCTAAGATGATTTTGTGGACATCGCATTTCCACGGGATTGTGAAGGAGAAATTGGCGGGCAACCATTTACGGCGCCGTTATTTCCTTTGTTTTGAGGCGTTCTAATACTTAGAACCACAGCGTGTGTTGGCTACAGTTTTCTTTCCCTTAAGTTTCCACCTCTTAAAGGTGTTCAGTGAGGGTTGATTGAATTGCGGGAACAAGACAGTTCTAGGGTTTAAACAGCAGACGTAGCTGGTCTGTGGGGCTCTGGGTATTGGATTCGGAAAGCATTGAATGATGCGAACATACGAGGCTTGCTAGAATTAAGAGGAATCTGTTAGAAGGGTGATAGAAAAGCACCATAGAAATTGATTTTTGAGGCTGTTGTGGGAATAATTTGTGCTTTTTTTTTTTTTAACAATTTGTTACCTAAGTTTCCCCTTGTTGGTAAAGCTACCTTAAGATCTGAATATGATTTATCAGGTATATAAGACTATTAAATGTCTTAGCAAACTTTTGATTAAGATTTTAGATGATTCCTCAGAGTATTTTAGGAAGAAACTTTCAGTGATGAAGCGTGAGTTTCCTGCGTAATTTTGGAGCCCAAACTGCTTCATTTGGTTTGAACTAACCAAGCCTTGCGTTTACATACTCGGATGAGCATAGAGATTTTAGTTTTTGATGTTTTTCCCGAAGCTGATTGACTCCAATGTCACGAGTGTTTTAGATTTTTTTTTTAAGTTCTTTCTTGGGTAAGAAAGTTGGGATTGAGCTCAAAAGTTGTTAAAAAGTCGTGACTTCTGATCATTGGCAGTTAAATCTGTTAAAACTAGTCATTGGTGTTTGGACTGCAAAGTAAGCGATTTTAAAGTCTTTTGTTATTAAACAGAAAAATTCAATTATTGGGTACCTTTGTACTCTTCAAAAATACTAAATGACTGGCTTCTGACTAGAGCTCTCGATTGAATACACGTGAAGAATGCTTGAGAATGGAAAATTGCCCAAAGAGTTCATTAGTATATTTTACGTGAGAAGGGAAACAATTGAAACTAGGTTCCAGTTTGAGACTCGGCTCAAGAGAAATTTGAAATTTTCTGATGGGTTGTTATCTTTTTACTAGTAAAAGTACACTGTGTTTTTCGCAATCTTTGAGTTGTAGAGGGAGGTTAACTTAATGTGTTAAAAATTGAGATTTTTTTTCTTACATAAGAGTCTTCGCTTTCTGGCCGAGATCTCTAAACTTTTACGTTGTGAAATACTTCCATATTGTTGTGTTTGGTGTTTGCGTGTTTGTGTTCCAATTGGAACCTTTAAGGGTTGGAATACACCTGAATCAAACACGTGTCTAGGCTTCCAAAGCAAGCTTGGGAAAACCATAAAGCTCAATGGAACAGCTTGATCTTAGACATGCCTGTGGTGTAAATGATGCTTCTCTGGAGCCAGAAAAATGAGCGTTATTCAACTCCAGGCTTCTGAACTGGGTCTTAATGTAAATCACTAATCTCTTCAAATCAGTGGAATTCTCCCTTATTTATCTGTCTCTAATCCAGACAACCCCACCCCTCTGTGCCCCACCTTTTCCAGTGACTGTAGGAGTTTGTTGTTGTGTCCCTCCCCTTTAAGGTTGGGTGTGTGGGATAAATTATTCTCAGTTTGATCACTCAATAGAATACATTTGGGTGAATATAATCACATTTAAAGAACTGGTGTGTCCCGCATCCCTCGTTGGTCTGTGGGATTTATTTTTTCCCCCCCTCTCAAAGGTAATAGATTAACACTAAAATCTGTCTATAGGGGTCTAATTAGCAGACTTAACCTGATCTGGCCAAACCACTTTCAAAAGTAAGATCTCGTTTTCATCTCCAGATTCAAGACTCTTCCCCCCAAATTGCTTGCATTTTGTAAAGGGGTTGACACCATTTCTTTGCAAAAAGAGGCACTCCTGGCCTTTAAGTCACAATTAGAAGAACTTGAATAAAAAGTTGATGACAAATTTAGAAGTGCAGGGTAATCTTTAGAGCCCAATAATGGTCACAGCGTATAGGGTGTGTGAGATTTGTGTGTTGGTCTTGCACGCAGTGTAATGTTCTGAGCCTCTCAATATTGTAATGAGTTTCTACGAGTGAGTCTTTACTAAAGGAATCCAGAAACTAAGGAGACACTGATGTATGGACCAGATGTTAAAGAAAATGTTTTGACCCAGCAGATACTCTGATTTTAATACTGGCTATTATTTTTGTAAAACCGATGTGTTTGCAACATAGGCACGTAATCTTTATCATTAGAGATGAATAGCAGCATCTGGACACCAACCCATCAAACTGCTTTTCAAATTCTGCAGTTTTTCTCATCTTCTGCTGAATCTTGGGATGTCTTTTTATATTCCTTGGTTTTAGCTCCTAAACTCTAAATTCTAATTTTCAAAACTGAAACCTCTCTGAATCTCCTTTCTAAAGAATTGCAGCCATCTCACCAAATTTCCTTTAAAAAAGGATTGAATTGTCAAATAGGAGGAAATTGTTTTGTATTGTGAGTCTGGTTAGGTTTATCAGTCTCTTGAAACCCGGTTGAAATATTTTTTTCTTGGTTTTAAACAATGCTTTAATATTGTGGATATTGTCTGGAACTAGAACGTGACATTTTCAAGCTGACATTACAGGTGATTTTATAAGGTAAGTACTACTGGTTTTGCCAAAAGGTTGAAGAGGAATTCAGGTGGTGGGGGAAGTGTTAATGGGATTTGCCTTACATAGCCTTTTTTCTTTCTTTCTCTACAATAAAATCCGAACGTAGGTGGTAAATATTAATGCTTTCATAGTTATTTTGCCCAGGACAAGGGCAGAGCTACAGCTGTGTATATTTCTTGAGCCTTAGCATTTTATGTTGATCAGTGTTTTTACATATGCGACTGTTTTTTTAACAAGGCATGGTGACTGATGTTTAGGAATTTTAAGTGTTTTGACCCAGGTTAGTATTGGGGGTGTGGGCTATATAGAATTAGATATTGAAATCACTTAGTATTGTTTTTAAACTGCAAACCAAAACAAGTTCTTCACTGTAGCAAATTACAGTCTTGAAATTCCCCCAAAATCTTTGCTTTGAATTGGGTTTTGGAGGTTACATTGAGATTGATGTTATCAACATAGATTGTTACCTGACAGTTTGGATAAGGGGCCCCTTTTTCTCTAATTTTTGTGGTTAGAAATTAGGTTAAAAGGTAGTCTTCTGAAAAGTCAAAAGATATTTATATTTGCTTTTGTTGGGGAGTACTGAATGTTTTATGAATGTAAATTTAACAGTCTGTGCTATATTTGCAAGAGAGTTTTTATAAGCACGGGCCTACAACTAATTTCAGATGATGGTTTTTTCCAGACACTATTCTCCAGTTTTTGAGGATTTATCTATCCATTCACTCTTCTGGTAGACAGTTTGGCTGCCAGAAAAAAATATAGTCCTTATTATATTGATATGAGCATTGACCTTTCCATAACAGGATTAATGAGGTTTTCTTTGCCCCTGTCCCTCCCAATTTTTAAAATATTGCCTTGTCAGTCAACTTAATGAGTTTGTGCATGTTTAATGTTAAATGGATTCTAGTTGTATCCCCTAGAAACATTTTAACAAAAATTGTGTTGATAGGACAAGTTTCTGTTTATTTCTAACTAGGGAATCTTAACTAAATGTACATAACATTAGCCCAAGAGTTGATCTTCTGGTTTTATAAAGTAGCCACTTGAACTTAGCTGAGTTGAATTAAATCTAATATTTATAATAATTTAGTAATGGTTTTGTTCTTAGACTATAAGAGAAGGAACCAGGTTAGGAAGGGGTAATGAAGTAACAGCAGGAAGGTATCCACATTGAAAACAGTTGTGATAGCTAGAGCTATGGCCTCTATTCTTGTATCTTCTGCATCTAAGTGCCCTGTCTGTATCGAAGTTTTAGGAGGCCCTAAGGAAATCTGCTTGGGCATTCTGATTCCATGATTACATTTGTGCTGCCAGAAAACATTTCCCATTGCATTTTAGTGATGGAGATTTAAAGAAAACCAATTACTGTAACTCCCTTAAATAAAAACCTATTTTAAAATTTTTGGATTAAATAAACAATAATTGACTCTAAAACTAGACTGGAAATTATCCTTTTGTTAGGAAAGACATCACAGCACTTGCCAGATTAACGATGGTTGTCTTTATGCCCAGATAGGTATAAAGACTTGCAATTTTTTTAAACAAAGCCTTACATTTTTTTCAGGAGGAAAAACCAGGAGAGGAAGTAATTGACAATAAAATGAAAGATCATCAAAGTGAAATGTAGGATAACAAGAAAAACTAGCATGTTTTATGTAGGCAGTATTTTATTTTGTTTAGTATGTTCAACAGACGTTTACAGATCAACTAAATTCAATCTTTTTAATTATTTGAGGAGGTGAGCTGTAATTTAAATAGTGCCACCTTTTAAAGTAGTATTTCTCCTTTGGACATCCAGAAGACTTAATATTTTCTTCATTGAGGGGGAAAATGTACAACAAAACTCTTTGAAAATACCAGTGTTGGATTCAAGTTTGTTCTGCTTTCCTTCGTAGCTACTGGCATATTGTAGGTGGTTGACTTGATTTTGTCTTTTTATGATTCATACTATAAAATCTCAACTAGAGCAGCTTTTCCAGGGGGTGGGTTACACTTAAGTTCCAAATTGTCAGGTTCCCTGACACCGTCTTTCTACAGAGCTCTTTAAATACAGTACAAAAATGTGTGACGCTAAATACGTTTCTTTATCCTATCTAGACAAGTCACAATACTGTAAACCTCTTCAACCCTGAGCGTTTGTCATTGTACAAATGAATTGTCCGTGCTTTCCTTTCATGCACTTATGTATTAATGTGTCACTTTTTGACTAGAGGTGTGCTTTTGACACTTAACCTATTTTCTATTGAATATAATAAGAAGTGTGAAATGTAATCGTTCTTAAAATGTTAAATGAACAGTAAATGTTCAGTGGCGCACTTCACATTCAACTTAAGCATGATAAATCTATTTGGAGTAGAGAAATGAGATTACCATATATTCTAGAACCAGCAGAAAACTGTAGTTTTCAGTTTTTTGAGCTGCATATTCTAGTTTCTTTTTTTTTTTTTTTTTATCCAAATCAACAAAGGGATTTTTTTTTTCTAGTTTCAGTTTTGGCACTGGATTTTATCCTGGAGTTTTAAAATATTCTTCATCCTGTTCTTTTTCTATTAAGGTTAATGTTGAAGAAGGAAAATGCGGAAGTCGTCATTTGACAAGTTTTATAAATGAGTATTTGAAGCTCAGGAATAAGTGAAGCTGAAATTTGAAAAAATAAAAGAAAGAATGCATGCTAATTATCAGACCAGAAGTCCCACTTGTAGAATATTGAGCAATTTGTGTGAAGTGGGGAAGATGAAAGAAGTCAGAATTTGAAACGGAAGAATGAAGAAAAGAAATAAAAATGAAGTTAAGATAAGAAGTAATCTGGAATCAGAAAGCACTACGCTAAGTAATTACTAGTCTGTTTATGTGTCCCTGTATATTTTGCTAAACATGCATGCATTATTTGTTTAATAGAGGAAAATATATACAGGGTAAAGAAGTGCCTTCCAGGGGAAACGTTTAAATTAGGTAATTCTGATTTTAACTGCTTAGTTAAATGATTGAAATGCAATTTTTAAAAAATATTTAGTAGTCAAGCACCAGGCAGCAATGAGCACTCCAGCATGGGTAACAGTGGGCTTCATGTTGTCCTCTCTAGATAAAACTTTACCTATCTAATGTTGCTGGTCCTGGGGCATGAGCGAATACCTCCAGGGTTGGAACTGGTGGTGGTCTTTGCCACCTCCCTGGACTCTTAGATTGCACTGACCCCTTTCCTTCAGTACTGAGCAATGTATAGTAGAATATTTTCTGTTAAACCATTTTCAAAAGAATGTCACCAGGATGGTTATGGAACCAAACCCCCAAAATCCAAACAAAGCATTGAACAAAATAGTTCCCTTTGGCATTAGTGTGCTAGTTTTTTCCATATGGCACTAGTGGAAATCTGTAAGCATTTGGGCCCTAAATTTAAGATGCATATTTGCTAAATACACAGGGATGGTTTTTCAAATTCTGTTTCTGTTTAATGCCTATTTCAGCTGATTGACTAGGATTACTGATAAAATACTGTAGCTTCCCCTTAGAAGAGGTGGGTCACACAAGTGAACAGGATAGCTAATACAAATTGCAGTAATGGCAGATGCTTTCATTCCTATTTCTCCTTTTTTGCTATCAACATTTAGCTATTGTAATGTTAGAGGTAACAGTTACAAAGTAGCTTTATTCTGGTTACCTATCCCTACCACTTATTGAGAAATTCAACCCAAAAGCTGTCCCTTCTTTTCTGTGTGTTTTGTTTTAGCTGAGTAGAAGGGTCAAGTGATTGGTGTAATGTTACTTTCAGTTGAATGAGACAAGTACACATATCAAAAATAATACCCAGTAGTAGTCAGCCAACAGTTTTCTACCCAGTTGAGAATGCCAAGGGTATCATGTCACACATGTCTTCCTGAAATAAACTTTCTCTGAGAGTTGTCAGGTCTTCATGCTCTTGGAGAAAGTGACTTAAATGCCATTTCTTGGAGAATCCCATTTTCTGATGCTTTCAGGCCTGTTTATTTCTATATCTTGCAAGCAGAAGAAAATTTTCTCTTAAGTTTTGCATTCCTTTGTCAAACTTCTTGCCATAGATAAACTAATGATAACAAATGTTATTTTACGTTCCAAATTACTCAAAGAGCAGGCAGGAAACTGAGGTAAATGTGTGAATGAATATTACATTTTAATTCCAAGCCCATGGATTCTTTTATCAAGAAATCTGACAGGTCCTTGGGGTGCAAAAGAGGAAAAGACCTCTTAACCCCCAGCCCACTAAAGGAAAGAAAGCAATTTGGAATCTGGTTATGACCCAAGCTGGATAGACTTAAGGTGAGAAAACGTTGCTAGTGGACCATTGTGTCCATTTGTTTTTGTTTTCCCCCTTGACCAAAGCATCTGTGGGTCCTAATGTGTCTCCTCCTCGGGCCATAGGGAAGATGAGGAGGAGGCCGGCTTCTGTTCCTGAGAACAGGCAGTGTGTGAAAGACTGCCTTAATCAGAGGTCTGATTAATGCTAAGGGGAGTCAAAACAAGGAAGGGGATGACAGTGTTTCAGGAAGATAACCTTTGCCAAGGGAAAAAAATGAGTAGGAAGCATGTAACTTCTGAGGTTGACTAAGTCAAGTAAGTCAGACTTAACTAGTATGATAAACACAGTGTTTGAAGAGATGCAGAGTGTTTATGAGCCACTATTTTAAATCTAACAAACCACATTCAGTTTTTAAAATAATACAGGGATTGGATGGTTAGTCCTTTCAAATATGTTTTTGTAAGGTGGTTGCTGTTCTCAGAATAGGGAGATGTGGATTATTTTGTTGGAAGGCTAAGTGTGTTGTATTTTTACTTGATGTATTCCCTTTAGGTTTTGTATTAGGATGTGGCTGAGATCCAGTTTGTGAGAGCTTGATTGATGTCCTGAGCATTTTTTCAGGGAAATTTTGGCTTTATTCATGCTAATTTTAGTTTCATGGTCCCTTTTTTTTGAGGCAGTGGTGTCCAGTTCTGTCTGTTGGTGTGGTTTTAATGTGTTGACCATGTCAGCCCTGAGAGTGGAATTTGGAAGTATGCTTAGATTTAGGGGCTTCCCCAACTGGTTTTTATAGCTTTACCTGTCTGCATTAAGATTTAAAGTTAATTATGCTTTCGATTTGGGTGCTAATTTTAGGTCTTATTTCTTGTAGGCAAGATTTATTCCCTTACATATGTATTTCCCAGCCAGTTAAATGGCCAAAATAACTTCAGAAAGCTTTAACTTCTTTAAGAAAATATTCCTGATAAAGGTGGAGACGTTTAGGTGTTACCCAAACAAGTGTCAGTATGGAAAAGGAAGCCTTTGCATTCTGGTATTTCCCTTATTCCTGGCCCAAGAAATGATTGCTTACAAAATATATCTGCATAGTCCGTTAGTTTTGGAGGCTGAGTGAAAACTCCTGTGATTTCAGAAATATTGTATCGGTGATCTGCTAGATTTTAAGGAGAAAACTTCATTAAGTCTTATTTTCTAGGTTAGGAGTACTGTCTCTTCCCTCAGTGGACAGGCTGCCGAAGCAGCTTAGAATAAAGGTTTTTCTGTTAAAGCCAGGAGCTTAAAGAGGATCTTGACTTGACCCATTCTTCCTTTATACTCAGATTCCTGGGCTGACTGATTTCTGTTAACTACAGTTACTTTATTGGTAGTCTTAACTGTTACTGTGAAACACCCATATTCTGCTTTCACTTCCGGAGAAAATTGTTTCATTTCCATAGAGGTAATCTTTCTAGTGTTGGAGTAAACAGGCTTTTAGCAACTTTTGGGTTCCCCATTTCTATATTCTCACCTATGTTAATTTTTGCCTGTGGTAAAAATAGCAAAAACTACACCCTCATTTTTGAGACTTCCTCCTTTGTCCATGGAGAGAAGGGAAGTGTCCGTTCAGAATACTTGATAGGGAATTCCAAGGGATTGTTGTTAATTGGAAGCCCCAGAGCATCACTACATCCTTTAACCATTTCTTGATGTTAAAGGCAGCTGTTCATATATTTTTCTTTTGATCTTTTTACAGTCACTCATGGAGGGAGGTAGAGGGGAAAGGCTGTCACATTTCATGTCACCCCACCATGTTTTATAATGGCTTTGAAGTCATTTGAACGTTTCTAGAGTCGTCTGGGGCCTAGAGACCTGAACTCATTTTACTGGATGAGTTAGCCTTTCCTTCTGTGTTAAACCTCAAACCTTAATTTGTCTGTTCTGTGTTACATTATAAATGTTTTCCCTGAGCATCAAAGGATCATCCAAATTTTCTCCATGATGTTGTAAACCACAAAACTATCTTCTAAAGTGTTTTGAGCTGTAATTTAGAATAATCCTCTACTGTCCTTTCAAGAATGTCCAGAATACTCTGAAGATGTATCACACAAGGAAATCTCTTGTGATTTTATCTGAAAGCTTCACCTTTGATTCATGCCATATAGTGACTTACTGTAATACTGCTTCCTTTTGAGTCTTGCCATTTCTGCTCTCTGGAGTAGAAAGGCTTACCAGGCTTTACTTTGTCTAAGTTTGACAACCTAAAATAAAGGTTGCCTTGATAATTTTACCTAGCTATCAGACTGACTAGGAGTAGGTTCTGTCCTTTCCTCATCTACTGTTTTGGTGCCTTGGCAGAACTTTTCCTTGGTTTCATTACTTAGTATACCCTTTTGTTAATTATGTGTCTTTAGCTCGTTGGTGACCTAGTTATCCTGGTTACCATTCCTTTGCTATTTTTCATTACAAATCCCCCCTTAACCTGCCAGCCAATCCCAGTTTTGGTTGGGAAAGCTATGAGTACACAATATTTACCTAAACTTTGGCTATTGTATGTAGTTTCTGTACTCTTTTGCTTCCTGGGCCCTAGGTTAGGAGCTCCTGATTTAGCTGCCTGGTTTTAATGTGTACTTAAGTAACTAGGTAAGTTAGGTTAATTCCTGGTTTCCCATAAGTTTGCCCTGGCTCATCTCCATTTAGCTGGAGAAGCTGTGGAGGATCTCTGACACCCTCTCTACTCTTATTTGTGTGTAGTTCGCTATTCTGTTGTAGCTCCATCTGGTTGCTTTCAGTTTTTTAGGGGGCCTCCCACCATGGTTAGATGCTATAGGGTTTTACAGGGTTTAGTGTCCTTCAAGCTAGCCTTTGCTTTCCGCTAGGTTTCTGCTTTTCTCTAGGATTTGAAACTGAGATCATCATCTTTATCTCTTTTATCACTGAATTATAAGTAGTAACTTGAAAGGTCAAGGTCTTTTTAAAAATCAAGCATTTTTTAAAGTAAATTATATAAATTATATAGGATTTTGTTTTATTGATTGCAACTTGATTGAAATAGGTATAAAGTATAGGTGTCATAGTTAATAAGGTTCCGCCTCACCCTAGTCTTTATGGAATAACATTCTGAAACACAGTCCTTGGACAGTTCCCTTAACTGCTTGACTTTGGCACCCCTTTCTGAAGGAAGTGGGGTCAAATAACTCTTTCCCTGCTCCAAAAAGGTGGAAGAAAGGACAAGTTAATTGACTTATGTCATTTGGAGCAATGAAACTATTAACACCAGGTATACTCAGTTCCTGCCCTTACCTATATTTTCTTATCTTGGAAGGGGATTGCTGTCCCTCACCATTTATCTCACAGCAGCTTATTTGTTTTTAAAGTTGCCCAGAAAGTGTGCAAATTAAACTTTTAACATCTACGTGTAGGAATCCCGTTCTGCTTCCAGAAGTGGAAGTGCTCACGGATCGGGGAAATCTGCAAGGCATACCCCTGCAAGGTCTCGCTCCAAGGAAGATTCCAGGCGTTCCAGATCAAAGTCCAGGTCCCGATCTGAATCTAGGTAAGAAAGACTGTCTTGAGATTTCCTCGTTACTCTTAGCTCTGAAATTGGTGCGTGTTTTGTAAACCAGGAAGGTAGAGAGGGTTAGATTATTTGTTGGCCTGTTAAATATTGGTACTAGAAGTGAACTTAAGTTCTGGGAGGCAAGACTAAAAAGCGGTTAAGAGCCTGGGCTTTTGGAGTCAGGGTTTTCTATTTTTGCTGGTTTGGGCAGATTATATAACCTTTCAGCTTTAGCTTCTTTATAAAAGGCAAATTAGTAATACAGTACCAGTTCTTCAGGGTTGTTGTGAGGATTTACTGAATGTAAGTAAACTGCTTACTAGTATGGCAAATATACTGCAGAACATTGGCTTTCAGTAATTAGAATTCTTGATAAATAAGTATATATATGGTGCGCTTTTTTTTTTTAATGTTGGTCAAGAGTAGGCCATATATACATCCTGGTTTGCCTGGGGCGATACCATTTATGCCTGTGGTCAGGCATAATTAATAGCACCTCTTTTCTTAAATGTGTGTCCTCGTTTCGATGACAATTTAGAGTCACTCTAGTTAGTCAAGAGCCACTCAATTTTTTGTTTTTTTAACTGCTGGGGAATACTCCTTGTGATTTCGTTACTGTATTAAATTAATGGTGGGCATAATGGGAGACAGAAAAGAGAGAATGGTCTTCTGAGGGGGAAAGATGGGCACAAGCCAAGCTAGTAAAATGCTGCGTGCCTTGATTTGTAGAAGATAAGTAATATGTCTTTAATTGGAAGAAATACTGGAGGAGAGCTTGTGGTTTTTAGAACGCTTCCTAGCAAAGTTGAAATGACTAAATAATTAGAGAAGGAAAAGTATTGATCCTACTAAATTGGTAACCATGTTAGCATATTCCTGGATTGTTCCCTCTTTTGGAGTTTAACTTTAGAACAGAGTAATAAACTTAAAGAAAACAGTATTTGTTTTCAGTCATAACCTTAGGAGGTCTTTGTCTTGCAGGTCTAGATCCAGAAGAAGCTCCCGAAGGCATTATACCCGGTCACGGTCTCGTTCCCGCTCCCATAGACGATCACGTAGCAGGTCTTACAGTCGAGATTATCGTAGACGGCACAGCCACAGCCATTCTCCCATGTCTACTCGCAGGCGTCATGTTGGGAATCGGGTAAGATGAAAAACTGGTTTTGAAGCAGTGAACTGCCTAAATTTACTTTTTCTTAAAGTTAGAGCTGATTTTGACAATAGAGCTTTAGCAGTGGGTGCGTGAGTGAAATCTTCAGAGGCTTTTTTAGTGTTTTGAGAGAGTCTTTTAAGTTAATCTTCCATGACGGGGTCTGCATTTGGGCTGCCTGTCAATTAAGCATAATACTGACACAATGGTGTAACTCCTTAGCCCATCAAAAAAAAAAAACTTCCGACTGCATTATTATACTGTAGTATAGTATTAGTACATTAGTTCAAAATATAGTTCTATGCTAACAACTCTTTCCAGGCTGCATAAACCTAGTTAGATGCTCTCCTGACTTTCCCATTTAATTTGAAGCTAATTTCTTTTGGGTGTTGTTAAGGCATTTTTTACATTTCATGAAAGGCTTCAAATGAGATGATATTTATTGTGATTTCATTGTATAATCCAAGTGGTTTAGGAGGAGGGTGCAGGGGGAGACTTAATGTTTTTAGAGTAGAGTAGAATTTTTCCCTAGTAAATTGTTAGTTTATGAAATAAATGGAATCTTTAGGTAAATTCATCACAGCATCTGGAATGTTAGCAACATATGGCTCACTCTTTATTCTTTCCTCTTGTCATCTTTTTTTGAGACAGGGCCTCACTCTGTCACCCAGTCTGGAGTGCAGTGGTGCAGTCTCAGCTTACTGCAGCTTCTACCTTCCAGGCTTAAGCGATCCGCCCACCTCAGCCTCCTGAGTAGCTAGGACTAGAGGCATGCCACCACACCCAGTAATTTGTTATATTTTTGTAGAGACATGGGGTCTCACTGTGTTGGCCAGGCTAGTCTCAAAACTCTCCTGAGCTTCAAGCAGTCCACCAGCCTTGGCCTCCCAGAGTGTTTGGATTACAAGCATGAGCCACTGCACCTGGCCAACTCTTGTTTCTTACGATTGCAAGCTGTTTATGACCTGTAAAATGGTTTGGTACGCATCCCCTCAGGCTTCATTTATGTACATACTTGTGTATTGTGTTTCTGAAAAAATCAAACCATACATGCTCATCTTTTTGGCAATTCAGAGCATTCTATTGAATGGAAGGTGTGTCAACATTACAATTTTTTCTAGCTGATAGACACAGTGTGGTTCCAGTTATCCTTGTATGTCATGTTATGAATATGTAAATTTTTCTTAGAATAAATTCATAGAAGGAAAGATGCCAGGTTGCTTTTCGCCAGCACGAGTGCTTGTTTACCTACTTAATTCTAAGGTTGAAATTTTTTCTTTTGCATTCTTTCCTTCCCATTCCCAAAAATACTTGTAGTACTTGCTGTAATTTTGTAATTTCTAAGCGGTGTTTGGTCTAATCATTATGTACTTTTCTTGTTAGTGACATTTTGGCTAGTATACAGCTCCCTTTTTAAACAACTTTGATTTTATGACAACTTTTCCAAAGTTTAAAACTTTTTTCTTCCCCTAGGCAAATCCTGATCCTAACTGTTGTCTTGGAGTATTTGGGCTGAGCTTGTACACCACAGAAAGAGATCTAAGAGAAGTGTTCTCTAAATATGGTCCCATTGCCGATGTGTCTATTGTATATGACCAGCAGTCTAGGCGTTCAAGAGGATTTGCCTTTGTATATTTTGAAAATGTAGATGATGCCAAGGAAGTAAGTAAAAGTCAGCCTGTTCCTTTGTAAACCATCAGTTCTATTGTTAACGCCAAGTATCAGTGACCAATTGCTAGGATAAAGACAAGGACAAGTCAGTAATACTTCGAACTTTTTCTCCAACCTCTTGTGGAGACTCAAGATACATGCAGAATAACAAAATTTTGTATAACTTGGGGAAGTTGGTCCTACCACCTGCTTTATTAGTTGCCATCTATTGGGGTCAACTATACCCCAATTCCGCCAGGATATGTAGTCAGTGTTTACACTGGGTCCACATTCTAGAGTCAAAAATAACCAAAAGCAAAGTTATGATGCAGAAGGAAAACATTGTTCCTTTTTTGGCTAGTGAATGATGTCATATTTGGATTTTGATTTGTCTTGAGGCAGAATATAGAGTCAAGATTTGAAATGTGGTACTAGACCCCATTTAAGAAATTCAGATTTTAAGTACATTAAGGATGGTAGCTAAAGTCGTCTCCAAGTATAGAGAAGAGGAAGAACTGAGAAACAATGACAAACGGAGTTTCACTCTTCTTGCCTGGGCTGGAGTGCAATGGCGCGATCTCCGGCTCACTGCAACCTCCGCCTCCTGGGTTCAAGCAATTCTCCTGCCTCAGCCTCCTGAGCAGGTGGGATTACAGGCTACCACACCCAGCTAATTTTGTATTTTTAGTAGAGACGGGGTTTCTCCATGTTGGGTCAGGGTGGTCTCGAACTCCCAACCTCAGGTGATCTGCCTCCTTCAGCCCCCCAAAGTGCTGGGGGATTACAGGTGTGAGCCACCATGCGTGGCCGCCCATTTCCTAATTAAATTTTTGCAGTAGGATCATAGCTCTCGGAAAATAGCATAAATTTTATCTTAATCTCTAGTGCCAGAAACTGCCTGGGCGTAAACACTAGCTTGAACATCTGAACTAGAGGATAGCATAGTATTGGAATTAGAAACTTAAATTCTATTTAGGTGAAAGGATGTTTCCTCACATTATGAACAAACTTTAATGTGTTTGAAATGGGGTATTTTTATTTTTTAAATGTACGCTGTTAATACATAGAAAAGGAACTATATGTACTTAAGGCTGTGCTTCAGTCTTAGCTTTTGGCTTCCAGAGAAGGGCTAAGAAAACTTCCAAGGGTTAAATAATGTGTTCAGGTTTCAGTCATAGGATCTCAGTCACAACTATTTAACTCTGTTGTTTTAACCCAACAGCAGCCAGACGAATGAGTTGGGGCCCTATTCCAATAAAAGATTATTTTGGGGCATTGGAATTTGGATTTTGTGTGTTTCTTCACTTGTGATGAAATACTAGTTTTCCCCCTAGTTATTTAAATTCTTAGCTTATGGGTTATACAGAAACAGCCAGCTGGCCAGATTTGACCTACAGGGTATAGTTTGCCAATTGTGTGCTGCTTTGGAGCTGGAAATACTGTCAGGATCATAGTTAGGTAAAATAATTGTTTCAAGTTTTTACGAGTAGCTTTTACAAATGAACATTTAGTGGAGGGAACAACACATTTGTAAGTTGTAGACCTTATGTTCTGGCTAACATTAAGATAACTTAATGCACCTAACTGAAATGTCCAGTGGGATCTTACTCATAGCCACAGGATAATTAGTGGCTTTGTTCAGGATGTATGTAACAATTTATTTATCTTTTGAAGGCTAAAGAACGTGCCAATGGAATGGAGCTTGATGGGCGTAGGATCAGAGTTGATTTCTCTATAACAAAAAGACCACATACGCCAACACCAGGAATTTACATGGGGAGACCTACCTAGTAAGTTTATTTTCAAAATAAATATAATTGACAGTTGTTCACTTGTCAAAGAAACACTTGTATTAGTGGAAAGTCTTCAGCACTTAGGTTTGTGCCATAAACTTGACTGTTGATTGATTAAATGCTCCTCATTAGGGCATTTTTCTCATAGTAGAAGTTCAACCATTACAGGTAAAACTAAATCTTAGTCAAGTCCATTTTTAAATTTTATTTTTTGTTTGTTGTTGTTTGGTTTTGTTTTTGTTTTGTTTTGAGACGGAGTCTCGCTCTGTCGCCCAGGCTGGAGTGCGATGGTGCAATCTTAGTTCACTGCAACCTTCGCCTCCCGGGTTCAAGCAGTTCTCCTGCCTCAGCCTCCGGAGTAGCTGGGACTACAGGCGCGTGTTGCCACGCCCGGCTAATTTTTTGCATTTTTAGTAGAGGCAGGTTTTCACCATGTTACCCAGGATGTTCTCGATCTCCTGACCTCATGATCTACCCGCCCCGGCCTCCCAAAGAGCTGGGATTACAGGCGTGAGTTGCTGCACCCGGCCTAAATTTTCTTAAATAGAGCAAAGTGATACTATTTTTGTTTCCTCTTAGAAATATGTGGGATATGCAAATTGACCTCTGGCAGGATCTGTGTGCCTCCTTAACCAAAGATTTTTAAAAATAGGTTTATATATATTGAAACAAGGGAAAGGGCAATGTTTGCTCAATATAGGTGAGAATTTTAACAGGAATAATTTTCATTTTCCAGTTAATGTATCAGAAAAGGCCTACTAGTAGATATAAAAACTCATGTCCAGAAAGATAAGGGAGGTCACCTGAATATTTTTTTCTTCATAGTGGCAGCTCTCGCCGTCGGGATTACTATGACAGAGGATATGATCGGGGCTATGATGATCGGGACTACTATAGCAGATCATACAGGTAAGTTATGAGGTAGAAAGGTCAACGTCTGAATCTCAGTACAGTGTACAGAGCAGCACTATGCTTAAGTTTTAGCCTTTGTTAAAAGCTTTGCTTTAGTACTTTTACTCGAGAAACGCAGAGTAGAAGGTTAAATCAGATTTTAAGATTCTGTGTCTTAATCAATTTAATGTGTAATTGGATTTCTGTTCAAATATTCTAGAATATAAATGGGATTTAAATGATAACTTGGAATATTAATAATAAAATGTGTTTTATTTTTAAACATTGAATGAGGCCAGGCGCAGTGGCTCACGCCTGTAATCCCAACACTTCAGGAGGCCAAGGCAGGCAGATCACCTGAGATCCAGCCTGGCCAACATGGTGAACCCCGTCTCTACCAGAAATAAAAATTGAGCCGGTTGTGGTGGTGCACGCCTGTAGTCCCAGCTACTGGCAGGTGAATCGCTTGAACCTGGCAGGCAGAGGTTGCAGTGAATTTAGATTGCACCACTGCACTCCACTCTAGGCAACAGAGCGAGACTCTCAAAAATAAATAAATAAATAAATGAATACATAGTGAAAGCAAAATTATAGGCTGAGGCGGGGGAATTGCTTGAGCCCGGGAATTTGAGACCAGCCTGAGCAGCATAGGGAACCTCTACAAAAAATGAGGCAGGAAGCCGGGGAGGTTGAAGCTGCAGTGAGCCAAGTACGCTCCCACCTGCGTCTCCTCCCCCAGAGCAAGACCCCACCTTAAAAGAAAAAATTATAGCCTCTGTCTTAGCCTTTTAAAAGCAAATTTATAATGGCTTATAAAAGCAAATTTCATAAGCCATTTTGGAAAGCCAACACTTTTCAGGCAGTTTCTTCTAATCTCTTAATGCATGCATCGTACACTGAGGGCAGGTAAAACGGATGCCTTGAAAGAGTCCAGAGAATAATTTTAAAGACGTTAATTTAGTATGACAAGGGTATGTGGCTTTTTATTTTTGCCAAAAATTTGGTATTTCGGGGTTTGGGTAGGGAAATGTCAATCATAGTTAAAAAATAAAGATATCTTTGAGAATACTTCCAAAGATAAAA
This sequence comes from Pan paniscus, assembly GCF_029289425.2. Classification (NCBI taxonomy): domain Eukaryota; kingdom Metazoa; phylum Chordata; class Mammalia; order Primates; family Hominidae; genus Pan; species Pan paniscus. The sequence continues at coordinate 183,786,692 of NC_085926.1, read as the reverse complement.
ATGAAGTAAAATTGTGACATTTTGGTCCTCCCTTGTCAAAATGTGTAATTTGACAAGTCAAATAATGTAGTTAGTAAGTATTGACCACAGTTGTCATTGATAATGGTATTGAGGTATATGGATGTCTTTTTTGTGCATTATTTGGCAATGTTTAAGAAGTTAACAGTTGTCAATCATTGTCTGAAAGTGAGTCTGTAAGTGTATTGTTCAGCATTTTATCACCCATGAAAACCCTTTTTTTATTTAAAGCATCACTCTATTGAATGGTACTAAAGGTACAAATTTGTTGGGGCTGAGATTTTTTTCTTAGTTTGATTTTTTTTTTTTTAAGAGCATTTACTTAGGAATGTTCTGTGTTCTAATACTACTCATTTCAACCACCAGAGAGAACCCTATGCCAGTTTCTAAAAAGGGTGGCAAATCACTTGACCTGCAAGAAAACATCTGATTCATGCTCTATGAAAGTTTTTATTTTACTAAATGAATGACATAATTTTTTAAAACTTACAAACTGAATGCGTGTTGTGTTGCCTTTCTGTCTTCACAGAGGAGGAGGTGGAGGAGGAGGAGGATGGAGAGCTGCCCAAGACAGGGATCAGATTTATAGGTATGCCAGGAGAGGACTTAGCATCTGTACAACAGTATAAAGCTTCACATAAAGATGTTTGCCTACTAATGTTTTGGTAAATTATAAGTGGAATACTCAAAATCAGACTGTTTGAAGCTCATGAAAAGATTCTAACGGAAACTAAATGTATAAAGTCTTTGTATATTTATAAAAATCAATTGGGTTTACAATAGGTTATTTAGTGGTACCATTTTATACCGTGATGAGGTACAGTGATGTTAAAGTTAGTCACTGGTAACTCATTTTTTTGTCATTATGTTCTTGTATTACATTTTCCTTGCTTTTTAAAAGTAAGCATCTCAAATAGCACAAGAACATTCAAGCCAGCCTTTTTTACACAAAGCTAAATCCTGAAGCACTTGTGAAATTAGTTTTGGGTGTTCAAGAGGGTGCTGTTGGGATTATTTAATGGTATGGGAATTTTCTCATTTTTATTTTTAATTTTTGGAGACAGAGTGTTGCTCTGTTGCCTAGGCTGGAGTACAGTGGAGCAATTTGAGCTCACTGCAGTCTCTGCCTCCCAAGTAGCTGGGATTACAAGCATGCACCACCACACAGAGCTAATTTTTTTTTTTTAGTAGAGACAGGTTTTCACCATGTTGGTCAGGCTGGTCAAACTCCTGGCCTCAAGTGATCCTCCTGCCTTGGCCTCCCAAAGTGCTGGGATTATAGGCATTGAGCCACCGCACCCAGCCAGGAATTTTCTTTTACAAAACTCTCCTAACGTAGTTCACAGAATTTAAAAAGTAAGTAGATTAAAATATAGCAAGGATTATTTGACCTTAAAGTTATTAAGAGTGCTTATTTGACACTTGGGCCTGATAATGTGCTTCATTCTCAAGATTCAAACAGACCTTGAAGGTTCATGCAGCTTTCCTTTTTTGGGGAACTGATGAAAGGGCAGTATATATAGTCATAAATTTATATGTTTGGTCTAATTGTGACCTATTGAGACTTAGACAATCTTGACATTTGTTTATAGAAGGCGGTCACCTTCTCCTTACTATAGTCGTGGAGGATACAGATCACGTTCCAGATCTCGATCATACTCACCTCGTAAGTTTTTATCTTAATATGATTGTTTATATTGTAGTATGGCTTGCTCTGATGACAGTGTATTCCCTTTATCAGATAATGGATTGGCTTCAGGTAGTTTCATACCTAATGATTCTCCACACACCCTGAACATTTTTTGGTTCAAGAAAGTTTGTGGAAACAACCCTTAGAATCCTATTATTTTTTAAGAAGGAAAAATTGGACAGCCTCCTGAGCCAGAGTAGGCTCGGAGACTCCTGTTGTTTCTAATTGAAATAGTAAATAATGTATTTCCACCATTTAGTAGCTTTTCAAGAGTCCTTAAAAATTTTTGGACAGCACAGAAACATGGATTACTTAGCCCTTTAGTTCTCAGATTGAGTTATATACTTCCCAGCAATTTCTGTTATTTAACATTGCTATCTCATTTCTGGTGTAATACTTACATGGAAGTCTTTCTCTATTTGGGGGTGGTGGGGTTCTGGTACATAGGGATTTCTTAATGGCAGAATATTCTGAAATTCTCAGCATTAAAGTATACTTGATAATTAGTTCACTTAATATTAAAGCATGTTCATTCTTTTCTTCCCAGGTCGCTATTAAAGCATGAAGACTTTCTGAAACCTGCCCTAGAGCTGGGATATTGTTTGTGGGCAATATTTTTTATTGTCTCTTGTTTAAAAAGTGAACAGTGCCTAGTGAAGTTAGGTGACTTTTACACCTTTTATGATGACTACTTTTGGTGGAGTTGAAATGCTGTTTTCATTCTGCATTTGTGTAGTTTGGTGCTTTGTTCCAAGTTAAGTGTTTTCAGAAAAGTATGTTTTGCATGTATTTTTTTACAGTCTAAATTTTGACTGCTGAGAAGTTTCTATTGTACAAAACTTCATTTAAAAGGTTTTTCTACTGAATCCAGGGTATTCTGAAGATCGAAGCCTGTATAAAATGCTACCAAATGGCAAAAAGCAACAATAAACAGTTTGATTTTTACTTTTCTTTCTAACATATCAGTGCTTAGCAGAACTGTTCAGATTGTCAGTAGTAAATTTAAAGACAAATGCCCGTTTTCCTCCAGTCCATGAAACATACCATACTTATATACCTGCAACTAAGTGTTTAAAATTATGCTCTGTAACTCTGTACTGCTAGTATTAGAACTAAAAATCTTAAAATACAGCCAGTGCTTAATGCTTATATCAATGTGGATTTGTCGGCTTTTATGTAATCTGTAATATGTATAGCAGGAAATACGAAGAGTTACACAGTGTATGCCTTAAAAGGCTGTTTCTTAAAGCTGTTACAAGGGGATAATGGTATTTCAACTAGTTATCAGCAAGTGACAATACATTCCACCACAAATACACTCTTGTTCTTCTAGCTTTTAGACTATATGAAAAAACCGGGTGCTTCAAAGTACATGATAAGGGAACACTATACCTGTGTCATGGATGAACTGAAGACTTTGCCTGTTCATTTTTTAAATATTATTTTCAGGTCCTTTGCTTACCAAAGGAGGCCCAATTTCACTCAAATGTTTTGAGAACTGTGTTTAAATAAACGCAAATGAAAAATGTTGGTGCAGCTGTTCACAAAGAAGTGTTCTTGTTCTATAGAGTTCTCCTGTAGTTTAATCGTTAGGGCAGTGTGTTCCTTGGGCTGAGGTGTATCTTTGGTATTTTGGGGTGGGGTGAGGGGGGGGTGAATTTCTGTATTCCTGGAAAATTCAGAGTGCATAACTAGGTATTAGAGTGATCTCCATTTGGGGATGGAGTTACAGTAAATAACTAGACTGTGGGTACTTGCAATACATGTTCTTAGTATTATTTTGCATTTAAGTAATTTTCATGACCAATTGTAGGGATGTTGCTACAGGTGGGTTATTTTGTTGCCTTGCTAACCTTTATCGCATCTAGGTATTAGTATGTTTCAGGTACTTTGGGAAGAACTTTACATATAATCTTTAGCAATGAAATGATGTAGAGTAACTTACCTTAGTTCAAATAGCTGTTTAAGTGGCAATGCACGATCTGAATTGAACCTAGGTGATCTTAGTCCACAGTTCTCTTGATCATGATGTCTCAAATCTGGGTACCTGGGTGATGGAAAATACCAGTAATGGAGCATAGGCAGTATTGGCAGGTCTTAATTTGTAAAACTTACTGTCCAGGGTGTTTTCAGTGTTTGCCAACTTTTGGTAAATTAATATGCTTAGAGAACTACCCTTAGGTTTGTTTCTGATAGGCATGTGGAAACAACTTAGTATATGCCTGATGGGTTATTTCAAATTGTTCTCAATGAGTTTTGAAACAAGAATTTGTAGTATTTATATATAAAGTTGAGTTTTAGGGTGTGGTCCCAGAGGGGGTTGTGTTATGGATGGATAAATTAGAGGCTGAGAAACCTGGTTTTATCGTGGTAGTATATACAGGCATCCTTTCCTGAAGTAACTACATTCTCCACCATTTTCTCCCTAACCAAACCTCTCCCTATCAGTTAACTGATGGCTTGCGAGTTCACACTCCTGATAATCTCGAACATAACCCTCGGTTTCTATCCTAAAGCCTGAGTTTTAGCCCTTTAGTTGTGTAGCCATCCTTTATCCTGCTGATTGAAAGTTTGTTTTTTTGGCTAGTTTGAGTTGTTTTCTGGCTTTTAGATTTGAAAGAATTTTAGCCATTTGACATGGCTATAAAGAGTGTTAACAGGCAAAAGACCTTGAGGAAAATTTGGAATTTTACCAAGTTGAGACAGACTGAGAAGTAGTGAGACAAAGTGGTAGTCTTTTGAAGTGCTGTAATGCTAGTCACCAGTTTCATGAAAGGGAGGCAGCAGTTACCCGTAGGTAACCCCTAGGTAACTGCTGCCATGGGCAGCTGAATCAGACAAAAGCCATGGGAAAGGATAAATTTGAGTCTTAAAGTTACTGCCTCAAGGCAAAGGGACTTGGAGGCTTTTGTATGCCAGTACAAACAATCCATTTCTTATAGCTGTAGGGCTGAGACTACTAAAACCAAATTTAAAGTTCATTTGGAAGATTGCTAAGTTAAATAGTTTTATACTAGGCTTTTGCAAAACTTCTCAGGAAATCAACAGGGTCCCAGCAAGTGGAAATAAGGCTGTGTCAAAAGATTTGTAGACCTGGGAGCAGGGGTTTCTGACCTCCTGGCCATGGATTGCCTGAGCTCCGCCGCCTGTCAGATCAGCAACAGCAGATTTGCATAGCAGGAATCCTATTGTGAAGTGCGCTTGAGAGGGATCTAGCTTGCACATTTCCTTATGGAAATCTAACTACATGTTAGAGAATGCTCAAGCTCTGCAATTTTACATTGTTGCCCCTACATAAGGAATATATGCCTTAAGATAAAGCTCATAGCTCTTAGCCCTCTTACCCCATTGACTAGGATTCCAATTCTGCAAGGCCCAGGAGGAGAAATTGAGAATTAGAAGTTTCACCGAGAAGAAATAGAAAGATTTGGTTTGCATTATCAAAATTTCTGTAAATTCTATGGAAATTTTGAGGATGGATTAGGCTGGATTTATTAGCAGTGGACACGCCTCCAATATTCCTTCAGCATGCCATCTCAGTGGATTTTATTTGATTGATTGGCTCTTGTAGGATTGGACTTAATGCTAGCTTATGCCAAATGTCATCAAAAAGCCAGAATGCTACCACAGTAATGTAAAGGATTATTATATGTAATCTTTTATATATAATATATAATGTAAAGACTTAAAAGTGACAAGAATACTGGATTGGTTCTATTCCACCCACTCTGTCCCTTACTAGCAAGTCAAGACCCAAAATAATCCCTTCTCCCCATGAGTAATCAGTTGATGAAGTTAAAACTATTTCAAGAGCTTTACTGGCCTGGCAAGAGGAGATGAATTGAAATTGAAATGGGATCCCACGTTAGTAGAGACCAGTTAATCACTGGTTTTTGGTGTGGGGGGGGGTTTCGTTTGTGTGTGTGTGTGTGGTTTTTTGAGACAGTTTCACTCTTGTTGCCCAGGTTGGAGTACAGTGGCACGATCTCAGCTCACTTCCCAGGTTCAAGCGGTTCTCCTGCCTCAGCCTCCCAAGTAGCTGAGATTACAGACGTGCACCACCACGCCCGGCTAATTTTTGTATTTTTAGTAGAGACGGGGTTTGACCGTGTTGGTCAGGCTGGTCTCGAACTACTGACCTCGGGTGATTCACCCACCTCGGCCTCCCAAAGTGCTGAGGTTACAGGCGTGAGCCACCCATGCCCAGCCAAGACCAGGTAATCACTGTTAACCCTTAGAAGGTGAAGTTGGCAGGGTTAATAAAGGAGCAAGATAAAATGTGTGTGAAGGGATCTGGCAGGAATTTCAAGCTGTAGTTAACTAGATACTAGGTTCACAGAAATAAAAACAATAGTCTTTTTGCCAAAGACACCTGTAACTATTGAACTGTTGTAGAAAGATAAATACCCAAACTTACCAGAAATAACAGTTGACCAACATCATGGGTTTGAACTGTGTGGGTCTCCTTACAGGAATTTTCTGCCTCTGCCACCCCTGAGGCAGCAAGACCAGCACCCCCACCCCCTCAGCCTACTCAACATGCAGATGATGGAGATGAAGATTGTGAGCCACTTTGATGTAGTAAATAAGGGTTTTATTTTAACAGATAATACATATAAAAGTTTTGTGTTACCCGTTATTGGGAAGGCTTCTTACCAACGGGCTGTTTAGGCGGCTCCCAGTCAAAAGATGTGCTCAGCTGGGTACAGAGGATTACAGGAGAACAAGGACTGTAAGACCTCGAGAAAAAAAACTTGCTCATTGTCTTTGTCTGGAGAAATAGGCATGAGTTTACAGGTATCTTCTGGACAGATCAATATCTAATCATCTTTGTGGTTAAAGGGTTGGAGCAGCAGGTTAGATTGGTAACAGCAAAGGCAATGCACTCAAGTTTAAACATTACCACAACTGAGCTCCAATGTGAAATATACTTTGATGGGAATAACTGCAATATTAAGTTTCCTTGTGAAGGGGGACAGTAATTTGTCTCACTGAAAACATTCTGTGGATTTGGTTTCTAGTCATTCCTTTATGGGACCTTATATCCATACCTGTATTGTACCATGTGACTTGGCTTCTGTACCAGAGTTCACTGGAGAAAACCATTTCTATATAGTTGATAGCAACTATACATACTGCTTTTTTTTTTTTTTTTTGAGACGGAATCTTGCTCTGTTACCCTGGCTGGAGTGCAGTGACATGATCTCAGCTCACTGCAACCTGTCTCCCGAGTTCAAGTGATTCTCCTGCCTCAGCCTCCCGAGAAGCTGGGATTACAGGTGCCTGCCACCACGCTGAGCTAACTTTTGTGTTTTTAATAGAGACGGGTTTTCACCATGTTGGCCCGGCTGTTGAACTCCTGACCTCGGGATCTGCCCGCCTCGGCCTCCCAAAGTGCTGGGATTACAGCCGTGAGCCACTGGGCCTGGCCGAAGAGATTGTTTTTAAAAATACTTAGGAATTACATGTAACTAGCTTAACCATCAAACCTGTTAAATTAGTGGAATCAAGCTCAAGTTTCTCACTAAAATTTTTGAAAAGTTTTTGTGGAAGATTTCAAAAGAATTTATTTTAATTAAATGTTTTAATATTGTTACTAATAGCTTATATTTCATTACATTTTCCTCAATTATTTTATGTAAAGAAACTGCAGGGGTTTTGTTGTTTTGGTTTTTTTGTTTTTTGTTTTTTTGTGTTCTTTTTTTTTTTGAGATGGAGTCTCACTCTGTTTCCCCAGCTAGAGAGAGTGGCATGATCTCAGCTCACTGCAACCTCTGCATCCCGGATTCAAGCAATTCTCCTGCCTTAGCCTCCCAGGTACCTGGGATTACAGGCATGAGCCACAACGCCTGGCTAATTTTGTATTTTGAGACGGAGTCTCGCTCTGTCTCCCAGGCTGGAGTGCAATGGCGTGATCTCGGCTCACTGCAACCTGCGCGCCCTGAGTTTCTGCCATTCACCCTCAGCCTCCCAAGTAGCTGGAACTACAGGCGCCCACCACCACGCCCGGCTAATTTTTTGTATTTTTAGTAGAGACGGGTTTTCACCGTGTTAGCCAGGATGGTCTCGATCTGACCTCGCGATCCACCTGCCTCAGCCTCCCAAAGTGCTGGGATTACAGGCGTGAGCCACTGCGCCTGGCCACAATCTGTTTCTTTCTTAAATATGAACAGATAATCAAGGATCACTAGGTTTTAAAATCTTCAAGAACAAAGATGGGAACCTGAACAATTGGAATTAGGTTAAACAATAACCAGAAAACACTAATAAAAAATATTGCTAAATTATACTTAATTAAAATTTAAAAAGCTTTGTGCTGCAAACGATGACATCAAGAAAGTGAAAATAAAGCCGCCTATAGAGTTTGATAAGAAAGAAGGGCATTCTCAGGGGAGAGGGGACCAGGAGTAAAAAGGTCTTTGGGGAGAACTTAGGATGTATGATTGAGAGTCTGAGGTCCACACGGCCAGGTTACACTGATGATGATACACAATGGTGTCATCATCACATGCCAGCCTGGGAGCCATGCCACCTGGATTTGAACCCAGATTCTGCCTTTTAGCACTCATGACTCGGTTCTCCCTTCTGTCAGTGGTGCTAATTATAGTACCTGTACCTCCTTCATAGAGAATGTTGTGAAGAGTTAACATTAAGAAAAGTACTTAGAAGAGGGCCTGTTATTTAAGATAAATAAGCTTAAGGAAGATGTGCTATTATTACTATCATTGTTACTACTACCTCTTCTGCTAGAGAGTCCTGGGAATGGGCCTGGGTTGACAAGAAAGGCCTTAGAATCTCAGGTTACAAAGTTTGAACCCAAAGGAACAAAAGTAAGAGCCAATTTTAGTTGAAACAGGATAAAAGTGTTTAGGACAATGAAACCAGTAGGAGTGTGTAGGCCCCCCCTAACACGCCTCTCCATCTGGATTACGGTCCCAGCTAAGGGCTTCTTCCATCATCACACTCACCCCAAGACACTGTAGTTGCCTGTCAATTACCTGCCTCCCCAGCTGGACCATGTCTGTGTTACGGGTGCATCTAGTGTCTAGCGCAGTGTCTGGCACTAAGTGCTCCACAGATGCTCTTCTGATGAATGAAGGAATAGATGAATGGAGTAGAATGATAATTTAGAAAAGGAAGAGTCTATAGGGAGCCCAGCCCAGGGGCAGGCTCTGGGCTAGGATGAAGGCAGAGGGAGTGAGAGAAAAGTAAGAAATGCACTGGCCATCAGAGAAATGCAAATCAAAACCACAATGAGATACCATCTCACACCAGTTAGAATGGCGATCTTTAAAAAGTCAGGAAACAAAGGTGCTGAAGAGGATGTGGAGAAATAGGAACACTTTTACACTGTTGGTGGGACTGTAAACTAGTTCAACCATTGTGGAAGAGTGTGGTAATTCCTCAAGGATCTAGAACTAGAAATACCATTTGACCCCGCCATCCCATTACTGTATATACCCAAAGGATTATAAATCATGCTGCTATAAAGACACATGTACATGTATGTTTATTGCGGCACTATTCACAACAGCAAAGACTTGGAACCAACCCAAATGTCCATCAATGATAGACTGGATTAAGAAAATGTGGCACATATACACCATGGAATACTATGCAGCCATAAAAACGGATGAGTTCATGTTCTCTGTAGGGATATGCATGAAGCTAGAAACCATCATTCTCAGCAAACTATCGCAAGGACAAAAAACCACCACACGTTCTCACTCATAGGTGGGAATTGAACAATGAGAACACTTGGACACAGGAAGGGGAACATCATACACCCGGGCCTGTCATGGGGTTGGGGGAGGGAGGAGGGGTAGCATTAGGAGATACACGTAATGTAAATGAGTTAATGGGTGCAGTACACCAACATGGCACATATATACATATGTAACAAACCTGCACGTTGTGCACATGTACCCTAGAACTTAAAGTAAAATAAAAAAAAAAATACACCTGTCTAGAAGACAGGAGACTTCATTATATTCCTCTCTTTACAATTAATTAATGTAAGACCATTTAAAATATGCCTAATTTTCCAGGCATTGGTTTGCTTTTCTATAAAATGGGAGGATAGAAAATAACTTCCAAATTCTTACAAATCTAGGAATCTTTGGATTTAGATATGGAAATTCATAATTATTGAGATGGAGTCTCATTACTATGCAATATAGCAAAGGTGGAAATAAATTCTAAATTTTATTTCATTTATATTGATCAATAAATTGTTACATTTCAAAAAAAAATGCAAGAGGCATTTGGAAAAAAGGACAAATAGGAATTTGTGAAAGACTATGGGAGTTAATGGGAAAGGAAGAGTTGCTGACTGCGAGCCTGGGCTCCTGGCCACTCGCAGTGGCCCTGTTAAAAATGAGAAGAAAGAAAGAAGTTGGTTTGAGGGAGAAGATTTGCCCTTGACTTTACCTTTGTTGAGCTTTATAGAAGTTACTGGTGATAGCTCAAGCCTCTAATCCCAGTACTTTGGAAGGCTGAGGCAGGCAGATCACTTGAGGCCAGGAGTTCGAGACCAGCCTGACCAACATGGCGAAACCCCATCTCTACTAAAGTACAAAAAAGAAACCTAGCAGGGCGTGGTGGTGTGTGCCTGTAGTCCCAGCTACTCGGGGGGCTGAGGCAGGAGAATCACTTGAACCTGGGAGGCGGGGTTTGCAGTGAGCCAGATCATGCCACTGCACCCCAGCCTGGGAGACAGAGCAAGATTCTGTCTCAAAAAAATAATAAATAAATAAAAGAAGTTAAACATAGAATTACCATACAACTCAGCAATTCTACTCCTGGGTTTATACCCAAAAAATTGTAAACATAGGTTCACACAAAAATTTGTATGTGGATGTTCATAGCAGCATTATTAGTGATAGCCGAAAAACAGAAACACCCCAAATGTTCCTTCAGCTGATGAATTGATTAATAAAATGTGATATATCCGTGCCGGGCACGGTGGCTCACGCCCGTAATCACAGCACTTTAGGAGGATGAGACGGGCGGATCACGAGGCCAGGAGATCGAGACCATCCTGGCTAACATGGTGAAACCCCGTCTCTACTAAAAATACAGAAAATTTAGCCGGGTGCGGTGGCGGGCGCCTGTAGTCCCAGCTGCTCCAAAGGCTGAGGCAGGAGAATGGCGTGAACCCGGGAGGCAGAGCTTGCAGTGAGCCGAGATCGCGCCACTGCACTCCGGACTGGGCGACAGAGCGAGACTCCGTCTCAATAAATAAATAAATAAATAAATAAATAAATAAATAAATAAAGTGATATATCCATACAATGGAATATTTGGCAATAAAAAGGAATGAAGTAATGATACATGCTGACATGAATGAACCTTCAAAACATTTTAAGTGAAAGAAACCAGTCACAAAAGACCATATATTACATGATTTAATATATATGAAATATGCAAAACGGAGAGTTCTATGCAGAGAAAGTAGACTAGTAGTTTCCTAGGCATGGCAATTTGCAGGAGGAAGGGGAAGTGACTGCTAATAGGTATGGCAGTCACTTTGGGCCTGAGGAAAAATATTCTAAAACTGATTGTAGTGATGGTCACTTAACTTTGTAAATATACTAAAAGCGATGGAATTTTGCACTTTAAGCAGACGGATTTCATCTTAATAAAGCTGTTAAGCACTTCCAGTCACCTAAAAACACTATTAAGAGAGTAGGGCCAGGAGTGGTGGCTGACACCTGTAATCCTAGCACTTTGGAAGGCTGAGGCAGGAGGATCCCTTGAGCCCAGTAGTTCGAGACCAGCCTGGGCAATATAAGGAAACTCTGTCTTTTAAAAGAAAGAAATAGGCTGGGCATGGTGGCTCATGCCTGTAATCCCAGCACTTTGGGAGGCCGAGGTGGGCGGATCACTTGAGATCAGGAGTTCAAGACCACCCTGGCCAACATGGTGAAACCCTGTCTCTACTAAAAATACAAAAATTAGCCGGGCGTGGTGGTATACACCTGTAGTCCCAGCTACTCAGGAGGCTGAGGCAGGAGAATAACTTGAACCCAGCAAGCGGAGTTTGCAGTGAGCTGAGATCACGTCACTGCACTCCATCCTGGCAACAGAGTGAGACTCCATCTCAAAAAAAAAAAAAAAAGACATTGCAGCTTCTGCCCTCCTCTCTCTTTGGTCACTTGCTTTGGGAAAGGCCAGTCATCCTGTGGAGAATCCATGTGGTAAGGAACTGTGGCATCTTGCCAACACTCAGCCCCATCTTGCAGCCATGTGAGTAAGCCATATATTATCTTGGAAATGGATTGTTCAGCCTACTAAAGCCTGCAGGTGGCCACAGCCCCATGTAACCTCTTTACTGCAACTTCATTAAAGACCCCGAGCTAAACCACCCAGCTAAGACATTCCTAACACACAGAAACTGAGAATAAATGTTAATTGATGTTTTAAATCAGTATGTCTTAAAGGAATTTCTTACACAGAATAGTTAAATACAGAACCCAATTTTTAAAAGTGCACAACATCTTGAACAGGCATTTCATGTAAATAAAAAGGATATGCAAATAGCTAATAAGCTTAGCAAGGAAATGCAAATGAAAGCTCCAATGAAAAACTGCTGTATACTCACTAGAATGACTCAAAATTTTGAGGTTTTTTTGAGGCAGGGTATTACTCTGTCGCTTAAGCTGGAGTGCAATTGTGTGATTATGGCTCACTGTATCCTCGACCTCCCAGGCTCAAGCAATCCTCCAACCTCAGTCTTCTGGGTAGCTAGGACCTCAGGCACATGCCATCACACCCAGCTAATTTTTAAATATTTTGTAGAGACAGGGTGTCCCTATGTTGCTCAGGCTGGTCTTTAACTCCTGGGCTCAAGCGATTTGTACTCCTCAGCCTCCCAAAGTGCTAGCAATACAGGCATGGCCACCGAGCCCAGCCCAGAATGACTAAAATTTAAAAATTTACACTAGCAAGTGTTGACGAGAATGTAGGGCAACTAAAACTTGTATACGTTGCTGGCAGAAGTATAAATTGGTACAACCACTTTGAAAAACTATTTGACAATATATATTAAAGCTAAATCTTCATATACCCTATGACCCAGAAATTTCACCCCATAGAAATGAGTGCTTACATCTGCAATAAACATGTACAAGCCAGGCATGGTGGCTCACACTTGTAATCCCAGCACTTTGGGAAGCTGAGGCAGGTGGATCACTTGAGTCCAGGAGTTCGAAACCAGCCTGGCCAACATAGTGAAATCCCATCTCTACTACTACTACTACTACTACTACTACTACATAGTGAAATCCCATCTCTACTACTACTACTACTACTACTACTAATAATAATAATAATTAGCCAGGTGTGGTGGCGTACACCTGTAGTCCCGGCTATTCAGGAGGCTGAGGCACAAGAAGATCTTGAACCTGGGAGGCAGAGGTTGCAGTGAGCTGAGATCATGCCACTGCATTCCAGCCTGGGTGACAGAATGAGATTCTGTCTCAAAAAAAAAAAGTATGAGAATGTTCATAGTAGCTTTATTCATAATACATCCAAACTGAAAACAACTCAAATGTCCTTCAACGGGAAATAAATTGTGGTACATTTATGTAATGAAATAGAATACATCAATACAAATAGGGAATACTAGCTACAATTGGTTACAGGGATGGATCTCACAGACATAATGTTGTTGAGTGAAATAAACCAGACACGGAAGAGTACGTAATATATGATTCCATTGATATGAAGTTCAAGAACAAGCAAAACTAACGGTTGTTGAAAGAAATCAGAAGAGTGGTTGCTTCTTGAGGTTGTATTGACTGGGAAGGCGTGTAAGAGAGAACCTTTCATGGTACCAGAAATATTCTATATCTTGATCTATGTGTGGCTATACAGGTGTAATCATATGTAAAATTCATCAAGCACTATAATCAAAATTGTATATATACATTTAAAATTGTATATTTTTCAGTATATAAATTATACCTCGATTAAAACTTTAAACTAGGCCGGGCACGGTGGCTCATGCCTGTAATCCCAGCACTTTGGGAGGCTGAGGCGGGCAGATCACGAGGTCAGGAATTCGAGACCATCTTGGCCAAAATGGTGAAACCCCATCTCTACTAAAAATATAAAAAACTAGCTGGACATGGTGACGCATGCCTGTAGTCCCAGCTACTCGGGAGGCTGAGGCAGGAGAATCACTTGAACCCAGGAGGCTGAAGTTGCAGCAAGCCGAGATTGCACCACTGCACTCCAGCCTGGGTGGCAGAGTGAGAATCCATCTCAAAAAATAAAAGAAAATAAAATAAAACCAGGAACAATCAGAGAACAAAATAGAGCTCTTAAAAATTAAAAACAGGGCTGGGCACGGTGGCTCAGGTCTGTAATCCCAGCACTTTGAGAGGCCAAGGTGGGCAGATTACTTGAGGTCAAGAGTTCAAGACCAGCCTGGTCAACATGGTGAAACCACCGTCTCTACTAAAAATACAAAAATTTAGCCAGGCGTTGTGGCACACAGGTAATCCCAGGTGCTTGGGAGGCTGAGGCAAGAGAATTGCTTGAGCCCAGGAGATGGAGGTTGCAGTGAGCCGAGATGGCGCCACTGCACTGCAGCCTGGGTGACAGAGCAAGACTCTGTCTCAAAAACAAAAAAATAAAATAAAACCAGGAACAATAGGAGAACAAGATAGAGCTCTTAAAAATTAAAAACAGGCCGGCTGCGTGGCTCGTACCTGTAATCCCAGCACTTTGAGAGGCTGAAGCAGTTGGATCGCTTGAGCTCAGGAGTTTGAGACTACCCTGGGCAGCATGGCGAAACCCTGTCTACACAAAAAAATATGAAAATTAGCTGCAGGTGGTGGTGCTCACCTGTGATGTCAGCCACTCGGGAGGCTGAGGTGAGAGGACCGCTTGAGCCTGGGAGGTCAAGGCTGCAGTGAGCTGTGATTATGCCATTGCACTCCAGCCTGGGTGACACAGTGAGACCTTGTCTCAAAAAAATAAAATAAAAACACCATAGACCAGGCACGATGGCTCATGCCTGTAATCCCAGCACTTTGGGAGGCCAAGGCAGGTGGATCACTTCAGTCCAGGAGTTTGAGATTTGGGCAACATGGCAAAACCCCAGGTCTACAAAAAACACAAAAATTAGCCAGGTGTGGTGGCACATGCCTGTAGTCCCAGCTACTTTACAGGCTGAGGTGGGAGGATCACCTGAGCACAGGAGGTTGAGGCTGTGGCAAGCTGAGATCGCGCCACTGCACTCCAGCCTGGGCAACAGAGCAAGACCCTGTCTCAAAAAAAAAAAAAAAGGAAGAATTAAAAACATTATAGATGGAATTTTAGTTCAATCAAAGGTTGAAATGTAAAGTTGAGGAAACTCCCAGAAAGTATAATAAAACACAAAAACCAAAGAGATGGAAAATATGGGTAATAAAAAATTAGAAATTTATTCCATGAGATTGGGAATAACAGATGTTGCAGAAAGAGAGAACGTGGAGGCGAGAAAATTATTTCAGATATGGTACAAGTAGATTTCCCCCAGCATCATGAATGTCACCTCATTGGAAGTCACCATATTGAAAAGGCCTACTGTGTACCCAGCACACAAAGCCATGTTGTGAAATTTAAGAATACAGGTAGGGAAGGAAGAGAGGGAAGGAAAGAGAGAGAGAGAGAGAACACAGTTCTCATTCAAAGAAATAGAAAACAGAATCAGAGTGGCATTGAAACTTTTCAAAAGCAACACAGGATGCTAAAAAACAGTGGAGAAATGACTACAAAATTCTGAAGAAAAATTATTATTATTATTATTATTATTATTATTATTATTTGAAACAGGCTCTTGCTTTGTCACCCAGATGGAGTGCAGTGTCTCAATCTTGGTTCACTCACTGCAGCCTCAACCTCCCGGGCTCAAGGAATCCTCCCACCTTAGCCTCCCAAGTAGCTGGGACCACAGGGATGTGCCACCACGCCCGGCTAAGTTTTTTGTATTTTTTGTAGAGACAGGATTTTGCTGTATTAGCCTAGGCTGTTTCGAACTGCTGACTCCTGAGTTCAAGGGATCCACCTGCTTCGGCCTCCCAAAGTGCTGGTATTGTTACAGGCATAAGCTACTGTGACAGGCCAAGAAAAATTATTTTCAACCTAAAATTCTAAATTTGAGAGTTGAATAAGGACATCTTAAGGCATACAAAGACTTCCCTTCTTAAAAAAAAAAAAAAAAAAAAAGGCTGGGCGAAGTGGCTCACGCCTGTAATCCCAACACTTTGGGAGGCCAAGGTGGGTGGATCACCTGAGGTCAGGAGTTCGAGACCAGCCTCAACATGGAGAAACCCCGTCTCTATTAAAAATACAAAATTAGCCAGGCGTGGTGGTACATGCCTGTAATCCCAGTTACTTGGGAGGCTGAGGCAGGAGAACTGCTTGAACCTGGGGGGCAGAGGTTGCGGTGAGCCGAGATCACGCCGTTGCACTTCAGCCTGGGCAACAAGAGCAAAACCTCTGTCTCAAAAAAAAAAAAAAAAAAAAAAAAAGATAACCTGGCCAAGCGCGGTGGCTCACGCCTATAATCCCAGCACTTTGGGAGGCCCGGGTAGGCGAATCATGAGGTCAAGAGATTGAGACCATCCTGGCCAACATGGTGAAATCTCATCTCTACTAAAAATATAAAAATTAGCTGGGCATGGTGGCACACACCTGCAGTCCCAGCTACTTGGGAGGCTGAGGCAGGAGAATCACTTGAACCCAGGAGGCAGAGGTTGCAGCGAGCCGAGATTGCACCACTGCACTCCAGCCTGGCGACAAAGCGAGACACCATCTCAAAAAAAAAAAGAATACCCTATGCAACTTTTGAGGAATCTCCTAGATGATGTGCTTTGGCAAATAAGGAAAATGGAACTTTTTGTATTCAGAGACACTACTGAGAGGCTTTCACAGGTTTGAAGTAGTCAAAGAAAATTAGATACGTGCACATAAAAAAATTTAAAAAATGAAAAAAATTGGAATTCTAGGATATAAAACAATATTTGTAGGGAATAAGAAAGCCATTCATGGCTGGGTGCCGTAGCTCACACCTGTAATCCCAGCACTTTGGGAGGCCAAGGCAGGCAGATCACTTGCAGTCAGGAGATTGAGACCAGCCCGACCAACATGGTGAAACCCCGTCTCTACTAAAAACACAAAAATTTGCCGGGTGTTGTGGCGGGCACCTGTAATCCCAGCTACTCGGGAGACTGAGCGGGGAAAATCGCTTAAACCCAGGAGAAGGAGGTTGCAATGAGCCAAGATCGTGCCATTGCACTCCAGCCTGGGTGATAAAGCGAGACTCATTCTCAAAAAAAAAAAAAAAGAAAAAAAAAGAAAAAAGGAAAGTCATTCATGCTATACTATAGTACATGTCTCAAAAATGAACAATATTGAGATGGTCAAAATAAGGTAAACACTTCCTATCAACTCTGAAAAGTATCATATCCCTAAATGGTGAAGCTGAGAGGAGGAAAACTGTGGGTGTATGAGAAAAGCATGTTCAGTCCTCAAGGAATTGATTTCACTGAAAAATATAGAAACTGATTATACTTGACTTGAAGTAGAATAAAAAATAAATGTGCAAAAAAAGTGTGTATGCAGTTGTGTGTGCATGTGTCCTAATATTGGCGTGCTTTTTGTACTTTTTCTGCATTAAATTTTTGCTTTCAAAGGGGTTAGTTAATGCTTCTGAATTTCATGTGGTCTGGGAACTCTGAAAACAGGCTCCTCTGTTTGATGTCCCTCTTCTTTCTTTCTTTTTTTTATTTTTTGAGACAGAATTTTGCTCTTGTCGCCCAGGCTGGAGTACAATGGCGCCATCTCGGCTCACTGCAATCTCCACCTCCCGGGTTCAAGCGATTCTCCTGCTTCAGCCTCCAGAGTAGCTGGGATTACAGGAGCCCGCCACCATGCCCAGCTAAATTTTTGTATTTTTAGCAGAGACAGGGTTTCAATATGTTGGTCAGGCTGGTCTTGAACTCCTGACCTCTGGTGGTCCACTCACTTCAGCCTCCCAAAGTGCTGGGATTACAGGCGTGAGCCACCGTGCCTGGCCACAGTCCCTCTTATTTCTACTGAGAACTTTAGATGGCTCAGCTGTGTGGCCTTTCAGGAAATTTAACTATACTACTACTGATCAAAACTGACCTGTCAGGAAATCAAGAAATGGACAGAGGAGCGGTTTGTTATAGCTCAAAATAGCATGGAAAAGAAAATGAAGCTCTACTTAGAATAAGCAAAGGATATGAGAAAATAAAACTCATTCTGAAGGATCCGGCTGTGTTTATGAGCTGCAGTCTTGCTAGTGATTTAAGAGATAGGCTTGTTCTGGAGGATTTACATTAGCAAAAGTTGCAAACCTGAAGTGTAGGATTGTAGATTTAAAAAGAAAATACAAATTTCATGCTGTATACACAGCAGTTCTATGAACAAAGTGGGTTTTTTGTTGTTGTTGTTGTTTTGTTTTTGTTTTTTTCTTTTTGAGATGGAGTCTCGCTCTGTCTCCCAGGACAGAGTGCAGTGGCACAATATTGGCTCACTGCAACCTCCGCCTCCCGGGTTCAAGCAATTCTCCTGCCTCAGCCTCCTGAGTAGCTGGGATTACAGGCATTCGCCATGTCGCCTGGCTAATTTTTGTATTTTTGGCAGAGTCGGGGTTTTGCCATGTTGGCCAGGCCGGTCCCAAACGCCTGACTTCAAGTGATCGGCCACCTCGGCCTCCCAAAGTGCTGGGATTACAGGTGTGAGACACCGTTCCTGGTCTGAACAGTGTTTCTATCGTTTTAAATTTGGTAAGGCCGGGTGCAGTGGCTCACGCCTGTAATCCCAGCACCCTGGGAGGCCGAGGCGGGCAGATCACCTGAGGTCGGAAGTTAGATACCAGCCTGACCAACATGGAGAAACCCCGTCTACTAAAAATACAAAATTAGCTGAGTGTGGTGGCGGGCACCTGTAATCCCAGCTACTCGGGAGGCTGAGGCAGGAGAATCACTTGAACCTGGGAGGTGGAGGTTGCAGTGAGCCGGGATCACGCCATTGCACTCCAGCCAGGGCGACAAGAGTGACACTCCATCTCAAAATAATAATAATAATAAAATAAAAAACGAGGCTCGCTGGAAAGGAATTACAGATGTTTCTGACCCTTGTTAAGGGATTAATAAGATTTACAGAGCTAATGGTGCAGTCTGGATCTGAGGGCTGGAATCAATTTCCCTGAGACACTCACTTCCATCCAGCAGAAAGTAGGAGGGTGTCCAGCGAGTCACTCTCTGACCGGAAACTGCTGACACTAGGCACCAGCAGGTTGCTGACTCAGGCCAAGGGGAGCTCCAAGCCCTCATCACCCTCAGTGCATGAATCTTCACAGCAGCCATTGGAGCAGGGCCAGGCTTACAAATGGCCTTTCATGCCACTTACCAAGAGTGAGTGTTCACTAATTTTTCTGCCCCAGGCAGAGGAATAAATGACAGTGACTTTCTTGGCATTCTCTCCTGAGAGAAGTACAGTGAGTTCAAAATGTAGAGAGTCAGGTAAACTTTGCATTTCTGTACAGGTCCAAGTCTAGAAGTTGTGCAAATATAATCACATGTGTGGGTTTGCCTATTTATTATCACATCATTGAAAACAGCTAGATGAATGAAACATTTATGTGTGAAGTTTAAAGACAGGGAAAACAATACCATATTTGTGGAGACACCTACATATGAAGTAAGGTGATAAAAACAAGCATGAGGATAGTAAATGCAAAGAGAGGCATATATACGGAGCTTCTGCTTGTATTTGTATTGCTTTATTTTGTAGTCTGAGTGATAATGATAAGGGTGTTTCCCATTATTCTGTATACTCTTGTGTGTGCTTATATTTAATATTTAATAATATTTAAACATTTAATACTTTTTTGTCTCAAAAAGTATTTTACCTTTTTCTGAGCTTTATTGGAGTATAATTTACATGCATGGCTGGGTGTGGTGGCTCACACCTGTAATCCCAACACTTTGGGAGGCCAAGGCGGGTGGATCACATGAGGTCAGGAGTTTGAGACCAGCCTGGCCAACATGGTGAAACCCTGTCTCTACTAAAAATATAAAAATTAGCCGGATGTTAAATTAGCCAGATGTGGTGATGCACACCTGTAATCCCAGCTACTCAAGAGGCTGAGCATGAAAATCGCTTGAATCTGGGAGGCAGAGGTTGCAATGAGCCGAGATTGCGCCACTGCACTCTAGCCTATGTGACAGAGCAAGACTTCACCTCAAAAAATAAATAAATAAATAAAATAAAATAAACATCTACATGCAAAAAAAAGTACCCTTATTACACAATTCAGTGAGTTCTGACAAGTGTATAGTCACATAACTACCTCTGAAACTCATGATTTAGAATATTTTCATCAGTCTCCAAAATTAAAAATATGAAAGCTGAAAGGCAAGTATTTACACTTCAAGCCATGACAGAAACTGATACTCAACCAGCTCTCCCTCAGTAAACAGCTATAAAGCTGGACAAAATACATGAAATAACTGTTGTACCTCAGGCAACACAGCACCGTGATCCTTCAGCAAAGGGAACGAACAAAACGAGCCCGCATGACATGGCTTTCTCTCTGGAGCCAATTTCTGGACTGTGGTGTCTGAGGGGTAGCCCAACCAGAGGACAAAAGTCTCCCTGACTTAAGAACACGGAAATCAGAGTTCAGGACTACCTTGTGTCTGGAATGTGTAGGGCAGATTACCAAAGAGAAAGAACCAATGCCAAGGAGGACCTCCAAAAATCTGCATCGGGACCCTGTTGAGTCTTCGTCTAAATACTAAACTATGCAAGCACAGAACAAGTCTCCAAGAGGCTGGGCAATGAACAATTACCAGAGAAAGAACAACTATCATTTAGCTGAGAGCTAAATAACTACCGAATCTCATACAGGTCTGAAAGATGTTCAAGTTTCAACCAGCCAGAGTGGAAATACTTTACAAAAAAATGAGACCACAGCAGACATCTCAGAAAGACCCCATCTTAGGAGAAAGGCTAATCTAGCCCTGGAGTTAAAGGTTTCTCTAGACCCACCCTAACAAAGCTAAAAAATAAGTTTCAAAAGTATTAAGCTAATTCCCAAGTAAATTAAGTCCCTGACAGAAGAAAATCCAAAAATCTATCAAGGAAGTTAAAAAAAATTTGGACACTCAATAATTTAGCATCCATAATGTCTAGCATATAATTTAAAAATTACTAGATACAGAAAGAAGCAGGAAAGTATGATCTATAATGAGGAAGAAAGTTAGTAAATAGAAATACACCCCAAAATGATGGAAATGATGTTATTATCAACAAGGACTTTAAACCTGCATTATAAACCCATTAAACTATTTTAAGGAAAAGATGAACACAATAAGAGAACAATTGGGAAATGTCAATAGAAAGATGGAAAATGCAAAAAAGAATCAAACAAAAATTTTAGAATCTAAAAATAAAATATACGAATGAAAAATTTAAGTGGATAGGTTTGTTGTTGTTGTTTGTTTGAGACGGAGTCTTGCTGCTCTGTCACCCAGGCTGGAGTGTAGTGGCATGGTCTTGGCTCACTGCAACCTCTGCCTCCCGGGTTCAAGCGATTCTCGTGCCTCAGCCTCCCAAATAGCTGGGCCTACAGGTGTGCATCACCATGCCCAGCTAATTTTTAGTATTTTTAGTAAAGACGGGGTTTCGCCATGATGGCCAGGCTGGTCTCAAACTCCTGGCCTCAAGTGATGCACCCACCTTGCCCTTCCAAAGTGCTGGGATTACAGGTGTGAGCCACTATGCCCGACGTGAACAGGTTTTTTTTTAATTATTATTATTTAATTAGAGACAAGATCTCACTCTATCACCCAGACTGCAGTGCAGTGGCGTGATCATGACTTACTGTAGCCCTGAACTCCTTGGCTCAAGTGATCCTCCCACCACAGCCTCCCCAGCAGTTAGGACTACAGGCACGTGCCACCACACCCAGCTAATGGTTTTGTTGTTGTTGTTTCACTTTTTATAGGGATAGGGTCTTGCTGTGTTGTCTAGGCTGGTCTTGAACTTCTGGCCTCAAGTGATTCTCATGCCTCAGCATCCCAAAGTGCTGGGATGACAGGTGTGAGCCACTGTGCCTGGCCTTGATAGGCTTAGCAGCAGACTAGACACACAGAAGAAAGATCAGTGAATTTGAACACATGACAATAGAAACTATCCCAACTGAAGCACATCGAGAAAAAAAAAGTCCAGAAAACTGTTGTCAAATTATCAGCAATCTATTGGACGATATCAGGCCATCTACTAGGTGTGAAGTTTAAGTACCAGGAAGAGAGGTGAGAGATACTCAAGCAGAAAAAAATCTGAATAATATTTAAAATATAGCATGTGAATAATTGTCAAAATGGTTTCAGAATTTTGAAAATATAAGCCCACAGATCCAAGAAGCTCCGAGAACCCCAGGAATGATAAAAATCAAAGAAACATGCCAAGGAACATCAGAATTAAATGTCTCAAAACCAAACCAACCAAAAACAAACAAACAAACAAAAAAACAAACAAACTTAAAACCAACCAGAAAAGTCCAGTGGTTGACGTCTGTAATCGCGGCATTCCGGGAGGCCAAGGCAGACAGATCACTTGAGGTCAGGAGTTTGAGACCAGCCTGGGCAACGTGGCAAAACTCCACGTCTACTAAAAATACAAAAAGAAAAAAAAATTAGCTGGGTGCGGTAGCTTGTGCCTGTAGTCTCAGCTACTTGGGAGGTTGGGGTAGGAGGATTACTTCAGCCCAGGAAGTGGAGGTTGCAGTGAGTGCCACTGCACTCCAGCCTGGGTGACACAGCAAGACCTTGTCTCAAAAAAAAAAAAAAAAGAAGAAGATGAAAAAAAAAAAAAAAAAAGCAACCAGAGGAAAAATATGCATTACATAGAGGAACAGTGATAAGAATAGCCTCTGACGTCTCATCAGAAATAATGCAGCTCAGAACACAATGTAACAACAATTTAAAGTGATGAAAGAAAAGTAAAACCTGTTAAACTAGAATCTATATCAAGAGAAAATGTCTCCAGGTGTGGTGGCTCATGCCTGTAATCCAAGTGCTTTGGGAGGCCTAGGCGGGTGGATCACTTGAACCCAGGAGTTCCAGGCTAGTCTGGGCAACTTAACAACATCGCTTATCTACAAAAAACTTTCAAAAAAACTAGCTGGGCGTGGTGGTGTGTGCCTGTGGTCCCAGCAACCTGGGAGGTTGAGGTGCGATCACTTAAGCCAGGAGGTTGAGGCAGCAGTGAGCCATGATCGTACCACTGCACTCCAGTCTGAGTGGCAATGTGAGACCTCGTCTCAAAAAAAGAAAGAAAGAAAGAAAAGAAATGAATGAGAGGAGCTTCCCTTCACAGGTCTTACTCATGCTAATAAAAACATTAGGTTAGTTAACAAGAGAATGAGAAAGGCAAAAGGGAGAAGCAAAAGACTCATCTCAAGAAGGTAGAAATTTTTAAACAATTATTAAGTAATCAGATGAATAAAGAAAACATTCAGCCAGGCGTGGTGGCTCATGCCTGTAATCCCAGCAGTTTGGGAGGCCGAGGCAGGAGGGTTGCTTGAGCCCAGGAGTTCGAGACCTACCTGGGCAACATGGTGAAACCTCTTCTCTATAAAAAATGCAAAATTAGCCAGGAGTGGTGGCATGGGCCTGTAGTCACAGTTATTTGGGAGGCGGAGGTAGGAGGGTTGCTTGAGTCCAAGTGGTCAGGCTGCAGTGAGTTGAGATCATGCCACTGGGCTTCAGCCTGGGCAAGAGAGTAATATCCTGTCTCAAAAGAAAGAAATGTATGCCAAAAAATTTGAATACCTAGATGAAATAGACCAATTCCTTAAAAGACACTATTTTAAAAATGGAATTTAAAGTTTTTCCATTTGGCTGGGTGTGGTGGCTCATGCCTGTAATCCCAGCATTTTGGGAGGCTGAGGCAGGCAGATCACTTGAGGTCAGGAGTTCAAGACAAGCCTGGCCAACATGGTGAAACCCTGTCTCTACTAAAAATACAAAAATTAGCCAGGTATGGTGGCGTGCGCCTGTAGTCCCAGCTACTCGGGAGGCTGAGGCACGAGAATCACTTAAACCCAGGAGGCAGAGGTTACAGTGAGCCAAGATCACGCCACTACACTCTAGCCTGGGTGACAGAGAGAGACTGTCACACAAAAAATAAAATTAAATAAATAAATAAATAAAATAAAAATTTTCCATTAAAAATAAAGCTCCAAAAACAAAACAAAAGCCGGGCGCAGTGGCTCACGCCTGTAATCCCAGCACTTTGGGAGGCCAAGGCGGGCAGATCACAAGGTCAGGAGATTGAGACCATCCTGGCTAACACGGTGAAACCCCGTCTCTACTAAAATACAAAAAATTAGCCAGGCGTGGTGGCGGGCGCCTGTAGTCCCAGCTTCTCGGGAGGCTGGGGCAGGAGAATGGCGTGAGCCTGGGGGGCGGAGTTTGCAGTGAGCCGAGATTGCGCCACGGCACTCCAGCCTGGGCAACAGAGCAAGACTCCATCTCAGAAAAAAAACAAAACAAAACAAAACAAAAAAAAACCCCCTCCAGACTATAACTTCACTAGTGAATTCTATCAAACATTTAGGGAAGAAATAATACCAATTTCATATAAATCTTTTTTGTAAAATAGAGAAAGACACACTTCTCAACTCAGAGCATTACTCTGATACCAAAACTAGACAAAGGCATTATGAGAAAAGAAAATTGCAGGGATATATTCCTGATGAAAATAAGTACAAAATCTATACCAAGATAATAACAAATTGAATTAACCTATATATTTAAAAGATTACATATCACAAATAAATGACCTTTTCTGAGGCATGCAAGTTTGGATTAATACTCCAAAATCAACTGATGCTATTTACCACATTAACAGAAAAAAAAGGAGTAAAGCTAGATGACCATTTCAATAGATGCAGAAAAAGCATTTAACAAAACTCAACACCCATTCATGATAAAAACCCTCAGCAAATTTAGAGGAAAAAAATATTCAACCCGATAAAGGGCATCTATGAAAAACTTAAAGCTAACACCATACTTAATGATGAAAGACTGAACGCTTTTTTCCATTATATCAAGATGAAGTCAAGGCAGTCCACTCACTATTTCTACTGAACATCATCAATACAATGAAAAAAGAAAAAGAAAAGAAAAATCATACATATAAGAAAGAAAGAAGTAAATTTATTGATTGATTGATTGATTTTTTTGAGACGGAGTTTCACTCCTGTTGCCCAGGCTGGAGTGTAATGGCGCGATCTCGGCTCACCGCAACCTCTGCCTCCTGGGATCAAGTGATTCTCCTGCCTCAGCCTCCCAAGTAGCTGGGATTACAGACATGAGCCACCACGCCCGGCTAATTTTTTGTATTTTTAGTAGAAATGGAGTTTCTCCATGTTGGTCAGGTCGGGAATTTATTTTATTTATTTATTTATTTATTTATTTATTTTTTAGACAGAGTCTCGCTCTGTTGGCCAGGCTGGGGTGCAGTGACACAATCTCAGCTCACTGCAACCTCTGTCTCCTGGGCTCAAGCAATTCTCCTGCCTCAGCCTCCCGAGTAGCTGATATTACAGGCACGTGCCACCACGCCTAGCTAATTTTTGTATTTTTAGTACAGACGGGGTTTCACCATGTTGGCCAGGCTGGTCTCGAACTCCTGACCTCAGGTAATATGCCCGCCTCGGCCTCCCAAAGTGCTGGGATTACAGGCGTGAGTCACCACGCCTGGCCGTAAAACTCTTTTTTAATTTAATTAGTTTATTATTTATTTATTAATTTTTGAGACAGAGTCTTGCTCTGTCACCCAGGCTGGAGTGCAGTGGAGTGATGTTGGCTCACTGCAACATCCCCCTCCCGGATTCAAGCGATTCTCCTGCCTCAGCCTCCTGAGTAGCTGGGATTACAGGCATGCACCACCACAACCGGCTAATTTTTGTATTTTTAGTAGAGACGGGGTTTCACCGTGTTGGCCAGGTTGGTCTCAAACCCCTGACCTCAGGTGATCCGCCTGCCTCGGCCTCCCAAAGTGCTAGGATTACAGGCATGAGCCACCGTGCCTGGCCAAAATGGACCTACTCTTATGTGATCAATTGGTTTTTTACCAAAGTATTAAAGGAATTTAATAGGGAAATTAAGTCTGTTCAACAAATGGTACTGGCACAGTTGTCTATGTAAACAAGATATATTAAGTAATTTGCTTTCCAGGTTTTTTTTGAGACGGAGTCTTGCTCTGTCGCCCAGGCTGGAGTGCAGTGGCGCAATCTGGGCTCACTGCAACCTCCGCCTCCCGGGTTCAAGTGATTCTCCAGCCTCAGCCTCCAAAGTAGCTGGGATTACAGGTGCCCACCACCATGCCCGGCCAATTTCTGTACTTTTAGTAGAGATGGGATTTTGCCATGTTGGCCAGGCTGGTCTCAAGCTCCTGACCTCAGGTGATCTGCCCGCCTTGGCTTCCCAAAGTGCTGGGATTACAGGCGTGAGCCACCGAGCCCGGCCCCAGTTTTTTATTATCAAAGATATTTAAGTGCTAATCAGAGTTTTTAAATTAACAGGTTGATTCCACTTAAGTTGATGTTATAGCAAGATGATTTGGCTTTATTATTTGGTCTTTGTGACCTCAATGAAGGGAAAAGTATAAACTTTTTTGTTGTTTTTGAGACAGAGTCTCACTCTGTGTCACCCAGGCTGGAGTGCAGGGGCGCGATCTCAGCTCTCTGCCTCCCAGGTTCAAGTGATTCTCCTGCCTCAGCCTCCCAAGGAGCTGGGATCACACGCACGTGCCACCATGCCTGGCTGTTTATTTATTTATTTATTTATTTTTTAGTAGAGTTGGACTCCTGACCTCAAGTGATCTGCCCACCTCAGCCTCCCAAAGTGCTGGGATTACAGGTGCGAGCCACTGCGCCCAGCCTATGTTTTGTTTTTAATACTGAAAACATCTTTTGTTTTCCTGTAGATGTACCTGTACATAACGTGTTATGACAACAACAACAAAAAAACTACAAACGAACTAATAAAAATAACTACATCTTATTATCCCTGTTTAACAGATAAGAAACTGAGATCCAAGGACACACATCCAGGACTTGGAAGACTAGAAGACTGAACTGGGGTCTACCTGAGGCCACGACCTTTGCTCTTACAAAATTAACTGTAAATATGTAGGACTTCAGCAGGGAGGAGGTTATCCGAGTGAGAGCCTGGCGTTAGCATTAGTCATCTGTAGAAATCACTATATCCAGGAGGGTGGGATACCTGGAATTGTTGGTCCATCAAATACAATTTTTGATAAACAATCAGTATCAAAACATTTTAAATGCTCATACTTTTGTTGTGTTCATTTCAGCCTTAGGAATCAATCCCAAAGAGAAACAGACTTGTGTTTGCCAAATCAGATTTTCATTACAGCATTATTTATAAGAGCAAAAAGTTGGGAACATTAGACATATTCAACAATAGAGAAATGTTTAAATAAATCCCAGCATATTCATGATGAATGATTATGCAGCCATTCAAAATCATTTTTGAAGAATGTTTACAATATAATGTTAAGTGAAAAATACATAAATATATAATATATACAATAATATATAAAGCCATAAATAGAGTATACCCAAGTTTCTTTCATCTAAATGGTTTTGCCAACATTTTATTATCTTGACCCTCAAAGACCAACTTTCAGGAGAAGAAAGATATTTATCTTTCTGTTGTATAAACCAAAACAAACACACACACAAAATCAATTTACTTACACCTGGATCTTTGTCCAACTTGACCCAAGCAAGCTTCCTTTAGGAAAACTGATACTCTCAACACTGAGATTTGTTTTGCATGAAAGGATCCCAGTCTGGGTTCCTCACTTATGTGTTTCTTCTCACTTTTAGCTGAAGTCAATTTGTCCCAAGAAGAAACAGTACTTGCCAATTACTGAGCTGCCTTCCAGGTGTGGAAAGATAGTATCTCGGGGCCCAGCACTGTGTCTGGTCTGCAGAATCTGAACGGTTGCCTGGAGCAGTGGGAGTAAACCTGGAGGTTTCAGCTTGGCAGCCTGGGTGGGTCTCTTCTTTGATAGGTTTGCTTCCACACCCTCCATATATCAGGCAGCAAATATCAACAGGGCTGCCATCTTCAGAAAAGGTCTACCTATGTCAGAGTGTTGGGCGGCATAAACTACCCTACCTCAAGGATCCTCCTGCCCAGGAATTTTGCAGCCATCCTCCTTCAGCTGTAGCCTTCGGGGGCTACTGAGAAAGTTCAACAAGCAGACATCTAGATATAGGTGCACCTGCTAAGGTCTGGGACTACTAGCACCCTGCTACTAAAGGTGACAAAAGTAGGGTGGTCTGTTCCACCAGAACAACTGGCTATGGTCTTAGCAGGATAATTCCACCCTTTTGTTGGGTTCTGCAATGGCATTGCTCAAGTAGACACTACAGACCATCCAAACCCTGATTGTGGACATAGTGACATCCACTGGACCCTCATTTAACACAATTCCCTCTAAACAACAATCATTGCAGCACTTGTCAGCACCTGAAAGTTAACTTACTCTACCTGCTGCAACCCTACATACCTTCATAATACAAAATCATGATGGACTCCATCATGAGTCCATCTTCCTCTTGTAGCCACAACCTAACTTAGGCCAGAATAGCAGTTCCAACAGTATTTGCTGCCTAGAATATCCTACTGAGAAATATACCGTTTTAATTTTTATTGGCATATAAATTACATACAGTAGGGTATAGGGTACATAAAGTGCACTTAAGTATGTACAGTTCAATGAATTCATGCATATTTATACACCCATGTGACTATTCTGCAGATCAGTATAAAACATTTTCATACTCCAGAAGGCTCCTCTATTCTCCCTAGTGAATACAGAGGTTACCACTATTCCGACTCTTATTACTAGAGTTTTCTTTTCTTTTCTTTTCTTTTCTTTTTTTGAGATGGAGTTTTGCTGTATCACCCACGCTGGAGTGCAGTGGCACGATCTCACTCACTGCAACCTCCACCTCCTGGGGTCAAGTGATTCTCCTGCCTCAGCCTCCTGAATAGCTGGGATTACAGGCACATGCCACCACGTCCGGCTACTTTCTGTATTTTTAGTATAGACAGTGTTTCACCATGCTGGCCAGGCTGGTCTTGAACTCCTGACCTCAGGTGATCTGCCTGCCTTGGCCTCCCAAAGTGCTAGGATTATGGGCGTGAGCCACAGCTTCTTTTCTTCTTCTTCTTTTTTTTTTTTTTTTAGATGGAGTCTTGCTCTGTTGCCCAGGCTGGAGTGCAGTGGTGCAATCTCAGCTCACTGCAACCTCCTCCTCCCAGGTTCAAGTGATTCTCCTGCCTCAGCCTCCCAAGTAGCTGGGATTACAGGTGCCCACCACCACACCCAGATAATTTTTTGTATTTAGTAGAGACGGTGTTTCACCATGTTGGTCAGACTGGTCGTCGAACTTCTGACTTGAGGTGATCTGCCCACCTTGGCCTCCGAAAGTGCTGGAATTACAATCATGAGCCACCATGCCTAGCCAGTTTTCTTTTTATACTCTTGGTCTGGCTCCTTTTGCTCAATTTATCTGTAAGATTCAGCTATGTTGTTGCATGTAGCAGTAGTTTGTTCTTTTTCATTACTGTGCAGTGTTCCATTTTCTATGTACATCACAACTTATTTGTCCATTCTCCTTTTTTTTTTTTTTTTTTTTTTTTTTGATGGAGTCTCACTCTGTTGCCCAGGCTGGAGTGCAGTGGTATGATCTTGGCTCACTGCAGCCTCCACCTCCTGGGTTCCAGTGATTCTCCTGCCTCAGCCTCCCAGGTGGCTGCGACTACAGGCATGCGCCACCACGCCCGACTAATTTTTCTATTTTTAGTGGAGACTGGGTTTCGCCATGTTGGCCAGGCTGGTCTCGAACTCCTGACCTCAGGTGATCCACCCGCCTCGGCCTCCCAAAGTGCTGGGATTACAGGCGTGAGCCACTGTGCCGGGCCTGTCCATTCTCCTTTTGATGGATATTTGGGTTGTCACCCGCCTGAAGTTGCCATGAATAAGATTGCTATGAACACTCCTGAACATATTGTTTGGTGGACATATGCACTTCACTTGGGTGTATAACTAGGAGTGGAATTACCAGGTTACTACATACATGTGTTCGGTTTTGGTAAATCTTGTAAGACACTTTTCCAAAGTAGCTGAACCAATGTACACTCCCACCAGCAATGTATAAGAGTTCTAGTTGCTCCATAATTTCACCAATAATTGGTATTAGTGTGGGTGTATGGTGGTATACCATTGTGGTTTTAATTTGTATTTCTCCATTGTTTATTGGTCATTGAATCTGAGTTTCTCCAATTCTTTTTTTTTTTTTTGAGACAGAGTCTCGTTCTGTTGCCCAGGCTGGAGTGCAGTGGAGTAGTAACCTCGGTCTCCTGGATTCAAGTGATTCTCCTACCTCAGCCTCCCAAGTAGCTGGGATTACAGGTGCTCCCAACCATGCCCAGCTGTTTTGTATTTTTAGTAGAGCTGGGGTTTCGCTTTGTTGGCCAGGCTGGTCTTGGACTCTTGACCTCAGGTGATCTACCCAGCTTGGCCTCCCAAAGTGCTGGGATTACAGGCGTAAGCCACCGCGCCCGGCCGAGTTTATACAATATTATTGGCCACTTGGATATATTCTTCTTCTTTTTTTTTTAGACAGAGTCTTACTCTGTCTCCCAGGCTGGAGTGCAGTGACGCAATCTCAGCTCACGGCAACCTCTGCCTCCCAGGTTCAAGCGATTCTCCTGCCTCAGCCTCCCAAGTAGGTGGGATTACAGGCGCCCGCCACCACGTCCAGCTAATTTTTTGTATTTTTAGTAGACAGGGAGTATTACCATGTTGGCCAGAACTCCTAACCTTGCGATTCGCCCACCTCGGCCTCCCAAAGTGCTGGGAATACAGGCGTGAGCCACCGTGCCCAGCCCAGACTTAATTTTCCATTGCCTACTCTACAGCTCTTCCTGAAGGTTTCCATTCTTCTCCTAGTCACTTTCATTGGTTCTTTCAGAGATATTTATTCTAAAGGCCCTTCCTAGTCTAGGGACCAGTCTTGTGAGCAAAGATACCTCTTGGCACTCCAGCCTCCAGCCATTTGATTCACTATCATCCATTTGAGTTTTCCAAACGCAGGCCCTAGACATTGTAGAACACAGAAGGGTTATCCCTGTCAAGCCCTCCTCAAGTTGCATATTCTTAAGCAAAATAAATTACCGTTGTTCTACACCACTAGGTTTTGAGAGTGATTTGTTATGCAGTAATACATAAAGAGAACGGAGGGAATAAATGGAAGATTCACCTGGGGCTCATTACATTGTAAGAGATAAGGTAAAAATCCAAGCTAATTCTTTTCCACATAGTGACTCCAGTGTCTCAGTACCTGTAAATGTCAGAATGTCTTGTTCATATATTTTTTTACAGCATTGAATATAATGATTAACATATAATAAGTATTAAAAATGCTTGTTGAGGCTGGGTGCGGTGACTCACGCCTGTAATCCCAACACTTTGGGAGGCCAAGGAGGGCAGATCACTTGAGGTCAGGATTCAAGACCAGCCTGGCCAACATGGTGAAACCCTGTCTCTACTAAAAATAGAAAAAATTAGCCGGTCATGGTTGCAGGCGCCTGTAATCCCAGCTACCCAGGAGGCTGAGGCAGGAGAATTGCTTGAGCCCAGGAGGCGGAGGTTGCAGTGAGCCAAGATCACGCCGCTACATTCCAGCCTGGGCGACAAAGCGAGACTCTGTCTCAAAAAAAAAAAAGTAAAAATTTAAAGAAATTTTTTTAATGCTTGTTGAATGGAACTTTATATATTCACTGTGAAAATGTCATCTTTATGATATTGATCCTTCTCAAGCAAGGATTATCTCTTCTATATTCATATATTCCTTTATCACATTATAGTTTTATTGTTTTCTTTGCTTTTAAATCAATATCTTTGCTTTTAAATCAAGTCAATTAAATTTTTATTACTATTGTGAAAAGCTGTTTATATTGCATTTTGCTGTATGAAAATAGAAGGGAAA
The DNA here is from genome assembly GCF_029289425.2 of Pan paniscus. Lineage (NCBI taxonomy): Eukaryota > Metazoa > Chordata > Mammalia > Primates > Hominidae > Pan > Pan paniscus. Next base: position 183,754,854 of record NC_085926.1, on the reverse strand, counting down.
AATATAATGAATTTTTATCATATACTGTAAAATCTTGCTTCAATTTAAATTTTAAATACTTCCAGTTTTAGGCTGACATCTGCGACAATGGAATCAAAAGATAACATTAAGAAAATGAAAACACAAGCTATCAATTGAGAGAAGTTATTTGCAAATCACGTATCTGATAAAGAACTTGTATCCAGAATATATAGAGCTCTTACACTTCAATAATAAGACAAACAATGCTCAATTTGAAAAATGGGCAAAAGACTTGAATAAACATTTCACCAAAAAAGACATGCAAATGGCTAATAAGCACATGAAAATATGTTCAACATCATTAGTCACTAGGGAAATGTAACTTTAAACCACAATGAGATATCACTTCACACACACTAAAATGGCTATAATTACAAAGACAGAAAAGAACAAGTGTGGGTGAGGAAGTAGAGAAACTGGAACCCTCACGCACTGGTGGCAGAAATACAAAAATGGTAGAGCCACTTTGGAAAACAGGTAGGTTTTGTTTTGTTTTGTTTTGTTTTGAGATGGAGTCTCGCTGTGTCACCCAGGCTGGAGTGCAGTGGTGTGATCTCGGCTCACTGCAACCTCTGCCTCCCGGGGTCAAGTGATTCTCCTGCCTCAGCCTCCTGAGTAGCTGGGATTACAGGTGCCCGGCACCACACCCGGCTAATTTTTGTATTTTTAGTAAAGACGGGGTTTCACCATGCTGGCCAGGCTGGTCTTGAACTCCTGACCTTGTAATCTGCCTGCCTTGGCCTCCCAAAGTGCTGGGATTATAGGCGTGAGCCACCGCTCCCGGCTTTTCTTTTCTTTCTTTCTTTTTTTTTTTTTTTTTGAGATGGAGTCTTGCTCTCTTGCCCAGGCTAGAGTGCGGTGGTACAATCTCAGCTCACTGTAACCTCCATCTCCCAGGTTCAAGTGATTCTCCTGCCTCAGCCTCCCAAGTAACTGGGATTACAGGTGTGCACCACCATGCCCAGCTAACTTTTTGTATTTAGTAGAGAGGGGGTTTCACCGTGTTAGCCAGGATGGTCTCGATCTCCTGACCTTGTGATCTGCCCAGCTCAGCCTCCCAAAGTGCTGGGATTACAAGCGCTCAGCCAGATAGTGTTTTTAAAATATAAATTTGTTCTAAAACCCAGGCATTCCATTTCTAGGAATGTACCCAACAAAAATAAAAACATATATCCACACACAAAAAAACATGCAATCACATGTTCACAGCAGAATTCTTCATAATAGCTCAAAACTGGAAACAACGTAAATGTCCAGCTCCTGATGAATAGTTAACAAAATGTGGACCCAGGCAGGTGGATCACCTGAGGTCAGGAGTTCGAGAGCAGCCTGGCCAACATGGCAAAACTCCGTCTATACTAAATATACAAAAATTAGCTGGGCATGGTGGCGCACGCCTATAATCCCAGCTACTCCAGAAGCTGAGGCAGGAGAATCAGTTGAATCCAGGAGGCAGAGGTTGCAGTGAGCTGAAATTGCACCACCGCACTCCAGCCTGGGCGACAGAGCAAGACTCTGTCTCAAAACAAAATACAAAAAAACAAAAAACAAAAAACAAAATGTGGTATATCCATATAATGGAAAATGATTTGGCAATAAAAATGAAGGTAATTCTAATACATGCTCCGACATGGATGAACTTCAAAAACATTATGTTAAGTAACACATTATACCAAGTGACAAAAGCCAGACACAACCATTATATTTTATATGATTTCATTTATATAAAATGTCCAGGAGAGGAAAATTGATAGAAACCGATGGCAAATCTGTGGTAGCCTGGGGCTGGGGGTGGGAGGAGAGAATAACTGCATGAGGTGACTTTTTGGAGTAATAATAATGTTCTATAACTGGATTGTGATGGTAATTGTACAACTTTACACATTTCTTTTTCTTTCTTTTTTTTTTTGAGAGGGAGTTTCGCTCTTGTTGCCCAGGCTGGAGTGCAATGGCATGATCTCGGTTCACTGAAACCTCTGCCTCCCTGGTTCAAGCGATTCTCCTGCCTCAGCTTCCCAAGTAGCTGGGATGACAGGTGCCCACCACCATGCCTGGCTAATTTTTTTTTTTTTTTTTTTGAGACGGAGTCTCACTGTGTCGCCCAGGCTGGAGTGCGGTGGTGCCATCTCGGCTCACTGCAACCTCTGCCTCCTGGGTTCAAGCGATTCTCCTGCCTCAGAGTAGCTGGGACTACAGACGCGTGCCACCACGCCTGGCTAATTTTTTAAATTTTAGTAGAGACGGGGTTTTACCATATTGGTCAGGCTGCTCTCGAACTCCTGACCTCAGGTGATCCACCCACCTTGGCCTCCCAAAGTGCTGGGATTACAGGTGTGAGGTACTGCACCTGGCCTTTTTTTGTATTTTTAGTAGAGACGGGGTTTCGCCATGTCAGCCAGGCTGGTCTCGAACTCCTGACCTCAGTTTATCCGCCTGCCTCGGCCTCCCAAAGTGCTGGGATTCCAGGCGTGAGCCACCGCGCCCAGCCACACATTTCTTATAAGTCACTGAATTATACGCTTACAATGGCTGAATGTGTAAATTATACTCAATAAAGCCTTTTTTTTAAAAATAGATACCTAATTATGTTAGGGTTTTAATCAAGAAAGGATGCTGAATTGTAATCAGTGCTAGGAAGCTGGCAGAAATCTCCATTTAGTCAGAAGAGATGGCTTTTTTTTCAGAGGGAAGCAATTGTTCCCAGAGGAATCTATTCAGTAAAGTCTGAGCGACCTTGTGAAAAAGGAATGTTCAACTATATGTCCTACTGATGCCAACTGTTTCTATTAACTCCATTCATCCATTCAACAAAAGTCATAGAGTGCTTACTTAATTGCCAAGTATTATTTGTCAAACTGGAAGGGGATAATAAAAAATGAAAAGACAAGGTCTGGCCTCTGACTTGTCAGCATTTCAAAACTTGTGGCTCCATTTAGCAGTCTTGGCCCTTCTTCCTTTTGTAGCTCCTACCCTCTCTCTCAGACTTCAGAGCCAAGATCCTTGCTTTTTCCACTTCCTCACCTTTGGCTTTCCTTTTCTTTCTGGCCATATTTCAAGCATATAGGAAGATACAGTGAAAAAAATATGAACATCCATGCCCCAGTTAGCTGTTCATCTTTTAGAACTTTTTTAGATCTTAATCTTAGGTCTTTTGTTTATTTGTTTATTTATTTATTTATTTGAGACGGAGTCTTGCTCTGTCGCCCAGGCTGGAGTCAGTGGTACAATCTCGGCTCACTGCAACCTCTGCCTCCCAGGTTCAAGCAATTCTTCTGCCTCAGCCTCCCGAGTAGCTGGGATTATAGGCGCGCAACACCACACCTGGCTAATTTTTGTATTTTTAGTAGAGACAGGGTTTCGCTATATTGGCCAGGCTGGTTTCAAACTCCTGACCTCGTGATCCACACGCCTCGGCCTCCCAAAGTGCTGGGATTACAGGTGTGAGCCACCACGCCCGGCCTATTTTTATTTAGAGACAGAGTCTTGCTCTGTCACCCAGGCTGGAGTGCAGTGGCACAATCTCAGCTCACTGAAACCTTTGCGTCCCAGGTTCAAGCAATTCCCCTGCCTCAGCCTCCAGGTAGCTGGGATTACAGGTACCTGCCACCACTCCTGGGTAATTTTTTTGTGTGTGTATTTTTAATAGAGACAGGGTTTCACCATGTTGGCCAGGCTGGTCTCTAACTCCTGACCTCAGATGACCCACCCACCTCAGCTCCCAAAGTGCTGGGATTACAGGCATGAACCACTGCGTCCGGCCCTGAACATGTTTTTTGAGGCTGATACATATTTTAACTTCTATTGAGTATTCCATTATATGAATAAAGCATGATTTATTTATCTATTCTATTGCTTGACATTTAGGTTTTTCCATTTTTTTCTATTGTAAACAATGTTACAATGACTTTCTTGTACTTGTTTCCTTATGCAAATAAGCAAGGTTTTTTATGGGCTCTACACCTCAGAGGGGAAATGCTGGGTGATACGGTATACAGTTTTTCAAATTTGATAGATAGTTCTAAATTTCTGTTCAATCATCCAATTGACACGCATACTAGTAGGACCTGAGAATTCCCATTTGCCCACATTTTGTCAACATATGGTTTTATTACATTTTCCCTACATTAAACGTGTAGGCCGGGTGTGGTGGCTCACACCTGTAATCCCAGCACTTTGGAAGGCCGAGGTAGGCAGATTGCTTGAGGCCGGGAGTTGACCAGCCTGGTCAACATGGCGAGACCCTGTCTCTACAAAAGTTACAAAAAATGAGCCAGGCATGGTGGTACACACCTGTAGTCCCAGCTACTCGGGAGCCTGGGAGGTTGAGGTTGTAGGGTGCCATGATTGTGCCACTGCATTCCAGCCTGGGTGACAGAGTGAAGGTCTCAAAAAAAAAAAAAAAAAAGGTATAAAGTGGCAACTCACTGTAGTTTTTAATTTCCCTCTTCCTAATTACAAGAAGGTTGAGCATATTTCATGTATTTGTTGCCACTTTAGATTTCCTCCTCTGTAAGTTTTCTGTCATTCCTTGACTATTTTCATATTAGATTGTCTTTTTCTTATTGATTTGTTGTGGCTCTTCAGTCTTTGTTACATGCATTTATATTTTTTCCATCTACTTTTCTTTCTCATGATCTTTGTTAAACAAAATTTTAAAATCTTGAATGTTAACAAATATATAAGCTTTTCTTTGAGATTGTGTTTTTTAGATCTTGTTAGGAAATCCAGTTTGGCATGGTGGCTCATCCCCCCATACTTTTTTTTTTTTTTTTTTTGAGACAGAGTCTTGTTCTGTCACCCAGGCTGGAGTGCAATGGCGTGATCTCAGCTCACTGCATACTCCACCTCCCAGGTTCAAGCAATTCTCCTGCCTCAGCCTCCCGAGTAGCTGGGATTACAGGCATGAGCCACCATGCCCAGCTAATTTTGTATTTTTAGTAGAGACAGGGTTTCACCATGTTGGCCAGGCTGGTCTGGAACTCCTGACCTCAGGTGATCCACCCGCCTCAGCCTCCCAAAGTGCTGGGATTACAGGCTTGAGCCCCTGCACCCGGCCCCATACTTTTTAAATTCAAGCAATTCTTTTACATAAAGAGCTTTCATATGGGCTCCATTTTACATGCTCTCTACCTCTATTTCTCTATCAGCAGATTTTCTGGTATTCAGGAATACCACCCCAAAAACCCTCCTTGGATCCCCTCACACGGAAGGAGGGCCTGCCAGGGAGAAGAATCAGGCACAGTTATTGGGACCAGTCAGGACTTCTAGGGCCAAGAAGGCACTGGTTGGGGGTCAGGAGAGAAAGCAGTCCCGCCCCGCTCTGGGCACCCTGAGTGCGGCAGGGAAAGCTAGAAGCGTAGCTAGAGATACTCTTCTCACAGACATTCATTTTCCCCCGCCAGACAATTAACTGGAGGTTCCTCTAGACAGCCTGGTTTTTGTTCTGTTTTCCTCTGAAGATTTCACCATTTGCAGAAACATAAGATAGGTCTGTGGAGAAATTTGAGAAATCACATTTTTTGTTTCCTGGCTAGGGGTGGGAGGTGAGGATCATGAGGTTCTTCTCCCAAACCCAGCCCACCACTGCCCAGGAACCACTTCGGTCTCTACCTGTTTAGTGGCCCTATCTGCCAAGTGGCAGCCTCGGGCAGCCTCTGCAGGCTCCATGTATTGGTGGGTAGTCATGACCCCCTGTACCACTCAACGTTTCCTTATTTCTGGAAGCTAGAACAGAAAGAACCCTAACCGTGTGTTCTCAGTTCTTGGAGGACCTCAGGGAATACACTACGAATAGGTCAGATAACTAGATTACCTGAGGGGCCATCACCCAGGATACCAGTCCCTCATAGCCCATGATCCATAATCACATCAATCCTCGGATTCCTCTGGCCCTCTCTGACCATCTACTCCGTCTTCTCCCTCTTCCTGTTCTGCTCAGCCCTTGAGGACACCTCCTGTCTGTGTGCAGACACCCATTCCACTGACCCAAAACAGTGATTCTAAGTATTACATGAGTGAGGTACTAGATTCCTGGTGGTACCAACTTGAACACCTGGTCACTTGTGAGGGGCACAGGCTGGAAGACAGACACAGGAACTGGACAACTGCCCCAAGCACCTTTACCATCTCTAGGAATCGCCTCCCCTTGGGAGGGGCAGTCTCTCTAGGGTCAGGCCCCAGATGTCAAACCATCAGAAACAAAAAAATAAAAAGGCATGACTAATATAGTAGTCCCTCCTCATCCTCAGTTTCACTTTTTACGGTATTAGTCACTGACAGTCAACTGTGGTCTCAAAATAGTAAGTGTATTAAATGGGAAACCCCAGAAATAAACTATTTATAAATGTTATTTTATTTTTATTTATTTTTCGAGATGGAGTCTCGCTCTGTCGCCCAGGCTGGAGTGCAGTGGCGCAATCTTGGCTCACTGCAACTTCTGCCTCCCAGGTTCAAGCGATGCTCCTGCCTCAGCCTCCGGATTAGCTGGGATTACAGGGCATGCCACCACGCCCAGCTAATTTTTTTGTATTTTTGTAGAGACAGGGTTTCGCCATGTTGGCCAGGCTGGTCTCAAACTCCTAACCTCAGGTGATCTGCCTGCTTCGGCCTCCCAAAATGCTGGGATTACAGGCGTGAGCCACCGCATCTGGCTTATTTATAAATTTTAAGTTGTGCACCATTCTGAATAGCATAAAATCTCACACCCATCTGCTCCATCTCACCCAGGACACAAATCATCCCTTTGTCAAGCATAACCATGCTGTAAACACTATCCACCCATTAGTCACCTAGTAGCTGTCTTGGCTATCAATCAAAAAAACATTACTATCAGGTTCGGTACTATCTGCAGCTTTAGGCATCTACTGAGGATCTTGGAATGTATCCCCTGCAGATAAGGAGGCACTACTGTATATTCCATATGCCAGGGTTCAGAACACTACTCAAACATGTACTTGTTTATTGATACGTCACCTTCCTCTGCAGGTCTGTAGGACAAAAGATTTAAATATAGTTAATTTGTCTTGATATCTTCAGCACATAAGCGCAGTGCATCCTGGCACAGTGTACGCAGCTAGAGCTAGAAAGGTGGGCCAGGGAATAGCAAACACTAGCGAGAGAGACCAGGGATGGCTCTAGCTAGATTCTCCTTTTATCCACCTGTAAATATGACGTCCCTCAGGGTTCTGCCTGAGGCCGTTTTCTCTTCTCACCCTCTTCTGACACATGCTAATTTCTGACTGTGGCTTCCATTGTCATAGTTAGCAGTTAGCTCCCTTCTCTGTATGCCCAGCTCCAGGTCTATGTATGAAGGTGGCCACAGGGCTTCCCTCCACGGATGTCTTCCTGGCATCTAAAACTCACTGTGCTCAAGCTGAATCACCAGCTTCTTCCCCAAACTGGCTCCTCCGCCTACATCCTCTATTTCTGTGTTTGTCCCCTTCCCTCTCCCACATGTTTTACCTGGAAGCCTAGAAGCATCATTAACTTCTGTTCTCCCCTGGCTTCTCATCCCCTCAGTCATTCAGTTCTGTCGAGTCCATCTTGTACATACCTAGTGAATGGGTCCATTGCGCCCCCTCTCTGCCAATACACTGCGCAAGCCACCACCCCTTCTTATCCGGACACACAGCAACAATCTCCTAAGTGGTCTCTCTGCCTTTGCCTTCTCAGTAAAGTAGACGTACTTTTATTTCTGTCACAGAATCAGGGCTAATTTGAACGCAGGTCAATTTTTTTTTTTTTTTGAGATGGAGTCTCGCTCTGTCACCCAGGCTGGAGTGCAGTGGTGAGATCTCAGCTCACTGCAACCTCCGCCTCCCAGGTTCAAGCAATTCTCTGCCTCAGCCTCCTGAGTAGCTAGGATACCAGGCATCCACCACCATGCTCGGCTAGTTTTTTTATTTTTAGTAGGGGTGGGGTTTCACCATCTTGGCCAGGCTGGTCTTGAACTCCTGATCTCGTGATCTTCCTGCCTCAGCCTCCCAAAGTGCTGGGATTACAGGCGTGAGCCACCGCGCCTGGCCTGGTTTTTTTGTTTTAATTATTATTATTATTTTTTTTTGAGATGGAGTTTCATTATTATCACCCAGGCTGGAGTGCAGTGGCACGATTTCAGCTCACGCCTGAGGTTCCAACCTCTGCCACCCAGGTTCAAGCGATTCTCATGCCTCAGCCTCCTGAGTAGCTGGGATTACAGGTGCGCATTACCACACCCGGCTAATTTTTGTATCTTTAGTAGAGACGGGGTTTCACCATGTTGTTCAGGCTGGTCTTGATCTCCTGACCTCCAGTGATCCTCCCACCTCAGCCTTCCAAAGTGCTGGGATTACAGGCATCAGCCACTGCACCCGGCCTGGGATACGTGAATGTTTTAACAAACAAGAGTTGTAATAGTTGACAGCCAAAAGAAATAAGGGGGCGAGACTGTGGTATCTTACTGTCCCTTTAAAAGATTACAGACCTTGTGGGAGAAGTCCTTCCTCCACCTCATCAGCCACAGGAATGACAAGATGACAGACTGCAACAGCCAGTCTGTCCACGCACAGTGCAGGTGGAAGTGCAGAAGACTGTGCAGGCACCACAGGAGACTGGGCGGGCAGCAGGACACCAAGCCTGGAGCAGAGCAGAAAACAAGATTTCTTGGAGTGTGAAGGTCAGTGCCTCTAGCTTCAGAGGGGTTGGGGTTAAGGAATTGAAAACAAAATAAAACAAAAATCCTAAATTATCGATACTTATGGATATTCCATCCTCTTTAGATTGTATCATTTGACTATGACTCACAAGAAATATATTTTTACATTGTGGTGTAATACAAAAATACATAAGAAACAAATTTTTCTAAAAGAATATATGTTGCTATGTGTGACAAAGTAAAAATATATCAAAATTTGTATTAAAGATTAGCAGAGGCCAGGCGCAGTGGCTCATGCCTGTAATCCCAGCACTTTGGGAGGCCGAGGCGGGCAGATCACCTGAGGTCAGGAGTTCAAGACCAGCCTGACCAACATGGTGAAACCCTATCTCTACTAAAAATACAAAATTTAGCCGGGCGCAGCGTCGCATGCCTGTAATCCCAGCTATTCGGGAGGCTGAGGCAGGAGAATTGCTTGAACCCAGGAGGTGGAGGCTTTGATGAGCTCAGATCGTGCCACTGTACTCCAGCCTGGGCAACAGAGTGAGACTCCATCTCAAAACAACAACAAAAAGATTGGCTGGGCACGGCGGCTCCCCCTGTAATCCCAGCACTTTGGGAGGGTGGGCGGATCACCTGAGGTCAGGAGTTTGAGACTAGCCTGCCCAACATGGTAAAACCCTATCTGTACTAAATATACAAAAATTAGCTGGGTGTGGTGATGGGCATCTGTAATCCAGCTACTCAGGAAGCTGAGGCAGGAGAATCACTTGAACCTGGGAGGCGGGGGTTGCAGTGAGCTAAGATCGTGCCATTGCACTCCAGCCGGGGCAACAAGAGTAAGACTCCATCTCAAAAAAAAAAAAAAAAAAAGATTAATGTGCCGGGTGTGGTAGCTCACGCCTGTAATCCCAGCACTTTGGGAGACCAAGGCGGGTGGATCACTTGAGGCCAGGAATTCAAGACCAGCCTGGCCGACATGGCGAAACCCCGTTTCTACTAAAAATACAAAAATTAACCAGGCGTGGTGATGCACGCCTGTAGTCCTAGCTACTCGGGAGGCTGAGGCAAGAGAATCGCTTGAAGCTGGGAGGCAGAGGTTGCAGTGAGCTGAGATGGCACCACTGCACTCCAGCCTGGGAGGCAGAGCGAGACTCTGTCTCAAAAAAAAAAAAAAAAAAATTAAAAAATTTTAAAAATGAAGCTTATTATTGTATATTAAATACAATATAGAGAATTTTCAATAAACACTACAAAAACAAAAATTGGAAAACACTGTGATTATAAAAACGTGGGCTGGGCTCCCAGCACTTTGGCAGGCTGAGGTGGGAGGAGCACGTTTGAAACCCTGGATGCCAGGAGTTCAAGATGAGCTTGGGCAACATAGTGAGACTTCGTCTCTACTGAAAAAAAAAAAAAAGGCCGGGCACGGTGGCTCACACCTATAATCCTAGCACTTTGGGAGGCCAAGGCGGGTGGATCACCTGAGGTCACGGGTTCGAGACCAGCCTGGCCAACATGGAGAAACCCCATCTCTACTAAAAATACAAAAATTAGCCAGGTGTCGTGGCACATGCCTGTAATCCCAGCTACTTGGGAGGCTGAGGCAGGAAAATCGCTTGATCCTGAGAGGTGGAGTTTGCAGTGAGCTGAAACCGCACCACTGCACTCCAATCTGGGCAACAGAGTGAGATTCTGCCTCAAAAAAAAAAAAAAGTGAGTATCGAGTCTTGTTTCTAGGTCCATACAACTTGCTTAGTACTTTCCCTGAAGACAACCAACAAACTTGGGTATGGGTAGCTCCAATATCTGAACAAAATATCTGAAAAGATCAGTACTTCAGTACTTAATTAAGTATAATAACAAAAGACTAGAAAGAATCCGAGTATCTTTTAGGAGGGAACTGATGGAATTAATTATGGTATATAATAGAATACTGCGCAGATGTAAAAAGCTATGAGGGGCCGGGCACGGTGGCACATGTCTGTAATTCCAGCACTTTGGGAGGCCAAGGCAGGTGGATCGCCTGAGGTCAGGAGTTCAAGACCAGCCTGGCTAACATGGAGAAACCCCATCTCTACTAAAAATACAAAAATTAGCCAGACATGGTGGCGGCACTTGTAATCCCAGCTACTAGGGAGGCAGGAGAATCACTTGAACCCAGGAGGCAGAAGTTGCAGTGAGCCGAGATTGCGCCACTGCATTCCAGCCTGGGTGACAAGAGCAAGACTCCATCTCAAAAAAATAAACAAATAAATAAAATAAAAGCAATAAGGAATACCTATATATACTGCTATAGTATATATAGCAGTATATATAGTATAGGTGCCCTGGACATATTAGCAAATGAAAAAAGAAACCCCCAAAACTGTGTATGGTATGCTAGACGGAAGGAAAGGATAGAGGAGACAGGGATCGAAAAACCCTTCTGAATACATCTTGTTTTACACATTTGACCATGGAATCATGTAAACATTTTATATAAGCATAAAATATGTATTTTGTTTTTATTTTTTGTTTTTTTCAGAGATAGGGTCTCACTCTGTTGCCCAGGCTAGAGGGCAGTGGCATGACCGTAGGTCACTGCAGACTCAACCTGCTGGGCTCAAGCAAGCAGTCTTCCCTTTTCAGCCTCCTGAGTAGCTAGGACTACAGGTGTGCACCACTACACCCGGCTTATTTTTATTTTTTTAAATAGAGACAGGGTTTCACCATGATGCCCAGGCTGATTTTGAACTCCTAAGCTCAAAGCAATCTGTCTGCCTCAGCCTCCCAAAGTGCTGGGATTACAGGCATGAGTTACAATGCCCGGCCAATTTTTAAATTTTTTTTTGTAGAGACAAGGTCTTGCTATGTTGCCCAGGCTGGCCTTGAACTTGCCTCAAGTGATCCTCCCAAAGCACTGAGATTACAGGTGTGCGCCACTATGCCAGCCAAAATATGTATTAAAAAAAAAAAACTCCAAAATATCAAAAGCAAAATGAGATAAACAACCCTAATTTATGTATGTCGAGTTGGTGGTATAACCATACAAATATGAATTATTTCAAATGAGTTTAAAATGCTCTAATTTGAATGTATATTCTTAGTGGGATATACCCTAAGGATAAAAACAATTGGGAAAAAAAATCCAAATTCATTTTTAACAATCATGTTTGTGTTAATGTCAGTGCTGTTATTCTAAGATTGTTGTGTGTGCATTTTGAGATAAAGCAACAGTGTAGTTATACTGATTTTTTGGTGGGGGAAGAAAAGAAGTAGATTAAGGTAGATGAGGTTAAGAAAAAATCCTGTATTCCTGAGTTTGAATTGGAAGTATCACTATATGGCTGGGCACAGTGACTCACTCCTGTAATCTCAAAACTTTGGAAGGCTGAGGTGGGTGGATCATTTGAGGTCAGGAGTTCAAGACCAGCATGGCCAACATGGTGAAACCCCCGTCTCTACTAAAAATACAAAAATTAGCCAGGCATGGTGGTACACACCTGTAATCCCAGCTATTCGGGAGGCTAAGGCAGGAAATTGCTTGAGCCTGGGAGGTGGAGGTTGCTGTGAGCCGAGATCGCGCCACTGCACTCCAATCTGGGCAACAGAGTGAGACCCTGTCTCAAAAAAAAAAAAAAAAAGGAAGTATCATCATAAACTCATAATATACTGTATCATTTTTTAAAAAGAGCTCTTTTTCTAGCTATCTTCATTGAAAAAGCTTAGAAACAAGGCCCAATCAAGCATTAATCAACACTTTATTCAGACTGTGATATCCAAAATCCATTTTGCACTTAAACCAGAGCTCAGAGCTGGGTGCAGTGGCCCACACCTGTAATCCCAGCACTTTGGGAGGCCGAGGCGGGTGGATCACCAGAGGTCAGGAGTTTGAGACCAGACTGGCCAACATGGTGAAACCCCATCTCTACTAAAAATACAAAAATTAGCCAGGTGTGGTGGTAGGCGCCTGTAATCCCAACTACTTGGGAAGCTGAGGCAGGATAATTGCTTCAACCCAGGAGGCGGAGGTTGCAGTGAGCCGAGATCGTGCCATTGTGCTCCAGCCTGGGCGACAAGAGAGAGACTCCGTCTCAAAAAAAAAAAAAAAAAGAAAAGAAAAGAAAAGAAAAGAAACCAGAGCTCTAGAGAAATGATTGATTCCAGATCTGGGGCAGAAAATATATAAACTGAGCCTGAAACATGTCAGAAAATAAGAAAATAAGAAAAAGCCACTAAAGGCCACTGAGGGTATGTTAAGATGACCCAAGAGCATATTTGAAGAGGTGTCCACTGCCCCAGAATGGGACAATTGCCCAAATGCCCCAAAATGTCTGTAAGAATAATAATTGTAATTGTTTGAAATTCCTCAAGTATGTTCATGAGTTCATGATGGTACTCAAAAATATTGGTCACCTTTGGAAGATACAAGGGAACCAAATCATTAATTTGAAATCTGATAACTTAAGGGGGAAAATGGCAAGCATTTATCCTGCCTTTTCCACATGAATTTCACCTCAGATTAAACAAACAGTGGATAAGTTCTCTTTATACATTTTGGGAGGCCGAGGCAGGTGGATCAGATGAGGTCAGGAGTTCGAGACCAGCCTAGCCAACATGGTGAAACCCCATCTCTACTAAAAATACAAAAAAATTAGCCAGGTGTGGTAGCAGGTGCCTATAATCCCAGCTACTTGGGTGGTTGAGGCAGGAGAATTGCTTGAACCTGGGAGGTGGAGGTTGCAGTGAGCCGAAATGCGCCATTGCACTCCAGCCTGGGCAACAAGAACAAAACTCTATCTCAAAAAAATAAAAGTTTATCTTTATAGAAATATTTCGGCTAATAAAGAATTATATTGTTATTTTGCAAACAATAATAAAACAATAGATCTCAGTATCATTTATCAACAACTGCTAACATCACATAAAGAGAGACAAATAGACATCAGGTATTTTCTGATAGAAATATAAAACTGGGGCAGGTCTGGTGGCTCATGCCTGTAATCCCAGCACTTTGGGAGGCCGAGGTGGGCGGATCACCTGAGGTCGGGAGTTTGAGACCAGCCTGACCAACATGGAGAAACCCCGTCTCTACTAAAAATTCAAAATTAGCTGGCGAGGTGGTGCATGCCTGTAATCTCAGCTACTTGGGAGACTGAGGCAGGAGAATCGCTTGAACCTGGGAGGCAGAAGTTGCGGTGAGCTGAAATTGTGCCATTGCACTCCAGCCTGGGCAGCAAGAGTGAAACTCCATCTCGAAAAAAAAAGAAATATATAACTGCTATATATGTCTTCCAAAAAGATCAAATCTCCAACTGATCAAGCCTCCAGATTTAACTACTTATTTAGAAGAATGAAGAACAGAGGCCGGGCACGGTGGCTAACACCTGTAATCCCAGCATTTTGGGAGGCTAAGGCAGGTGGATCACTTGAGGTCTGGGGTTTGAGACCAGCCTAGCCAACATGGCAAAACCCCATCCCTACTAAAAATACAAAAATTATCAGGGCCTGTTGGAGCACACCTGTAATCCCAGCTACTCCGGAGGCTGAGGCAGGAGAATCACTTGAACCCGAGACAGAGTGAGACTCCATATCAAAAAAAAAAAAAGAAACTTTGGGAGGCTGAGGTGGGCAGATCACGAGGTCAGGGGTTCAAGACCAGCCTGGCCAAAATGGTGAAACCCCCTCATTACTAAAAATACAAAAATTAGCCAGGCATGGTGATGCATGCCTGTAGTCCCAGCTACTCGGGAGGCTAAGGCAGGAGAATCGCTTGAACCTGGGAGGCAGAGGTTGCAGTGAGTCTAGATCGCGCCACTGCACTCCAGCCTGGGAGACAGAGCAAGACTCCGTCTCAAAACAAAAAAACAAAACAAAACAAAAACCAAAAAAAAAAAAAAACCCACAAAAAAACAAAAAAGTCATGTTCAGCAATACCACATGGACACAATCAACAAAATCCAGGATCTAGACTGTGAAAAAACTGCAGGATAAATTAACTGCTGGGGGTAAAAAAAAAAAAAGGGAGGGGCGTTATCAGTTAGGGTTCAATCAGGGAAGCAGAACCATTTTGGGCAATATAAGGAATTTATTATGGGGCTCTGACCTGACATAATTCAGGGAGCTGGCTAATCAGTCTATGTAAGTCATCTGCATCTGGTGCTGGGCCTGAAGTTGGGCGGCTGGCAGTCACAAAGAGATAATGAACGTGAAGCAGGGTAGAACAGGAACAAGCTGGAACACATGTCTGTCTGTCCCTAGAGCCCATGCTGCTCGCTCACCAACTTTAGGCCTCTAGCTTCAATGATGCAGGTGATCTGCAGAAAAGCTCAGGCAATTCTTGACAGATTTGCATATACCTCTGGCCTGCGATTTGGTGAAGCTGAAGAAGGCATCTGGAGGGAGCTAGAGACACTTTGGTCTGGCTGCTACCCCACACCAACAAGGCTGCCTGCTGACAACATGCACAAAATGCAACAGTGCCTGACATTATGCCAAACTTCTAGGCATAAAAATGGCTGCTGCTTCACTTGTGCTTCCAAATCCCTTATGGCCAACTCTAATTTACAACTATGTATGGATGAGGTTTCTGGAATATATAGCTAATAAAATATAGTTTAGTGGCAGGGCGCAGCGGCTCACACCTGTAATCCCAGCACTTTGGGAGGCTGATGGATCACTTGAGCCAGGAGTTCAACACCAGCCTGGTCAACATGGCAAAACCCCATCTCTACTAAAAATACAAAAATTAGCCAGGTGCGGTGGCAGGCACCTGTAGTCCCAGCTACTCAGGAGGCTGAGGCAGGAGAATCACTTGAACCCAGGAGGTGGAGGTTGTAGTGAGCCGAGATCACGCCGTCGCACTCCAGCCTGGGTGCCAGAGCGAGACTCTGCTCAAAAAAAGAAAAAAAAAATATATATATATATACACACACACATATATATATACACACACACGTATATATATATATACACACATATATATATATACTTTAGCTAAGCTGATACAATACAAATTCACCACAGTCACCTCTTGTCAACTTGGCACTCTTACATACCTCTTTTTTTTTTTGGAGATGAAGTTTCACTCTTGTTGCCCAGGCTGGAGTGCAATGGCGTGATCTCAGCTCACTGCAACCTCCGCCTCCCAGGTTCAAGCAATTCTCCTGCCTCAGCCTCCCAAGTAGCTGGGATTATAGGCATGAGCCACTATGCCTAGCTAATTTTGTAGTTTTAGCAGAGACAGGGTTTCACCATTGTTGGTCAGGTTGGTCTCAAACTCCTGACCTCAAGTGATCTACCTGCCTCGGCCTCCCAAAATGCTGGGATTACAGGCGTGAACCACCGCGCCTGGCCTTACATACCTCTTTTAATCATACTAGTCATACTTAGCTTCCAAGTGGAGAAAGTAACAAAATCATGCCTCTGCCTAATACAATGCAACTATCCCTCATTCAAACAAAAACATGCTAACATTTTCCCAAAAAAAGTATACAAATGATACTGGAGCTAGAAAAAAAATATTTAGGCAGAGAGTGAGGGTAAAAGAGTCGTCAGTAAGGTTTCCTTGTAGTAAAAAGCAGCCCAGAAATAATTTCTTTTCTAACAAAAAGCAACCTGAAAAATCAAGCTGCAAGCATAGATAAGCAAGCTAAAAGCTTGCATAGGTAAATGCGGGCAGCTGTGCTAATAGAAAAGGGATACCTGGAAGCCAGGAATATTCAACATGGAGGTTCCCTCTTCCCTTTTCTTTGTTGCCACATGTGCAGTAAAAAAGCAGGTAACATGGTTCTGACCAGGTAGAGACCCCATCTGCAAATCCAAAATAATAAAAGCCTAGGGTGGGATGGCCAGGTTCTTCGTGAGCTATGCAAATGGCACACCTGGTCTCAGCAATCTCTCGTGCCCTATGTAAATTTGACGTCATTTCCTCTGAAGGAGAGAGAGCCTCTTTTCTCCCTCTTTCACCCATTAAACCTTTGCTCTCCAACTTACTCCTTGTGTGTGTCCGCATCCTCGATTTTCTTGGCATGAGGCAAGGAAACTCAGGTATTACCCCAGACAAATGAGGCCACTTCACAAAGTTCCTTTATTTATCTTTGGGGGAGTTTATTCCTCTTCCAGCTAGGTATACTCCCTCTTGATATACTGTCATTAAAATACTGAGATAGGAAGTTAGCTACCTTTAACATCTCTTGGCCAGGCACCGTGGCTCACACCTATAATCCCAGCACTTTGGGAGGCTGAGACAGGCGGATCACTTGAAGTCAGGAGTTCGAGACCAGCCTGGATAACATGGCAAAACCCTATCTCTACTAAAATTACAAAAATTAGCCAGGCGTGGTGGCATGTGCCTGTGAGCCCAGCTACTTGGGAGGCTGAGGCAGGAGAATCGCTTGAACCCAGGAGACGGAGGTTGTAGTAAGCTGAGATCACGCCACTGCACTCCAGCCTGGGCGACAGAGCGAGACTGTCTCAAAAACAAAAAACACCACAAAAACAACATTTCTTGTGTTATATGATAGGGGACTGGCTGGGAGAAGGAAAAATTGGTTAATATAAACACAAATAGTTTCATATCAAAATAAGGAAGAAATATTTCTAACTATTACAGTCCTTATTTTCACAACCGATCATAGGGTCGTAGCCAGAATTTATAACTACTTTCATCCACTAGCCATTATGTCTCTCATTTGCTCTCAGTACAAAACAGCTGGTTAAGGTTCCTTGACTGGTAAGGCGACTCAACCCTTTGCTCCTGAAGAGTCTGGTCTGTTAGCAGTCCTGCCCGGCTGGGTTGGTTGTAATTTTCTACTGACTTTAATTACTGAACATGGGAGCACACACAATATGCACCTAAAATAAGCTGACAATGATGCTTTCTGACTGTCATAGAATGACTAAGAAACTGTGCAGGTAACTTCAGATCTCTTTCTTTTCTTCTTAAATATTCAAGGAGATTATCACCACATTTTGTATGCTGTGTTTCCAAGAATCATTTTTATTTTGAAGGTTTTAAGTTTTCATTTGCGAGAACACCAATACCAAAGAATACATTGTCAGGCCGGGCGCGGTAGCTCATGCCTGTAATCCCAGCACTTTGGGAGACTGAGGTGGGCGTATCACCTGAGGTCAGGAGTTCTAGACCAGCCTGGCCAATATGGCAAAACCCCGTCTCTACTAAAAATCCAAAAACTAGCCAGGTATGGTGGTGAGCACCTGTAATCCCAGCTACTCAGGAGGCTAAGACAGGAGAATCACTTGAATCCAGGAGGTGGAGGTTGCAGTGAGCCGAGATCATGCCACTACACTCCTGCCTGGGTAACAGAGCGAAACTCCATCTCAAGAAAAAAAAGACCGGGGGTGGTGGCTCAAACCTGTAATCCCAGCACTTTGGGAGGTCGAGGTGGGCATATCGCCTTAGGTCAGGAGTTCGAGACCAGCCTGACCAACATGGTGAAACCCCATCTCTACTAAAAATACAAAAAAATTAGCTGAGCATAGTGGCACGTGCCTGTAATCCCAGCTACTCCTTGGGAGGCTGAGACAGGAGAGTTGCATCGCTTGAACCCGGGAGGTGGAGGTTGCAGTGAGCTGAGATTGTGCCACTGCACTCCAGCCTGGGCGACAGAGAGAGATTCCATCTCAAAAAAAAAAAAAAAAAAAAGAATACATTGTCATTTTCATTGGTTTGGCTTTTGAATGTTTGATATAACCATATTTTAAATAACTTTTATTATGTTGTCTTACATTTACTTTTTTTCTTTAGAATATAAGATCAAATTCAGCTTATTAGAATAAGTATTTTTCTCAATTTGTCATAATTTATACTTTCAGATCCATCAGTTAAACTGGAACTTGCCTTTGTATTTATTCTATTAAATAATAAATTTTAAAGTATTTTGTATAATAAATTGTCACAGACTCAAAATGTATTGCATCGATAATAATGCCTTTTCTGAAAAAGACTGAAAACTCTTTCTTTTTTCCTTTTTGGAAACAGGGTTTCCGTCGCCCAGGCTGGAGTGCAGTGGCATGATCACAGTTCACTGCAGCCTTGACCTCCAGGGCCCAGGTGATCTTCCCACCTCAGCCCCCCAAGTAGCTGGAGCCATAAGTACCCACCATCATGCCTTGCTAATTTTTGTATTTTTTGTAGAGACTGGGTTTTTTTTTGTTTTTTTTTTTGTTTTTTGAGATGGAGTCTCACTCTGTCACCCAGGCTGGAATGCAGTGGTGAGATCTTGGCTCACTGCAACCTCCACCTCCCAGGTTCAAGCTTTTCTCCTGCCTCAGCCTCCCGAGTAGCTAGGATTACAGGTGCCCACCACCACACCTGGCTAATTTTTTTTGTGTTTTTTAGTGGAGATGAGGCTTCACCATGTTGGCCAGGCTGGTCTCGAACTCCTGACCTCAGGTGATCCACCTGCCTCGGCCTCCCAAAGTGCTGGGATTACAGGTGTGAGCCACCGAGCCCAGCCAAGACAAGGTTTTGCCATGTTGCCCATGGCTGGTCTTGAACTCCTGGGCTCAAGCCATCCACCTGCCTTGGCCTCCCAGAATGTTGGGATTACAGGCATTAGTGGCTGCAATGCCCCAAAAGCTCTTATCTAAATTCATTAGAAAGTCTCAACAATTTTGCCAACAGCAGATACGATAACTTTGCTTCAACTTCAGCTGCAACCCTGTAACATTAACCCTCCCATTACAATGATAATCCAATTGACCAGCATACACCAGGGGAAAAAAGACCAAATACTAACTAGTTCATGTATTTTCCACATCTCTATCTCCACTCATTACAGATGGGCAGAGGATATGAAGTTTTGGCTAAGCATCCTTATGATGAACTCTGGTGTTTTCTATTCCATTATACTCTAGTATATTCTATTTCATTTAAAAAAAAATAAGCGGGTTGAGAGCCACTAACTTGATTTCATGACACATTAATGAATTGTGACCTTGCAATTTGAAAACCACTACCCCATGGTGGGTTATATTTACAATACAAAAATTTCCCCCCTCTTTGTTAATGTGTAAATTCACTTAACTCTTTTGAGTCTCTATATCTTTCTTTCTTTCTTTTTTTTTTTGAGACAGAGTCTCGCTCTGTCACCAGGCTGGAGTGCAGTGGCGCGATCTCGGCTTATTGCAACCTCCGCCTCCCAGGTTCAAGCGATTCCCCTGCCTCAGCCTCCTGAGTAGCTGGGACTCCAGGCGCACGCCACCATGCCTGGCTAATTTTTTTTTTTTTTTTGTATTTTAGTAGAGACAGGGTTTCACCATGTTGGCCAGGATGGTCTCGATCTCCTGACCTCGTGATCCACCTGCCTCGGCCTCCCAAAGTGCTGGAATTACAAGCGTGAGCCACCGCGCCCGGCCGTATCTTTGTTTTTATTCTCTGTATTTGTGCTCTTTGATTTCCACTGCTCCTCATAGTGATCTGTACAGAGCAGGGACATTATGGAAATTATCAGTGTGTGTGAGCTTATAGCCCATGACATGATTTTCTGCTGCCTTCAAAGAGAAAAGTCAACCTGATGAGACAAGACCTCAGTTCTTGTAGATTTCCTTGTAAGTCTTCCTCTTATACAACATCTCAGGAGCAAGTCTTAAGATCATTCTTGTCTTTGGATCTCTAAAAATTATCTTTTTTTTTAGGCCGGTTGCGATGGCTCACGCCTGTGATCCTAACACTTTGGGAGGCCGAGGCGGGCGGATCACCAGAGGCTGGGAGTTTGAAACCAGCCTGACCAATATGGAGAAACCCTGTCTCTACTAAAAATACAAAAAATTAGCTGGGCGTGGTGGTGCATGCCTGTAATCCCAGCTATTCGGGAGGCTGAGGCAGAAGAATCACTTGAACCTGGGAGGCGGAGGTTGCAGTGAGCCGAGATCACACCACTGCACTCCAGCCTGGGCAACAAGAGCGAAACTCCATCTCAAAAATAATAATACTAATAAAAAATAAAATAAATAAATAAATAAAAATTTAAACACCCAACAAAGAGATATCTTTAGAAAGGGTGGATATTGTTCTGATCATTCTATTGCTACATAATAAGCCATCCCAAACTTGATGGCATAACAATAATTTTATTATGTTTATGGATTCTGTGGGTCAGTAATTTTGAGAGGACACAGGGTCGTTGGCTTGCCTCTGCTCCACAACGTCTGGGGTCTCAGCAAGAGGAGACCCACATAGCTGGAAGGTGGGTCATCTGGGGGTTTCATCCCCCATATGTCTGGTGTGGGGCTGGGATAACTGAAGCTGCCTGTCAGCTGGTGTGTTTCCATAGGGCCTCTCCAAACGATGTGTGATGAGTGGGCTCCTAGAGGGAATATCTGGAGAATAAGTAGTCCAAGATAACCAGGTGGAAGCATCATCAGCTTTTTGACCTAGTCTCAGAGGTTACATCGCAGTGCTTCTGTCAGATTCTGTGACTAAAGAACTCATAATTCCTCCCCAGATTCAAAAGCATAGACTCCGCCTCTTAAGGCAATGCTTTAAAAACACCACAGGCATCTTTCTTTGATGGGGTTTTACATGTCTTTTCACGATCTGTGCTTGGCTTTCTTTCATTCAACAAAATATTGGCAGAGCTCTTACCTATGTCACACACTGTGTCAAACACTGAAGATGCAGTGACAAACAAGAGAGAGATGATTCCTACCCTCATGGAACCAACTTTTTTTTTTTTTTTTTTTTTGAGATGGAGTCTTGCTCTTGTCACCCAGGCTGGAGTGCAATGGCATGATCTCGGCTCACTGCAACCTCCGCCTCCTGGGTTCAAGTGATTCTCCTGCCTCAGCCTCCCAAGTAGCTGGGATTACAGGCACCCGCCATCATACCCGGCTAATTTTTGTATTTTTAGTAGACATGGGGTTTCACCATGTTGGCCACGCTGGTCTCAAGCTCCTGACCTTGTGGTCTGCCCGCTTTGGCCTCCCAAAGTGCTGGGATTACAGGTGTGAGCCACCGCACCCGGCCGAAACCGACTATCTTAAAAGGGAAATAGAGTAAACAGATGATCACAAAAAGAATGCTGTTTTTTTTTTTTCTATTCAGCTATGTTTTCTTCCCTTATTTCTCTGATGATGGCTTCCTCATTGTCAGCCTTCTCTATTTCCTATAGTTTCCTTATTGTTTTCACTTCAATGTTTCTAATCTATGTTCTAAGTCTTTTAGTTTTTCTTACATTGTTTTGTGCCTTTTTCGTTTTGTTTTGAATCACTCTGTGCAAATGCCCTGTGATTTGTGTTTCTGACTTGATGTTTCTTCTCAATCACTTATTTGCCCAGTGACATCTATTCAAGTTTTTATTGCTTTTCTTGATGTCTTTGGCTCATTTGTTCACCTCCAACATATGATATGCCTACTATGTTTCAGGCACTGTGCTGAGTACATGTATACATAACTCTGCACAGTCTCTGCCTCAGGCAGGAAACACTCGTTAGCAAAGGAGCACAGACTCTGAGGTCAGGCACATGGAGCCTGGAGTTTAGCTTCATCACTTACTAGTTGGATCCATACTTGATAGATTTCATAGCCCCTGTCCTCTTTTTCCTCCTGAGGATGGTAATACCTCACATAATTAGTACAGTGCCTGGAACTGTACTGATTGTAGAGGCTTAATACACATCTATTCCTTTAATTATGGAATTCAGTGGAAAGTTAATTAAATCAACATATTCAAAACAATGTGAAAGAGTTAATATAAAGTCATGTGTATAAGATGTTTGGTGAACAGAGAGATGGTACCTACCTTAGCCTGGCATCTTGAAAAATTTCCTATAGAATAGCAATTCTCATCTTGGGATGAGTGGAGGGGCCAGGGATACAGAAGCTGCTGTGGGGAATCTTTAATCTGAAGGGGAGAGGCTGAAAAAAATTCAATATTATGAGACTTTTATATTTGGAGAAGTAAAAAAACTTTTCATAATCTATAATTAATAATTTATAAAAAGTAAACATAGGCTGGGCATGGTGGCTCACATCTATAATCCCAGCACTTTGGGAGGCTAAGGCAGGCAGATCATTTGAGGTCAGGAGTTTGAGACCAGCCTGGCCAACATGGTGAAACCCCGTCTCTACTAAAAATACAAAAAAAAAAAAAAAAAGGCTGGGGACAGTGGCTCATGCCTGTAATCCCAGCACTTTGGGAGGCTGAGGTGGGTGGATCACCTGAGGTCAGGAGTTCGAGACCAGCCTGGCGAATGTGGTGAAACCCTGTCTCTACTAAAATAAAAAAATTAGCTGGGCATGGTGACACACACCTGTAATCCCAGCTATTTGGGAGGCTGAGGCAGAAGAATTGCTTGAACCTGGAAGACAGAGGTTGGAGTGAGCTGAGATTGCGTCACTGCACTCCAGCCTGGGGGACAGAGTCCTCTGTCTCAAAAAAAAAAAAAAAAAAGTAAATATAAAATCATCTCAGATGGTGGAGATATTCAGAAGGTAGATTATAAATTTTGTTTATCAGTAATTATCAAAAGGAAATAGAGTTTCATGGGAAGGCTGGTATGAGATATTTGTATATATTATTTAGCAGTATGGTTTTTAAAAGATTGAGAAACTTCACTATAATAGGTAATGACCAAGCTAAGCCTTGAATAACAAGTAGGAATTAGCCAGGTGGAAAAAAGAGGAAGATGGAATTCCAGGTAGCAGAAACAGCCCTTACAAGGGCTCAGGGCTGTGACAGAGATGGGCTGTTCTGAGGACTTTAAGTAGTTGCATATGGCTATGAGTGAGTGGTAGAAGATGAGCATGGAGAGGTTAGCAAGGGCCAAATCTCAAAGTATTTACATGCTCTACTAAGGGAATTATACTGAAAGAAATTGGGAATCATTGAAGAATTTTGAGGGAGGGAATGACAAACAGATTTGCTTTTTTCATAGTACCTACGAATTTCCTTTCATGGTCATAATTTCTTCTTTAATCTCTTGGAAAGCAGTAGGTGTGGGTTTATTGACCCTGGCTTGAGTCAGCTGGTATTGGTACTTCTGCCCTGGTAGATGCCCTCCTCCCCATGCTGACTTTCTCTTTGTCTTACAGATTTCAATACTTGTTGATTATGTGATTGGACCTAAATAGTTATGCTGTTTTAAAGCTGATCTTACTGAATTGTTGTTACCTCTCAGATGTCATCATTTTACTTTTTTTGGTGAGTTTATTTAGAAAGCGTTGAGTTTAACCGGGAGGTAGCAAGAGGAAGAGAAAAAGAAATCTTCATAGTTCAAATAACTTACTTGATTCTGTACCTTGCCCTGCATGACTCTGAGCAAGTCACAACCTCTCTGAGCTTCAGTTTCTTCACTAATAATATTCACTGCATAACCCTGTTGTGGGAATTAGAGAAACTATTCTCTAAGTGCCTGAATCATGCAGGTGTTCAATAACGATAAACTCTGCAAGTGTCCTCAGTGCCCCACCCTATCCTTGCAGCACTCACTGTTCCCATACAATCAACAGCTTCTAACTGCAAGCACCTGTGACTCTCTGCCTGCGGGCTTTCACTAGTCACAGAGGTGTGATGGACCCTTGCTTGGGGCAGGCTGAAAATGCCAAGGAGGTAATGCCCCCAGGAGCAGCCCTTTCAACCAAGATGAATGAGAGCTGGGAGATTAAAACTCCTTCTTTCTTGTCCCCTGCGAGACAAACCTGAAGCCTACTCCCCACATTCTCCCAGAGGTCCCATGGAGTTACCTTCAATGGTAACCTCATTGAAGTGCCCTATATTGGCTTCTTTCTCTTCCCAGCCTCACTCCCAGACTCTCCTACCAGTGATTACCTCCCAAATAAACAACTTGCCCTCAAATCCTTGTATCACAGGCCAGGTGCAGTGGCTCATGCCTGTAAGCCCAGCACTTTGGGAGGTCGAGGTGGGTGGACTGCCTGAGGTCGGGAGTTCAAGACCAGCCTGGCCAAGATGGTGAAATCCTGTCTGTACTAAAAATACAAAAATTAGCTAGGCGTGGTGGCGCATGCCTGTAATCCCAGCTACTCGGGAGGCTGAGGCAGAGAATTGCTTGAACCTGGGAGGCAGAGGTTGCAGTGAGCCAAGATTGCACCACTGCACTTCAGCCTGGGAAACAGATCGAGACTCTGTCTCAAAAAAAAAAAAAAAAAATCCTTGTATCACAGTGTGCTTCTGGGGGAATGCAGCAGAAAACAGTAGCAATTATTCATTTATTCAACAGCTATTGAGTGTAGACGATGTGTCAGTTACCGCTTGCAGCTACTGTTCCCTCCTCCTGGAAACTCTACACCTAGGATTCTCAGTTTCTTGAATTTTAAACAATTATATTATTAAAAATTAAAGGAAAAAGGTAAATTCTTTCCTGTAATCTCAACAGCTTAGCACAAAAGCTATTCTTATTTCTTCCAATTCCTACCTATTCTTCACCCATGTGTGCACACATTTCACTCGTGCAATTGTAGGCATAATCTGGTATTCTGTGGTTTATTTTTCTACTCAGCTCCTTATCATGCTTATTTTTCTTAGCCTTCAAAATTAACATTTTAATGGCTGCATTATATCCTGTTGTCCTATTGTAGGACATTGCAATGTTTAATTTTATATGTCAGCTTGAGTAGGCCACAAGATGCCCAGAGATTTGGTCAAACATCATTCTGGGTGCTTCTGGATGCAATTAACATTTAAATCAGTAGACCAAGTAAAGCAGATTGCCCTCCCTAAGAGGGGTGGGCCTCATCCAATCAACTGGAGGCCTGAACAGAACAAATAGCCTAACCCTCCCCTGAGTAAGACAGAATCTCTCCTGCCTGACTGCCTTCCAACTGGAACACTGGCATTTTCCTGCCTTCTGGCTCAAACCAAGACACGAGCTCTTCCTGGGTCTTGAGTCTGCCAGCTTTCAAATTCAAACTACATCATCAGCTCTCCTGGGTCTCCAGCTTGCTAACCCACAGCAGGTCTTAGAAATTGTCAGCCTCCATAATCATGTGACCCAATTCCTTTTATTAAATCTCTCTCTCCCTCTCTCTATATATATCTATATATGAATATATAGAGAATATATATGTATATATGCATATATATTCTGATTTCCTGTTTGTTTCTCTTGAGAACCCTATTATAGACAGGTAGGTTGTTTTTTACAGTTTTTTTCCAATTATGGCTAGAACTGCACATAAAGTTTGTTTTTTGTTTTTTTTTTTATGAGACAGGGTCTTGGTCTGTTGCCCAGGCTGGAATGCAGTGGGGCAATCATAGCATCATAGCTCACTACAACCTTGAACTCCTGGCCTCAAGTGATCCTGCCATCTCAGCCTCCTCAGTAGGTGGAACTACAGGTGAGCACCACTGCACCTGGCTAATTTTTTTTTTTCTTTTTTTTTTTTGAGACAGAGTCTTGCTCTGTCCCCCAGGCTGGGGTACAGTGGTGCAATCTCGGCTCACTGCAACCTCAGCCTCCCGGGTTTAAGCGATTCTTCTGCCTCAGCTTCCTGAGCAGCTGGGACTACAGGCATGCACCACCATGCCTGGCTAGTTTTTGTATTTTAGTACAGACAGGGTTTCACCATGTTGGCCAGGCTGGTCTCGAACTCCTGACCTTGTTATCTGCCCGCCTCAGCCTCCCAAAGTGCTGGAATTACAGATGTGAGCCATTGCGCCCGGCTGCACATGGCTAATTTTTAAATATTTTATACAGATGGGGTCTCACTTTGTTGTCTATGCTGGTGCACATAACGTCTGTATTTATTTATTTATTTATTTTTGAGGCAAAGTCTCGCTCTGTTGCCCACACTGGAGTGCAGTGGCACAATCTTGGCTCACCACAACCTCCGACTCCCAGGTTCAAGCGATTCTCCTGCCTCAGCTTCCCGAGTAGCTGGGATTACAAGCACGCACCACTATGCCCAGCTAATTTTTTGTATTTTTAGTAGAGACAGGATTTCACCGTGTTGACCAGCCTGGTCTTGAACTACTGACCTCAGGTGATCCACCCGCCTTGGCCTCCCAAAATGCTGAGATTATAGGCATGAGCCACCGCACCTGGCCTATTTATTTATTTTTTGGGATGGAGTCTCTCTCTGTTGCTTAGGCTGGAGGGCAGTGATCTCAGCTCACTGCAACCTCTACTTCCCAGGTTCAAGTGATTCTCTTGCCTCAGCCACCTGAGTAGCTGGGACTATAGGCATGTGCTACCATGTCTTGCTAATTTTTGTATTTTTAGTAGAGATGGGGTTTCACCGTGTTGGCCAAGCTGTTCTCGAACTCCTGACCTCAAGTGATCCACCTGCCTCAGCCTCCCAAACTTCTGGGACTACAAGTGTGAGCCACCACACCTGGCCAGGTCTTTATGTCTATAACTTATTCTTTTTGTCTTTAATTTTCTTTATTTTATTTTATTTTATTTTATTTTATTTTATTGAGACGGAGTCTCACTCTGTCTCCCAGCCTGGAGGGCCATCATGCAATCTTGGCTCATTGCAACCTCCACTTCCTGAGTTCAAGCAATTCTCCTGCCTCAGCCTCCCGAGTAGCTGGGATTACAGGCACCCATCACCACGCCCAGCTAATTTTTGTATTTTTAGTAGAGATGGGGGTTTTACCATGTTGGCCAGGCTAGCCTCGAACTCCTGACCTCAAGTGATCTGCCTGCCTTGGCCTCCCAAAGTGCTAGGATTACAGGTGTGAGCCACTGTGCCTGGCCAATTTTCTTTATTTTAAATGAGCAGTACTTGAATATTATATCAATTAAAAAGATCTTCCTGACACAATGAAACCCACGGTTACACATTTCTTGTATGTCTTTCAAGCAGACTGTGCCCATATATCACACAAATGGCAGCATAGTTTCCACACTGTTCTATGCTTTTCCATTCAATGATATACCTTGGCATTCTTTTCTTTTTTTATTAAGGCTCTTTTCCCCTAGTTTTATTGAGGTATAATTTATAAATAAAAATTGTACATATTTAAGGTATATAATATGTGTTTTTAAAAAATATGAAACAGCATTTTATTTAAAATATTACTAGATTTCTTAAAGATGTAAATAATTGAAGTAAACTTAGTTTATATTACTTGTATAAATTTGTTTACATTTTATCCTCAATCTTGAAAAGATTTTAGCTAGGTAAGCATTTTCAAATTGACAGATACTTTAATTCAGAACTTTGCATTAGATTATTATTTTTTATTTTAAATTAAGAAGGTACATGTGCTGGTTTGCTACAAGGGTATATTGCATCATGCTAAGGTTTGGGCTTCTATTGCCCCTGTTACCTAGATGGTGAACATGGTACCCAATAGTACCCAAAAGGAAGTTTTTCAGCCATTATCTCCCTTCTTCCCTCCCTCCTTTTGGAGTCCCCAGTGCCTATTGTTTCCATCTTTATGTCTGTGTGTACTTAAGGTTTAGCTCCCACTTATAAGCGAGAAAATGTGATATTTGGCTTTCTCTTTGTTAATTTGCTTAGGATAATGGCCTCCACCTGCATCCATGTTGCTGCAAAGGACATGATTTCATTCTATTTTATGGCTGCATAGTATTCCATGGTGTGTATGTACCACATTTTTAAAAAATCCAATCCACTGGGCCAGGCATGGTGACTCAAGCCTGTAATCCCAGCACTTTGGGAGGCCGAGGCAGGTGGATCACCTGAGGTTAGGAGTTCGAGACCAGTCTGGCCAACATGGTGAAACCCCATCCTTACTAAAAATACAAAAATTAGCAGGGCATGGTGGCATGTGTCTGTAATCCCAGCTACTTAGGAGGCTGAGGCAGAAGAATCGCTTGAACCCAGGAGGCAGAGGTTGCAGTGAGCCGAGATCGCGCCACTGCACTCCAGACTGGGCAACAAGAGCAAAACTCCATCTCAAAAAAAATAAATAAATAAAAATAGATCCAATCCACTGTTGATGGGCACCTAGGTTGATTCCATGTCTCTGCTATAGTGAACATGCTGCAATAAACATACAAGTGCATGTGTTTTTTCATAGGACGATTTATTTACTTATTTGTTGAGATGGAGTTTTGCTCTTTTTGCCCAGGCTGGAGTGCAATGGTGTGATCTCAGCTCACTGCAACCTCTGCCTCCTGGGTTCAAGGGATTCTCCTGCCTCAGCCTCCCAAGTAGCTGGGACTGCAGGTGCCCACCACCGAGCCCGGCTAATTTTATGTTTTTAGTAGAGACAGGGTTTCACCATGTTGGCCAGGCTGGTCTCAAACTCCTGACCTCAGGTGATCTGCCCACCTTGGCCTCCCAAAGTGCTGGGATTACAGGCATGAGCCACCATGCCCAGCCTGGACGATTTTTTTTCCTTTGTGTATATACCCAGTAATGGAATTGCTGGGTTAAATGGTAGTTCTATTTTAGTTCTTTGAAAGTCTCCAAACTGTTTTCCACAGTGGCTGAATTAATTTACATTCCCAACAACAATGTATAAGCATTCCCTTTTCTCTGCAGCCTCACCAACATCTGTTGTTTTCTGACTTTTTAATAATAGCCCTTCTGACTGGTGTGAGATGGTATCTTGTTGTGATTTTGATTTGTGTTTCTCTGATTATTAGTGATTTTAAACATTTTTATTTTTTGTTTTTATTTTTGAGAGAGAGAGTCTCGCTCTGCTGCCCATGCTGGAGTGCAGTGGCATGATCTTGGCTCACTGCAACCTCTGCCTCTTGGGTTCAAGTGATTCCCCTGCCTCAGCCTCCTGAGTAGCTGAGATTACAGGTACCTGCCACCTCATCCGGTTAATTTTTGTATTTTAGTAGAGATGGGATTTCACCATATTGGTCAGGCTGGTCTCAAACTCCTAACCTCAAATGATCCTCCAGCCTTGGCCTCCCAAAGCTCTGAGATTACAGGTGTGAGCCACCATGCCTGGCCTGAACATTTTTAAATATGTTTGTTGTCCACTTGTATGTCTTCTTTTTGTTGTAGTTGTTGTTGCTCAGGTGATTCTCTCATCTCAGCCTACCTAGTAGCTGGGACTACAGGGGTGTGCCACAACCACCGGCTAATTATTTGTATTTTTACAGGGTTTTGCCACGTTGCCCAGGCTGGTCTCCAACTCCTGAGCTCAAGCAATCCTCCTGCCATGGTCTCTCAGAGTGCCAAAATTACCAGTGTGGGCCACCATTCCCAGGCTGTATGCTTCCTTTTGAGTGTCTGTTCATGTCCTTTGCCCACTTTTTAATTTATTTTTTATTTTTTGAGACAAAGTCTCGATCTGTCACCCAAGCTGGAGGGCAGTGGCATGATCTCGGCTCACTGCAACCTCCACCTCCTGGGTTCAAATGATTCTCCTGTCTCAGCCTCCAAAGTAGCTGGGATTACAGGCGCCCATCATCACACCTGGCTATTTTTTGTATTTTTAGTAGGGATGGGGTTTCACCATGTTGGTCAGGCTGGTCTTGAACTCCTGACCTCAAGTGATCTGCCCACCTCGACCTCCCAAAGTGCTGGGATTACAGGCATGAGCCACCACACCCGGCCATTTGCCCACTTTTTAATGAGTTTTTTTTTTTTTTTTTGCTTGTTAATTTGTTTAAGTTCCTTATAGATTCTGCATATCAGACTTTTGTTGAATGCATAGTTAGCAAATATTCCCTCCCATTTTGTAGGTTGTCTGTTTTACTCTGTTGATGGGTTTTTTGCTGTGCAGAATCTCATTAGTTTAATTAGATCCCACTTGTCAATTTTTATTTTTATTGCAATTGCTTTTGAGGATTTAGCCTTAAATTATTTGCTTAGGCCAATGTCCAAAAGGGTATTTTCTAGGTTTTCTTCTAGGATTTTTATAGTTTGAGGTCTCACATTTAAATCTTTAACCCATCTTGAATTAATTTTTGTATATGGTAAGAGGAAAAAGTCCAATTTTACTCTTCTGCATATGCTCAGCCAGTTTTCTCAGCACTATTTATTGAATAAGGAGTCCTTTCTCCATTGCTTATTTTTGTTGACTGTGTCCAAGATTAGTTGGTTGTAGGTGTGTATTTTTTGTTTTGTTTTGTTTTGTTTTGTTTTTTAATGGAGTTTTGCTCCATCACTCAGGCTGGAGTACAGTGGCATCATCTCGGCTCACTGCAACCTCCACCTCCTAGGTTAAAATGATTCTCCTGCCTTAGCCTCTTGAGTAGCTGGGATTACAGGCATCCACCACCACCATGCCTGGCTAATTTTTGAATTTTTAGTAGAGATGGGGTTTTAGCATGTTGGCCAGGATGGTCTTGAACTCCTGACCTCAGGTGATACACCCACCTTGGCCTCCCAAAGTGCTGGGATTACAGGCGTGAGCCACCTTGCCCGGCCCCCTCAGCCACTTTTATGACAGGTTTTCCTCACTTCCTTCAGCTTCCCTCCCTACTATATTTTGTGGCAACTTTCAACATTCCAGTATAGGGATTCTTCCCGAGGTGGACTAATCAATATCTTCCTTCTCTACTCATTCACTTAGTCACTTTTTAGCCACTTGACAAATGTTTACTGAGTATTTACTATGTGCTGAGCTCTATGCCAAGCCACAGCATAGAATGCTCAGCAAAATAGGCCATATCCCTGCCTTCCTAAAGCTCAGTCTAGGGAAACAGAGGCACTGAACCAGAAATTTCAGAGTGGTCAGATGAGTGAAGTAAAGGAGGATGTTTGGGGTGCAATAGACCACACAGGAGGAAGAAGCTGGCCCAGGAAGGCATCCTGAAGAAAGTGTCACCTAAGTTAAGACCTGGAGAATGAGGAAGGAATTAGACAGGTGAAAGGACTCTGGAAAGTTTCTCTGGCAGGAGATGACAGGAGATAGTGGAGAGAAGAAGAGAAAGCTTAATATGAAGAAAGCTTAGTGGACTAGAGAGATGAGGCTGGCAAAGTTGGCCAAGTCAGGCCATGGAGGCTTCATGGATTTTTGTCCTGGAGCCAAAGGAAAACCACTGCTTTCTGTTAATTACTTCAGTTTGGTGTTTTTTTCCATCCTTTTCTATCTTTTGGATTATTTGAATATTTTATATATTGACTTTTTCACTATATTTCCTGCATCATTTAGTGCTTGTTCTAGGGATCACAGTATGCGTGTTTAAATTTTCACAGCCTAATTTAGAATTTATATTGTATCATTTTATTTTATTATTATTATTTTGAGACAGAGTCTTGCTCTGTTACCCAGGCTGGAGTGCAGTGGCGTGATCTCAGCTCACTGCAATCTGCCTCCCAGATGGAGTGGTTCTCCTGCCTCCACCTCTTGAGTAGCTGGGACTACAGGAGCACACCATCACACCCGGCTGATTTTTGTATTTTTAGCAGAGATGGGGTTTCACCATATTGGCCAGGCTGGTCTCAAATTCCTGACCTCAGGTGATCTGCCCACCTCGGCCTCCCAAAGTGCCGGGATTACAGTCGTGAGCTACCGCACCTGGCCATATATTGTATCATGTTATATAAAAGGTAGAGTTGAGCATGGTGGGACACACCTGTAATCCCAGCTCATCAAGAGGCTGAGCAGGAGGATGGCTTGAGGCCAGGAGTTCAAGGCTGAAGTGAGATAAGATCGCACTACTGCATTCCAGCCTGGGCAACAGAGCAAGGTCCTGTCTAAATAAATAAATAAATGGCAGAACCTTGAAACCTCATTAGTCTGCCCACCCCCACCATTCCTTTATGCAACACTTGTCATATATATTACTTCCATATACATTAGAAATCCTACAAGGACCTCTTACAATTTTTACTTTAAACAGTCCTTTTTAAATAAATTAAGAGGAAAAAGTATTTTATATTTACCCACATATTTGCCATTTTTTATGTTCTCCATTTCTTCCTGAAAATTATCTTCATTTTAGCATCAATTGCCTTCAGCCTGCAGAATTTCCTTTAGTATTTTTTTTAAGAGAGACTCAGGCTGGGTGTTGTGGCTCATGCCTGTAATCCCAGCACTTTGGGAGCCTGAGGTGGGTGGGTCACTTGAGGCCAGGAGTTCGAGACCAGCCTGGCTAACATGGTGAAACCCCGTCTCTACTAAAAAAATACAAAAAATTATCCAGGTGTGGTGGTGGGTGCCATAATTCCAGCTACCCAGGAGGCTGAGCCAGGAGACTCACTTGAACCTGGGAGGTGGAGGTTGCAGCTAGCTGAGATTGCACCACTGAACTCCAGCCTGGACCACAGAATGACACCCTGTTTCAAAAAAAAAAAAAAAAAAAAGACAGATTCTCACTCTGCCACCCAGGCTGGACTGCAGTGGCATGATCATGGCTCACTGCAGCCTCAACTTCCTGGGCTGGAGTGATTCTCCCACCTCAGCTTCCTAAGTAACTGGGACTACATGAGGAGCATGCCACCACACCTGACTAATTTTTTGTATTTTTTTGTAGAGATGAGGTTTCACCATTTTGCCCAGGCTGGTCTCGAACTCCTGGGTTCAAGCAATCCACCTGCCTCAGCCTCCCAAAGTGTTGAGATTACTGGGATGGGCCCCTTTAGTGTTTCTTTTTCTTTTTCTTTTTGAGACAGAGTCTCGCTGTGTCACCCAGGCTAGAGTGCAGTGGTGCGATCGCAGCTCACTGCAACCTCCACCTCCCGGGTTCAAGTGAACTTGTCCCAGGTCCTGAGTAGCTGGGATTACAGACATGAGCCACCACACCCAGGCAATTTTTGTATTTTGAGTACAGACAGGGTTTCACCATGTTGGTCAGGCTGGTCTCGAACTTCTGATTTCGTGATCTGCCTGCCTCGGCCTCTCAAAGTGTAGTGTTTCTTATAGTATAGTCTTGTTAATAAACAAATTACCTTAGCTTTTTTTTTTTTTAATCTGAAAAGGTAATTCTTTCACTTTTATTGTTGAAATATATTTTTTGCTGAATATGTAATTCTGGGTTGATGATTTATTTTTCAGAATTTAAAACATATTGTTTTACTGTCTCCATAAAATTTCTACTAAAAGTAATTAGTCACTTAAATCATTGTTCCCCTGTATGTAATGTTTTCATGATTTTCCCTTCATCTTTTTTCAGAATTTTGACTATGCTGCTTCTAAGCATAATTTTCTTTAGAGTTTCTGGCTTGGATTTCACTGACTTTCTTTAATCTGTAAATTTATAATTTTCACTAAATAAAAAAAAAATTGGCTGTTTTCTAAAATTTTCTCTTTGCTTCATTCTGTCTTTCCTTTGATAATAGATATACTGGACATTTTATATTGTCCCACAAGTCTCTGGAGCTCTGTTTATTTTTTCAATATTTTTCATTTGTTATTCAGATTGGATTTTTTCAAGCTTCCTGGGTTGTTCCTCTGTCATCTATATTCTCCTGTTAAAATCATCCAGTGAGATTTTAATTTCAGAAATTGTATATTTCAGTTCTAGAATTTCTATTTGGTTCTTTGATATGGTCCCTATTTACCCCCTAAGGTTCCCTATCTTTTCATTTATTGTGAGCATATTTTCCTTTACTTCTTTGAACATAGTTATAATAGCTGTTAAATCCCTATCTACTAATTTTAAGTTTTGAGTGTTCTCACCATTGGTCTCTGTTGATGTCATATTTTCCTGAGTCTTCAGACTGTATCCTAGACCTTGTCAATGCTATCTTGTAGAGATTCTGAATTATTTTATATTCTCTAAAGAACATGGGTAATTTAAAAACAGAGAACTAATTTGAGTTGAACTTAAACTGTAAACTCCATATCTTTGATGGCAGCTCAAATTCTCTTGTTCTTAGCTCACATCTGTCTCATGCCTATGTGGTTCAGGGGTCGAACAGAAATTTGGACAGACTTTATATACAAAATTTATTACCCTTCCAATATGAGTCTTTTCTTTCTGGGATTCTACCTTCCCCTCACCAGCACCAGAGGATTCCCTGAATTTTGTCTGGTGGTTTTTCAGCAAGTGTTTTGTCTGTTGTAGTCACTACATGCAGTGCTGACTATGGTCTGACTTCAGGAAAAAAGCTCTATAAATGGATAATTTACCCTGTGATGTTCCTTTTTTTTCCCTTGAGTGTTGACTCCTCTCCAGAATCTGCCTGCTTTTGTTTATTCTAAAATGCCTTCAAAGTTTTGTGTTGTATTTTGTCTGGAGTTTTATAGTAATCTGTGCAAGAACTGTGTCTGCTAGGAGCCACTTAGCCATACATTCTGTAGTTTATTCTTGTTTTGAATCATATGCTTGGAATAAATATCCAGGGTTTGGATTTATTTTAAAATGTATAAAATTTTATGTCTCATGGTATGCTTGCTCATAGCTATTTCTTATTAAATATTAATATTTAGAGAATGTCCTTTAAGTCTCTTTCTTTCTCTCTCTCTTTCTCTCTCTTTCTTTCCTTTTCTTTTCTTTTTTCTTTTTTTTTTTAATTTGAGACAGAGCCTCACTCTGTCACCCAGGCTGGAGTGCAGTGGTACAATCTTGGCTCACTACAAACTCTTCCTCCCAGGTTCAAGTGATTCTTTTACCTCAGCCTCCTGAGTAGCTGGGACTATAGGCGCATGCCACCATGCCCACCTAATTTTTTTTTTTTTCTTTTTGAGACAGAGTCTTGCTCTGTTGCCCAGGCTGGAGTGAAGTGGCACAATCTTGGCTCACTGCCAGCTCCGCCTCCCAGGTTCACACCATTCTCCTGCCTCAGCCCCCCAAGTGGCTGGGACTACAGGTGCCCGCCACCACGCCTGGCTAATTTTTTGTATTTTTAGTAGAGACAGGGTTTCACTCTGTTAGCCAGGATGGTCTTGATCTCCTGACCTCGTGATCTGCCCGACTCACCCTCCCAAAGTGCTGGGATTACAGGTGTGAGCCACCACGCCCGGCCCTTGTATTTTTTGTAGAGATGAGATTTCACTATGTTGGCCAGGCTGGTCTCAAACTCCTGACCTCAAGTGATCTGCCAGCCTCAGCCTCCCAAAGTTCTGGGATTACATGCATGAGCCACCATTCCCAGCCTATTTATTTCTTGTTTCATTGTTTTTTGTTTTGTTTTTTGAGATAGAGTTTCACTCTTGTTGCCCAGCCTGGAGTGCAATGGCACAATCTCAACTCATCGCAAAGTCTGCCTCCTGGGTTCAAGCAATTCTCCTACCTCAGCCTCCCGAGTAGCTGGGATTATAGGCATGTGCCATCACGCCCAGCTAATTTTGTATTTTTAGTAGAGATGGGGTTTCTCCATGTTGGTCAGGCTGGTCTCGAACTCCCGACCTCAGGTGATCTGCCCTTCTTGGCCTCCCAAAGTGCTGGGATTACAGGTGTGAGCTACCACACCTAGCTTTTTTTTTTTTTTTTTTTTTGAGACAGAGTCTTACTCTGTTGCCCAGGCTGGAGTGCAGTGGCACAATCTTGGCTCACTGCAACCTCCACCTCCCAGGTTCAAGCGATTCTCCTGCCTCAGCCTCCCAAGTAACTGAGATTACAGGTGCCCACCACCATACCCAGCTAATTTTTGTATTTTTAGTAGAGACAGGGTTTCACCATGTTGGCCAGGCTGGTCTCAAACTCATGACCTCAAGTGAGCCACCTGCCTTGGCCTCCCAAAGTGTTGGGATTACAGGTGTGAGCTTCTGTGCCTGGCCTGTTTCATTGTTTTGATCAAAATGTTTCATGTATTTTATTCTCTTTGATTTTTCTCTCCAATTAACTTATTTTCTGATGTTTTTATTTAGCATGTTTGCTTTGGGTATAGATTCTTATTTTATTTTATTTTTTTTGAGATGGAGTCTCACTCTGTCGCCCAGGCTGGAGTGCAGTGGTGTGATCTCAGCTCACTGCAAGCTGCGCCTCCTAGGTTCACCCCACTCTTCTGCCTCAACTTCCCGAGTAGTAGCTGGGACTACAGGTGCCCGCCACCATGCCTGGCTAATTTCTTTTTGTATTTTTAGTAGAGACGGAGTTTCACTGTGTTAGCCAGGATGGTCTCGATCTCCTGACCTCATGATCCGCCTGCCTTGGCCTCCCAAAATGCTGGGATTATAGGCGTGAGCCACCGCACCTGGCCTAGATTCATATTTAAAAAAACCAAAAAAACAGAAAAAAAGGTGAAGGGCTGAGTGCAGTGGTAGCTTATGTCTGTAATCTTACAACTTTGGGAGGCCAAGGTGGGTGGATTGCCTGAGCTCAGGAGTTTGAGACCAGCCTGGGCAACATAGTGAAACCCCATCTTTACTAAAATACAAAAAATTAGCTGGATGTTGTGGTGCATGCCTGTAGTTCCAGCTACTTGGGAGGCTAAGGCATGAGAATTGCTTAAATCTGGGAGGCGGAGGTTGCAGTGAGCTGAGATCATGCCAGTGCATTCCAGCCTGCGCTACAGAGTGAGACTCTGTCTCCAATAAAAACAAAAAACAAAACAAATAAAAAAAACAGGCTGGGCACAGTGGCTCATGCCTGTAAACCCAGAGCTTTGGAAGGCCAAGGCGGGTGGATCGCTTGAGGCCAGGAGTTCAAGATCAGCCTAGCCAAAATGGTGAAACCCCCTCTCTACTAAAAATACAAAAATTAGCTGGGTGTGGTGGCATGCACCTGTGGTCCCAGCTACTCGGGAGGCTGAGGCAGGAGAATTGCTTGAATCTGGGAGATGGAGGTTGCAGGGAGCCGAGATAGCGCCACTGCACTCCAGCCTGGGCAATAGAGTGAGACTCTGTCTCAAAAAAAAAAAAAAAAAAGGAAAAAAGAAAGAAAAAGAAAAAAAAAGGTGGAGGATAGAACGTGGGAGAAAAGTGTTTCTATCTGATTTCCCATCCTAAATAAGCAAATGCCCTAGGACAGTGGACCATAGAAGAGAATGCTTTGTAGACATTAAAATGAAATTGTAGGCCGGGCACAGTGGCTCACACCTGTAATCCCAGAACTTTGGGAGCCTGAGGCAGGTGGATCACGAGGTCAGGAGTTCGAGACCGACCTGGCTAACACGGTGAAACCCCATCTCTACTAAAAATACAAAACTTTGCCGGGCATGGTGGCAGGCGCCTGTAATCCTAGCTACTCAGGAGGCTGAGGCAGAGAATTGCTTGAACCCAGGAAGTGGAGGTTGCAGTGAGCAGAGATTGCACCACTGCACTCCAGCCTGGGCAATAGAGCAAGACTCTGTCTCAGAAAAAAAAAAGAAAAGAAATTGTAGAAGAATATTTAATAATTTGAAAAATAGTTCAGGTATACTGCAAAATTAGTTGATTAAATGAGACATAATCTCATTTTTGCAAAAAAACAAAAAGGTGGGGAGAGTAAAATGTAGAACCAGTGCTTAGGCTCCAGGAGTGCAGTTCACAGACTGAGTCATCATTGTCCAGAGCTCCCACAGGGTGCCCACAGTGGGTCTCGGGGCCTTCTAGCTCCAACCTCAAAGCTTGTCGAGTTTAGAATTTTCCACTCTTTACATTCATACCCTTGCTATGGCCTCATGATGGGCAGAATGTACTTCCACGCCCTTAAAAGAAAATGACTCTTTTTTGAGCTCTAGAGGCCAGGCTATTTGTTATTTCCTCATTGTTCATACTCTACCCTGGGCCTGGCTCACATAAACTGTATTTCCCAACCCTCGCCTCTAGAGATTTGGGGTTTGTGTTCCTTTTCCCCCACTGAATATCATGTATTCCTTATGTAAATATTTCCCTCCTCACTGGAGACTCGTATCACTATGCAATGAAGCAATTTGTATTAAATAAAATGTCTTGTTATATCCTTTTCCCAGATGTTGATTACCTATAGACACTAGATCATTTGCATAACCAAATTTGGACCTGTATTGATAGACCAAGAGATTAATTTCTATGACTTAATGCAAACATCTTTATGCTTTATTATGTCAACCATAATAATTCTACACAAATTAAGGTAATCCATAACACAATAACTTAAAACCATAATCACTTATTTTTCCTTGTGTGTTTTCAGGTTGGCTGATATTTAAGATTTCAGTTGCAGGTTGGGTCCATGTTTGCCCCCACATATTTCTCATCTCCCTTGTACCACAGATTACCTGAAGCATGTTATTTTCATGGCAAAAGGCAGGAATGCAAAAGAAAAGGCCCAACTGTGCTAGCCCATTTTAAGTCTTCCTTTTCATTATATTCACCCTCAATCTATTGGCCAATGCAAGTCACATGGCCAAGCCCCAAATCAAGGTGCACAGACTATATCCTGTCCATCATGAGGCCACAGCAAGGGCCTGAATATAAAATAATTACACAGGGCATGGAAGAATTGGGATAAATAATTCAATCTACCACATTCAGAATGCCATATTTGTATTTGTATTTCTTTTTTTTTTTTTTTTTTTTCCACACAGGGTCTCTCTCTGTCGCCCAGATTGGAGTGCAGATCACGGCTCACTGCAGCCTCAACCTCCAGGGCTCAAGCAATTCTCCCATCTCAGCGCTCTGGGTAGCTGGGACTACAGGTTCATGCCATCATGCCTAGCTAATTTTTTGTTTTGTTTTGTTTTTGTTTTTGAGATGGAGTCTAGCTCTGTCGCCCAGTGTCTGGAGTGCAGTGGTGCAATCTCGGCTCACTGCAACCTCTGCCTCCCGGGTTCAAGCGATTCTCCTGCCTCAGCCTCCCAAGTAGCTGGGATTACATGCGCCCGCCACCAAGCCCAGCTAATTTTTGTATTTTTAGTAGAGACGGGGTTGCACTGTGTTGGCCAGGCTGGTCTCGAACTCCTAACCTCGTGATCCGCCCACCTAGGCCTCCCAAAGTGCTGGGATTACAAGTGTGAGCCACTACGCCTGGCCATGCCCAGCTAATTTTAAATTTTTTTGTAGAGATGGGGTTTCACTATGTTGCCCAGGCTGGTTTTGCCCAGGCTCCAGCGATCATCCTGCCTTGGCCTCCTGAAGTGCTGGGATAATAGGCATAAGCCACCGCACCCAGCCTGTATTTATTTTATGTATATATTTAAAATTTAAGTAACATTTCAGCAGCTGTTAGAGAGCAGACTTAATAGTGAAGCAGACTTGGGTTTGAATCCTCCCTCCAGCACTTTGCTGGCTACGAGAACTTGGGGCAATTACCTCACCTCTCTGAATCAGGGCTTCTCATGGTTCCCCATTAATCATCCACAATTCTATTACTCACATATAAGCTCTATAAATATTTTGGCATGTTTATTTTTTCTAAGCATATATTAATTTCCCCCATAAACTTTGAATGATACAATTTATTAAAAATTCTGACATCATGAGCTATGATCGTGCCACTGCACTCCAGCCTGAGCAACAGAGTGAGACCCTGTCTTAAAAAAAAAAAAATCTTATTTCCACATAGCGTTTCCCCAAATAGTAAAAATTTCTTGAAAGAACAGTTCTTTTCTACTCCCCTCCCCAGTTCTTATTAGAATCCAGGACCTGGGCCGGGAGCAGGGAGGTCAAGAGATTGAGACCATCCTGGCCAACATGGTGAAACCCCCTCTCTACTAAAAAGAAAAAATACAAAAATTAGCTGGGTATGGTGGACGCCTGTAGTCCCAGCTACTCAGGGGGCTGAGGCAGAAGCATTGCTTGAACCTGGGAAGTGGAGGTTGCAGTGAGCTGAGATTGCGCCACTGCACTCCAGCCTGGCGACAGAGCAAGACTCTATCTGAAAAAAAAGAATCCGGCCACCTGGTGTATGGGTAGGGGGTGAGGTGGTAATCTCAGGCTGGGTTCATGTCAGAATCACATAGAAACCTTAGTAAAAAATGTAAAATTTGGCTGGGTGCGGTGGCTCATGCCTGTAATCCCAGCACTTCGGAAGGCCGCGAGGTGGGTGGATCACGAAGTCAGGAGATCGAGACCATCCTGGCTAACA
Source organism: Pan paniscus (assembly GCF_029289425.2). Lineage (NCBI taxonomy): Eukaryota > Metazoa > Chordata > Mammalia > Primates > Hominidae > Pan > Pan paniscus. Next base: position 183,714,479 of record NC_085926.1, on the reverse strand, counting down.
CAGTGAAACCCTGTCTCCACTAAAAATACAAAAAAATTAGCCGGGCGTGGTGGTGGGCGCCTGTAGTCCCAGCTACTCCAGAGACTGAGGCAGGAGAATGGCGTGAACCCGGGAGGCTGAGCTTGCAGTGAGCTGAGATCGCACCACTGCACTCCAGCCTGGGTGACAGAGCAAGACTCCGTCTCAAAAAAAAAAAAAAAAAAAAAAAGTTAAATTTGAAGGCCCCGAGACTTGCAAAGACAGAACCTCCAGGGCTGGGCCTTTGGAATAAGCCCCTTCACTCTCTGTGCCCACTTCAGGATGGACTGATTTTCACAGTCAGTGGAGAGGGTTAAAGAGACCTAAGCCACTCCTGCTTTCCATCATGGAAGTCATGTACACTCAGAGAGGTTGTCCAAACATTTTTAACTGACTACAAGGTTCAAGGAAAAGTGTAGTTTTTAATTGCTGCATAATTTTTATCATATGGATGTAACCGTTTATTTTCCTTTTGCTGGACACTTTGGCTGTTTCCAATTTGTCACTATCACAAATAAATAATGTTACAATAAACATATTGTACGTAAATCTTGAACCACGTTTTTTATTATTTCCAGTGGAAAAATTCCGAGAACTGTGATCACTGGGCTGAAGATAAACACTTTTACGGCTCCCCACCAAATTGCTTGACAGAAAGGTTATACTGATGTATTCTTCCACTGGCATAATCTTTAGGTGGTTTTTTTTTTTTTTTTTTTTGAGATGGAGTCTCGCTCTGTCACCCAGGCTGGCGTGCAGTGGTGCAATCTTGGCTCACTGCAAATCCACCTCCCAGGTTCAAGTGAGTCTCCTGGCACAGCCTCCCGAGTAGCTGGAATTATGGCGCCCACCACCACACGTGGCTAATTTTTTGTATTTTTTGGTAGAGACGGGGTTTCACCATGTTGGCCAGGCTGGCTTCAAACTCCTGACCTCAAGTGATCCTCCCGCCTCGGCCTCCAAAAGTGCTGGGATTACAGGCATGAGCCACCACGTCCGGCCCTAGGTGGTGTTGTTAATGCTTTTATTTGGAACTCCAAAGTGATTATTTTCACTTAGGGTGAGAAAAGTGAAACTCTCATAGAATTGAATGGGGAATATGTAAAGATAAATTTATTTTAAAAATTGAAGTTGCAAGAAGCAATACAACTTTTCGATATGAGAGATGATCTAACTCATTAAATATGCTAAAAATTGATGTCATATCCAATAATGCTTACAGAAAGTAAACTACAAATGGTTCCTAAAGGAGCCCCTTCAGGTAACCATGAGAGTTCCAAGTAAAGAAAAATCTGAATGACGAATGAAAAAGAGGAGTAGGAAACAAGCCAGAATCTGTCAATTCACTTCTAACAAGAGGAAAAAAACCAGAATCTCTATTGATCTACTTCTAATAAAAAGAGGAGGCTGGGCGCAGTGGCTCACGCCTGTAATCCCAGTGCTTTGGGAGGCTGAGGCAGGTGGATGATGAGGTCAGGAGATCAAGGTGGTGAAACCCCATCTCTACTAAAAATTAGCCGGGTATGATGGCAGGTGCCTGTAATCCCAGCTACTCAGGAGGCTGAGGCAGGAGAATGACTTGAACCCAGGAGGCAGAGATTGCCTTGAACCGAGATTGCGCCACTGCACTCCAACCTGGTGACAGAGTGAGACTACCACCCTGCAAACCCCCCAAAAAAGAGGAAAAGTGGCCAGACATGGTGGCTCATGCTGTAATCCCAATACTTTGGCCAGGAGTTCGAGACCAGCCTGGCCAACATAGTGAAACCTTGTCTCTACTAAAAATACAAAAATTAGCTGGGTGTGGTGGCAGGTGCCTGTATTCCCAGCTACTTGGGAGGCTGAGGCATGAGAATCACTTGAACCTGGGAAGCAGAGGTTGCGGTGAACAGAGATTGCACCACTGCACTCCAGCCTGAGCAACAGAGCGAGATCCTGTCTCAAAAAAGAAGAAACAAAAATGACAAAATGTGCTAAAACTAGAAAATTATTTACGAACAATACAAAGGGGTTTCAGAAACCCATTGAGGGGCAAAACAACATGAAAGGAAAATGCTTTATGTTCAAACCAAAATAGTGGAGCTACAGGTGATCCTAGCAGACTCTGAAGTCACCCCTTAAATTGTCACTAATGTGAAAAGGACAAAAACCCGGAAAAGGAAGCTAGCAGAGGGGCTCAGAGGGCAGGCAGCCTGCAGACCCTCCATCACTGGGGCAATCCAAATGGCAGCCGGGCTCCCCGGGACCCTTCATGTCTGATTGGAAATCCTACCAAACCCTCTGCTGATTCAGGAGAGCCTGCGTTGCGGAGGGCCTCTCTGAGCCCTGGCTCCAGCTTTTCTGAGGCTGTGTTCATTTTGCAGTGTGTCCATACGGTTCCTTACTCCTCTTTCAATAAACCCCCATTGAAACAGCACGTTAGTGTATTCAAGTTCACTAAGATGTAGGGGTCAGGGGGAAGGGTCACATTGCCCATTACACCACAAACCACGTAAAATTGCATTTTAGGCTTTCTTGTTCTCAAGAGTCCTTTTGATCATTCCGTCCTGGAGGTTTCTCACTGATCTTTATTTCATGCAGGGCCCTTAGCCCAACAATTTTCTAGCCCTCCCTTCCCCTCTCCTCACTCCTTCACCCTATAGGGAACACCTTCCCCCACCTCTGACCCCCAAGAAAAATTAATTTCCTGCTTCTACAAGTGCAGACTTTCGGCCTTTTTTTGGTTCCTGAGCCTTAGCCAGTTCTTATGCCCTCGGGGTTTATCATGGTATTTCCTGAAACAAAGACAGCTACTTTCCCAAGAATTCTGGTAATAGATCTTACCACTAAAAGACACCCCCAAAAGATGATCAGATCCAGCACTTTGCCTGCAGCAAGTGATTTCCGCACAGAGATTAAACAAATTACCCCAAGGCCATAGGGTAAAGAAGTGAGAGGCCGGGCGCTGTGGCTCACGCCTGTAATCCCAACACTTTGGGAGGCTGAGGTGGGTGGATCACGAGGTCAGGAGATCGTAGACCATCCTGGCTAACACAGTGAAACCCCGTCTCTACTAAAAATTACAAAAAATTAGCTGAGCGTGGTGGTGGGCGCCTGTAGTCCCAGCTACTCGGGAGGCTGAGGCAGGAGAATGGCGTGAACCCGGGAGGCGGAGCCAGCCTGGGTGACAGAGCAAGACTCCACCACAAAAAAAAAAAAAAAAAAGAAGCAGTGAGGACCAGAATCCAGGTTTTCTATTTCTAAAGCTGTGCCACTCTTTTGTTTCTGATATGAGTTAATAACTTACCTCAGACAGCCTGCTTTAGTCTGTTATCAAAAGCAGAATCTTTGTCACCATTCTTTATTCCTTTTGTTTTTGGCAATAGCTTTTAGGAGTAACTGAGTTAGACTATCAAAATTCCTTACTGCTGGATTTGTTTTTTATTATTATACTTTAAGTTTTAGGGTACATGTGCACAACGTGCAGGTTAGTTACATATGTATACATGTGTCATGCTGGTGTGCTGCACCCATTAACTCGTCATTTAGCATTAGGTACTGCTGGATTTTTTAAAGATCAGAGAAGTGCTGACTTGAATAGCATCATAGACCTTGTAGATTACCCATCCATACGTCTCCTCCTTCTCTCAGAAAAGACATATATAATAAAAAGTGTAAACAGTTGGGAATAATGCTAATTTTAAAATGGAATCATTTCCCACTAACTTCCATTATTAATTTGATGATGGCTTATCACAGAAAAAAGGCTTCACCGTAAGATAAATACTATTTAAGAAATCAACAAGATTTTTTCCCCTTTATTTAAATAGGCAATTTTAAATAGACACACATTCAGCTGTTACAAGCAGTGTGGGTGTGTGTGTGTGTGTCTGAGACAGAGTTTTGCTCTTGTTGCCCAGGCTGGAGTGCAGTGGCGCACTTTTGGCTCACTGCAACCTCCGTCTCCCGGGTTCAAGTGATTCTCCTATCTCAGCCTCCCAAGTAGCTGGGACTACAGGCATTCACCGCCACACCCGGATAATTTTTGTATTTTTAGTAGAGACAGGGTTTCACCATGTTGGCCAGGCTGGTCTTGAACTACCGATCTCAGGTGATCTGCCCACCTCAGCCTTAGTGCTAGGATTACAGGCGTAAGCCACCATGCCCAGCCTACATTTAGTCTTTTAGTCTAGCTTGAGCTCAGGACGGTCTCTCTTGGAGTGCGCTACAGGAGTAGCAAGTGGTTTCTTTCCTTGACCTTGTGAGGGCTCCAAATAGCTCTTGTTCTTTTTGAAATAGCACCAACACTCCCCTTACCCTCCCCCCGACACACACTGCTTGTAACAGCTGAATGTGTGTTATTTAAAATTGCCTATTTGAATAATGGAAAACTTCTGACAAAAACAATTTTACTTTTGGTGTGGTACTTATTTGGTTGTTCTTTTGGCAAGAATTAGCTAATCAGATCAGCTGCTTCTGAGATCACTTCTGGTGTGAGTGCTAAAGATGTCTTTCATATAAAGGAATGAGATTTTTATAAATTTTTATCTAGGAGAGCATATATCTAATTTGTCTAAAAATGAAACAAATTACAGATAAATTTTAAAAAACCACACCAGATGTACCTGGGATAGATACATGGATAACTCCTATTAAAACTAACATTTAGTCTCTCCATTCTAATAATGCCAACTATTAGAAAGTCTCAAAATCCAATAACTAGATGTAATATTGGTCTTAAAAAATTACTGAGGCAGTGCCATATTGCTAAATATGTTGACCGTGACAGCAATTTCATAAAACACATACCTTCCCTGAGGATTGTCCAGTTGAATAATACGGCAATCTTCTCAGCCATGCCCCCTCCTTCCTCCTTTCAGAAATGTGAGAATCTCCAAGATAATTTCTCTGAATGGCTTTGAACAAAAGGTCTCACAATTTTTATTGTATCTTAGACCAGGCAATTCTTTATTGTGTGATCTCTATTAACATTTCCAGAAAATGCCAATACTAGACTTACAGAAATTTTGCTTGGGTTTATTTTAAAATCATGTGTGAGGTCCCACTCTTCATTTAGGCAAAAGTACGAATTTACAACTGGTTTTGAGACAACAGGTCAATTTCTTCTTTGACACTTTCTTCTATCTCCACCCCTTCCTTTTAAATTCGTTAGAAAAAAGGTTAAAATTAAATTTATGTTAACTTAGCAAATTTCACTGAGCACCTTCCTTGGGCCTGTTAGAGATGTTTCAAAAGTGTCTACAACAAATTCTAAGAGGTCAGTGAAGAGGAGCTGAATACAACTAAACAACCACAACCACTCACATTTCTATAAGGAACCTGCTGCTTTTTGTTGTTGTTGTTGTTGTTGTTGTTGAGACAGAGTCTCACTCTTGTCATCCAGGCTGGAGTGCAATGGTGTGATCTCAGCTCATGGCAACCTCCGTCTCCTGAGTTCAAGAGATTCTCCTGCCTCAGCCTCCCATGTAGCTGAGATTACAGGTGGCCGCCACCATACCCCACTAATTTTTGTATTTTTAGTAGAGTTGGGGTTTCACCATGTTGGCCAGGCTGGTCTCAAATTCTTGACCTCAGGTGATCGTCCCCCATTGGCCTCTCAAAGTGCTGGGATTACAGGTGTGAGCCACTGAGCCCGACTAACCTGCTGCTTTTGTGTAGTTTAAGTTCTTGACCTTTCCAGGTCTAATTCCTATCTTGCCCCAGCTCTAACTCTCAAATAGTCCCATTTTGCTCTGCTAGGGCCAGATCACGGTAAGAATTATGCATAGTTCTTGGCATCACAAACTTGCATATGCAAAGGTGGGTAATCAGAGGAGTGAAGAGTGGATCCTGGTTCATGGGAGGAAAGTTGAGGGAATGTGGGTGGGGGAGACACTGTAAGAACTGAGAGGCCATGTGAATCAGTGACATTGAAGGAGACACTGGTCTGCTTAGCTCTGCGTGAACAGCACCTCACCCTACTTCCCTGAGCCTCCGAGTCCTCATTCATAAAATCAGTGGGTGGGTTTGAAGATCTTGAAGATGTCTTTTAGCTGTAACTGGTTTTGAGTCTATAATTAGTGGGGAAATGATTTCAGCTCAATTCAAGGAAAAGCTTTCTTCCAATCAACGGATCTTCCAATGACAGTCAGCTTCAGGAGGGAGCTCTCCATTGGTACTTGCAGAGTTGGGGTGCCCATCTGTCATGAGGCCTGTGCCAGGATCTCCTGCATCCACTGGGCCAGATGGACCAGATGACTGCGAAAGTCCTTTCCAACTTTGTCTAGAAACTTTCAAGTAATTGCCAAGAGAGCAACTCCCATTGTAGCAATGCTGAAGTGCTCTGAGTCAAGAACCTCAGCAGGAGGAGGGAAAACCCCAGTCTGCAGTAGGGCAGTGATATTCCCACCTGCCACCTACTGAGTGACAAGTATTGTGCCAGGTACTTGACATAAAACATCTCTCTTTTTAGAGACAGCGTCTTGCTTTTTTGCTTAGGCTGGTCTTGAACTCCTGGCTTCAAGCAATCCTGCCTTGGCCTCCCAAAGTGCTAAGATTATAGGCATGAGCCACTGTGCCCCATCTGGCATTTCTAACTCTTATAGCAATTTAATGAGGTAGGTATTATTCTCCTTTTACAAAACAGAATCAAGGCTCAGAGAGGCTAAGTAACTTTACTAAAGTCACACAGCTAGTAAGTGAAAGAGAACTTAATGTTAGGACTGCTGGCTTCATTACAGCACTTTCCACTATGTCTTCCTTTCTCAGAGAAGCAGTGTACAATGGGAGGAGGCAAGAAACATGGAGAAGGGATAGAACGTCAGGGAAGTCAAGTACAGTATAAATTAGAAGCCACGAACTAAAGATGAAACTCCCATGGTCTGTGGGCAGGGAGGGGGTGTTTACTTACATGCCGAGTTTGACAGGCCACTGTCCCAATAATAGACATTTAATTATAAAACAATAGGCTCCTGGTGCTTCTGTCATCAAGACCTTAGAACATGTTGCCTTGATCATTCTCTAAGGCCCACCACAAAGTGGTCTCTGGTCTGAGATGCTGTAAAATTCCTCACAGTTTAAGCCCGGAGTACCCATGAGGAAAAGATGGGCTGTACCTTCCATGAGTCAGCTTACAACCCAAACCCAAGTTTCCTTTCTGTCCCCACTCTCCAATGCTCAATGTTTAGCAAGTCTGGGCACACTTGGTTCCACCATAACTTCTCAAATATGGTCTATGAATCACCTGCCAGGATTGTGTGGGGCACTAGTAAAAACACAGACTTCTGGGTTCCTTAAGTCTAGATGACCCCAGGAGCGGGACCCTGGAATATGAGTTGTTGTTGGTTTTTTTTTTTTTTTTTTTTTTTTTGAGACAGAGTTTCGCTGTTGTTGCCCAGGCTGGAGTGCAATGGCGCGATCTTGGCTTACTGCAACCTCCGTCTCCCAGGTTCAAGTGATTCTCCTGCCTCAGCCTCCCAAGTAGCTGGGATTACAGGCATGCGCCACCACGCCCAGCTAATTTTGTATTTTTGGTAGAGACAGGGTTTCTCCATGTTGGTCAGGCTGGTCTAGAACTCTTGATCTCAAGTGATCCACCTGCCTTGGCCTCCCGAAGTGCTGGGATTACAGCCTTGAGCCACCGCGCCCAGCCTGCATATTGAAGTTTCTAAACTACTCTTTCCTGGTAGGGGTTGGTATCTGAAATCCAGGGGATATAACTAGACAAGGCACAACCAAGGTTTCATTGTGTTAGCTCAACCATTCCCTGAGAGAAAAAGAGTTAAAAACTGAATAGGAAGAAATGGACTTATTTGCACCTTAATAAAGCAACCTGGGAATTGTATCCAATTTTTGTTTTTATTTTTTGAGACTGGTTGGCACGCAGGATGGAGTGCAGTGGCACAATCACTGCTCACTGCAGCCTCAACCTTCCAGGCTCAAGTGATCTTTCCACCTCAGCCTCCTGAGTAGCTGGGGCTACAGGTGCACACCACTGCACCTGGCTAATTTTTAAAATTTTTTTGTAGCGACAAAGTCTCACTATGTAGCCCAGTCTGGTCTCGAATTCCTAGGGCTGAAACAATCCTCCTGTCTCGGCCTCCCAAAGTGTTGAGATTACAGCCATGAGCAACCACATCTGGCCAGAAATCCCTACATTGAGAAGCAATTTAGAATGCTGGTAAAAGAGGAGCTGTTAAGTCAAACCTTTATTGTGATTTCGATCTAGTTATTTGTCCTTCGGTAAGTTACTTATCTCCAAACCACAGTTTTTCTGTAAAATGGGTATAATAAGATCAACCTCATATTTGTTTGAGCTCATGCATCTAAAGTCCTTAACACTATACCAGGGGCATAGTACAAAATCAGTCATTCCATCTTGAGGACATCAATATAAAATATAGATTGGAAAAATTATAACAATAAAAACCTTAAAAATGTGAAAAGGCAAATATCCACAGGAAGCAGGACAATGGAAACCATGAGGTTTGAGGGATTTCTTCAGTTCTCCTACAGATGTTTTATTGCATAAGAATAGACCAGTATCCATCACCCAGCTGCTATGTGATAAGTTAGATCCCTAGCTCAAAAGTCACCATTTCCAGAGAATCTGTTGGTTTTCCTCACTGGGAGTGTCTCCAATCTCCCCTCAGGCATGTACCACCTTTCCATCTTTGTTATAATTGACTCGTGTGCCCTTAGACCATAGATTCATTGACAAAAGTTGCTTTTTCACTTTTTTTTTTTTTTTTTTTTGAGACTTAGTCTTGCTATCACCCAGGCTGGAGTGCAGTGACACGATCTCAGCTCATTGCAACCTCCGCCTCCCAGGTTCACGTGATTCTTGTGCCTCAGCCTCCCAAGTAGCTGGGAGTATAGGCATGCACCACCATGCCTGGCTAATTTTTGTATTTTTAGTAGAGATGGGGTTTCACTATGCTGGCTAGGTGAGACCTGAGGTCAGGTGATCTGCCCACCTCGGCCTCCCAAAGTGCTGGAATTACAGGTGTGAGCCACCATACCTGAACTTCTCCACTGTTTTTTGTTGTATTATGCTGTACATTTATATATTTAAATGCATTATAGTACTGCTTGGATTTCTTCCATGTGCCCCTGCAAATTCACTCTCTACCCCTCCCTGCCCTACTGTTTCTGGAAGCTGCTCATTATAAATGGCACCAATGGGCTTCCTTGCTCTCCACCTCTGCTTCAGTTTAGCCATTAGGGGCCCCTGGCAGGAATGGGAGGAGAGTAAGATAATGTTTATTCTGCAGTTCCCAACCTGTCATGCTGCACTAAGTAGTGACTTACGTTCTACTCAAGTCCATGATTTCTATTGGGTAGTCCTCTTCCATAGCTTTTTTTGTTCCATTAAGCTGTACTTCTTGTCACCCTTTAGGCCAAGGAGTTGAAACTGCTCCCTGTGGCTCTAGTGGCAGGGTGCTTCACCAACCTATGTTTATGTCCCTTAAGCCCACCCACACTTCTAAACAGTACAGTTGCCCTTCAGTATCCTCTTCGGAATCTCAAGACCCCCATGAAGATACCAAAATCCATGGATGCTCAAGCTCCTTACATAAAATGGTGTAGTATTTGCATATAACCTGTGCACATCCTCTCATACGCTTTTTTTTTTTTTTTTTTTTTTTTTTTTTTTTTTGAGACAGAGTCTTGCTCTGTCGCCCAGGCTGGAGTGCAGTGGCGCAATCTTGGCTCACTGCAACCTCTGCCTCCCGGGTTTAAGTGATTCTTATGCCTCAGCCTCCTGAGTAGTTGGGATTACAGGGGTGCACCACCATACCTGGCTAATTTTGTATTTTTTGTATTTTTTTTTTTTTTTTTTGAGATGGAGTCTTGCTCTGTTGCCAGGCTGGAGTGCAGTGGTGTAATCTCTGCTCACTGCAACCTCCGCCTTCCAGGTTCAAGCGATTCCCCTGCCTCAGCCTCCTGAGTAGCTGGGACTACAGGCACGGGCTACCATGCCTGGCTAATTTTTCGTGTTTTAGTAGAGACGAGGTTTCACCATGTTGGCCAGGATGGTCTCGATCTCCTGACCTCATGATCCACCTGCCTTGGCCTCCCAAAGTGCTGGGATTACAGGCATGAGCCACTGCGCCTGGTCATTTTTGTATTTTTAGTAGAGACAGGGTTTCTCCATGTTGGCCAGGCTGGTCTCAAACTCCTGGCCTCAAGTGAGTCCTCCCAAAGTGATCCCATATACTTTAAATTATCTCTAGATTACTTATAACACCTAATACACTGTAAATACTATGTAAATAGTTGTTATATTGTTTTTAAAATTTGCATCTTTTTTTATTTTTAATTTTTTAAATGGTGTCTTATTCTGTTGCCCAGGCTGGAATGCAGTGGTGTGATCATAGGTCCCTGCAGCCTAGAACTTCCGGGCTCAAGTGATACTCCAGCCTCAGCCTACCAGATAACCGGGACTACTGGTATGCAAAGCCAAGCCCAGCTAACTTTCCTTTTTTTTTTGTAGAGAAAGGGTCTCACTTTGTTGCTGGTCTCAATCTCCTGGTCTCAAGCAATCCTCCTGCTTCAGCTGTCCAAAGTGCTGGGATTACAGATGTGAGGCACCTCACCTGACCTATTTCTATTATTATTTGTTGTTATATTGTTATTTTTATTGTTTTCTGAATATTTTCAATCCATGGCTGGTTAATCCAAGGGCACAGAAGACCTACTAGACTTCTATGAGATTTTTAATCACCCTGATTAAGTTAGCCATCTGTTTCCTACCAGGAGCCTGACTAATACATGTACTAAAAGCCTTATTTTTTTAAAGAAAGTCTCCTCATTTGGCTGGGAGCAGTGGCTCACGCCTGTAATACTAGCACTTTGGGAGGCCAAGGTGAGTGGATCATGAGGTCAGGAGTTCAAGACCATCATGGCCAACTTAGTGAAACCTCGTCTCTACTAAAAATACAAAAAAAAAAAAAAAAAAGCCGGGTGTGGTGGTGTGTGCCTGTAATCCCAGCTACTCGGGAGGTGAGGCAGGAGAATCACTTGAACCCAGGAGGCAGAGAATTCAGTGAGCCGAGATCGCGCCATTGCACTCCAGCCCAGGTGACAGTGCAAAACTCCATCTCAAAAAATAAAATAAAATAAAATAAAATAAAATAAAATAAAATAAAAAAATAAAGTCTCCTCACTTTTGAAGCTCTTTCTTCTTTAGGTATTTATCTATGTATTTCTAACTAATTTGCTTATGCCATTCTTAGATTTTTCAATTTTAGTCATTATCTGTTAACTTCCCATCAAGTCAATGGCACAAAGGTCAAGGGTACAAGTGCAGGTTTATTATATAGATAAACTTGTGTCATGGGGTTTGTTTATACAGATTATTTCATGAGGTATTAAGGCTAGTACTCACTAATTATTTATTTTTCCTGATCCTCTCCCTCCTTCCACCCTCCAAAAGGCCCCAGTGTGTGTTTTTCCCTTCTTCTTCTTTTTTTTGGAAACCAGAGTCTGTCACCCAGGCTGGTGTGCAGTGGCGCGATCTCAGCTCACTGCAACCTCTGCCTCCTGGGTTCAAGGGATTCTCATGCCTCAGCCTCCTGCATAGCTGGGATTACAGGTGTGCGCCACCATGCCTGGCTGGTTTTTTGTATTTTTAGTAGAGACAGGGTTTCCTCATGTTGGCCAGGCTGGTCTCAAACACCTTGGCTTCAAGTGATTCACCTGCCGCAGACTCCCAAAGTGCTGGGATTACAGGTGTGAGCCACGGCGCCCAGCCTGTTGTTCTCATCTTGTGTACAAGTGTTGCCATCATTTTGCTCCCACTTATAAGTGAGAACATATGGTATTTGGTTTTCTGTTCCTGATTTAGTTTGCTAAGGATAATGGCCTCCATCTCCATTCATGTCCCTGCAAAGGACACGATCTCATTCTTTTTTATGGCTGCACCAACAACCTTTTTATGGAGCTTGAGAAACTGATACTAAACTTCATACAGAAAGGCAAACATATAAGAATAGCCAGGAAAATACTAAGAAGAGAAAAAAGTCACAAGAGGGACTTGGCCTACCAGACATGAAAACATACCATAAAGCCTTTACAACAGTAGAGTATGGTAATATGGATAGACCAGTAGAAAAGAAAGTCCAGAAGCAGGACCAAGTACATATGGAACTTTAGTATGTAATAAAGACGGTGTCTCAAAACACCTGGGCCAAAAGGATTTTTAAAATAAATGGTACTGGAACAATTAGGTACTTAGAAGAAAAAGGTAAAAGGAGATCCATACCTCATACCATCGACAAGAACAAATTCCAAGTGGATCAAGAATCGATCTATCAAAAAAAAAAAAAAAAGAATCGATCGATCTACCTACCTACCTACCTATCTATGTATCTATCTATCATCATACACATACTATTTTTAAAATGAGTAAATTTCTCTTTAATCTGGGGCAGGGGAAAGCATTCTAACTATAACTCAAAATTAAATAAAATGAAATAAAAGATTGATAAACTTGACTACATAAAAGTAAAACCTTTTGCATAGGAAGAAACACCATGAACAATGTAAAAAGACAATTAAAACCTGGGAGAAAATATTTGTAACACGTATCTCAGATAAAAACCTTACATCCATAATATTTAAATAACCATAAAAGTTGAGAAGAAAAATAGATCAAAACTCTTCAATAGAAGAATGGGCAAAAGACATGAACAGAGAATGTATCCCCAACAACAACAAAAAAGATGATCTTTAAACACATGAAAAAAAAGTTCGTTTTCACTCATAATGAGAGAATTACAAATTAAAACTACACTGAGATACAATTTCTCACTTATCAGATTGGCAAAAAGTAAAAAGCGTAATCACAGAGTTTGTTGGCAGGCTGTTGGGAAACAGGCACTCATACAGTGCTGGTGGAATGCAAGCTGGTATAATCTCTATGGAGAATTTCACAATAAATATTTAACACACATACACACGCACAGTGCACACGTATTATTTTTTTGACCTAGCAACCTTACTCCTAGGAATTTACCCTGAAGATAAACCTCCAACAATACATACATACTAGGTTATTCATAGCATCATTTTTGTAAAATTACAATATATTGGAAGTCACTGACATGCCCATATATATGGCATATGAGTATTAAGCAGCTGTTTAAAAAAGGAGAAAGATTTCTATGAACTGATACAAGATCTCTTGTTAAAGAAGAAAGCAAAGTGGAAAAGAGTATTGGCAATATGCTACCATTTTTGTAGGAAAGGAGGAAATATGCATGTATATGTTCATTTGTGTAAAAAGAAACAGGAAAGGCCGGGTGCAGTGGCTCATGCCTGTAATCCCAGCACTTTGGGAGGCCGAGGCGGGCGGATCACGAGGTCAGGACATCGAGACCATCCTGGCTAAGTCGGTGAAACCCCGTCTCTGCTAAAAATACAAAAAAAATGAGCCGGGTGTGGTAGCGGGTGCCTGTGGTCCCAGCTACTTGGGAGGCTAAGGCAGGAGAATGGTGTGAACCCGGGATGCGGAGCTTGTAGTGAGCCGAGATCGCGCCACTGTGCTCCAGTCCGGCCGACAGACCGAGACTCCGTCTCAAAAAAAAAAAAAAGAAAAAAAGAAAAAAAGAAACACAGGAAAGAGAAACCAGAAGTTAATACAATTGTTTACCCTCAGGGATTGGGTGGAAATGAACTGGACAGAATAGAAGGAATGGGGAGGGGATGGAATTCCTCTGACTATACATTCTGTGTTTTGCAATCTTGTTAATATTTTACTTAACAACAAAAAGAAAAACAACTAGGATGGCGGCGGGGGGGGGGGGGCGTGGGTGGTGGTGGGAAATAAAGTAGAAAAAACAGAAGCGGCCTGGCGTGGTGGCTCACGCCTGTAATCCCAGCACTTTGGGAGGTCGAGGCAGGAGGATCACGAGGTCAGGAGTTCGAGACCAGCCTGGCCAATATGGTGAAATCCCATCTCTACTAAAAATACAAAAATTAGCTGGGCTTGGTGGCGCACACCTGTAGTCCCAGCTACTTGGGAGGCTGAGACAGAATTGCTTGAACCTGGGAGGCAGAGGTTGCAGTGAGCCAAGATTGTGCCACTGCACTCCAGCCTGGGCAACAGAGTGAGACTCTGCCTCAAAAAAAAAAAAAAAAAAGAAAAAGAAAAAGAAAAGAAAAGAAACAGCAGAAGCAAATGAATCAATCCAATTTTAAGTGTGTAAGATTGAATAAGTAAATATATTGTAGATAATGGGAGCCAGGTTTCTCACTATTGAAGGAAAGAGTTACAAATATGAAAAGTGGGAAGGAGAATCTTACAGTGTTTCACTGGAATCAGAAGTATCAGTGTGGGCTGGGTGTGGTGGCTCACGCCTGTAATCCCAGCACTTTGGGAGGCCAAGGCGGGTGGATCACCCGAGGTCAGGAGTTTGAGACCAGCCTGGCTAACATGGTGAAACCCTGTTTCTACTAAATAAACAAATATACAAAAATTAGCCAGGCATGGTGGCGGGCACCTATAACCCCAGCTACTCGGGAGGCTGAGGCAGGAGAATCCCTTGAACCTGGGAGACGGAGGTTGCAGTGAGCTGAGATCGCACCTCTGCACTCCAGCCTGGGTGACAGAGTGAGACTCTGTCTCAAAAAACAAACAAAACAAAACAAAACAAAACAAAACAAAGAAAGTATTAGTGTGAACTTGGGATTTTTATTTTTTTTTTGAGACGGAGTCTCACTCTGTCGCCCAGGCTGGAGTACAGTGGCATGATCTCAGCTCACTGCAACCTCTGTCTCTCGGGTTCAAGCGATTCTCTGCCTGAGCCTCCCAAGTAGCTGGGATTATAGGTGCCTGCCACTATGCCCAGCTAATTTTTTTTTTTTTTTTTTGTATTTTTAGTAAAGACGGGATTTCATTATCTTGGCCAGGCTGGTCTTGAACCCTTGACCTTGTGATCCACCTGCCTCGGCCTCCCAAAGTGCTGGGATTACAGGCGTGAGCTACTGTGCCCAGCCCAAACTTGTGATTTTTAATACAGCACTAGCCAGAATAGACAGGTGTAGGTCTATGTGTGTGTTTATGTATATAATCTATTACCTACCTCCTTCAACTAAGAGGGTGTAGAATCAATGATATTCCTGTAGCAGTGAGCATATGTAGCATGCAGATCTTGGTTTATAAATACTAAAAAGTACCTAGACTCCTTGGATAAGTGGTTGATTATAGGCAAGGCAGATAAAGTACAAACCTAAAACAGTAACAGAAGTTCACACGTGCCAGCTTGAAGGGGCTCTTGCTGGCCAAATCAGAGACAATTTGAGCATCAAAATACTTACTAATAGTAAACATTTATGTCACTTTAAATACAATAGGAATCCAGGCCAGGCGTGGTGGCTCACGCAGCACTTTGGGAGGCCAAGGTGGGCAGATCACCTGAGGTCAGGAGTTTGAGACCAGCCTGGCCAACGTGATTCAGAGTGACAGAGCCAGACTGAGCAAGACTCCATCATAAAACAAACAAAGGAAAAAAAAAAAAAAAGAATCCATTTGTCCACAGTGATACAATACATGGGATGAAAAGAAAGCTCTTACAGTAGAAAGTCAACTAATAAATATAAAAGAAATGATTAAATCAGAATCACCGCTTGTCAACCCTAATAATAATTAATCCAAGCAAGACTCAACACTAGATACTAAAGCTCGTGGTTGAAATTTTGATGGGTAACAGAGCATCTACATAGTTTCAAAGTATCTCCCCAAGAGATACTTAGTAATTTTACAATGAAGAAACCTGATACATACTGACACACTGTCTTAACCAAGGGAGCAAAGTTAACATCACCAATAATGGGACCAATCAACAAGTGCTTCCAGACACAATGCACATTATCTGACCACAATTATAACCTCTGTGGCATTCCTGCAAGACAATACAGCACATAAATCTAATCATACGAAAACATCAAACTCATATTCAATGGCATTCTACCAAATAAATAGCCCGTAGTAATCAACATCAATGTCATGAAAAACAAACAATGACTGAAGAACTGTCCAAATTAAAGGAGAGTAAAGAGACTAGGTAACCATACACAACAAATGATTTGGGATTTTCTTTTGCAATAATATTGACACAATTCATAAAATTTGAAATTTGAAGAGTCTGCAGATTACAGTATCAATGTTTATTTACTGGTTTTTATCATTGTACTGGGAATAGACTTTTCTTTCTTTTTTTTTTTTGAGACATAGTTTCCCTCTTGTGTCCAGGCAGGAGTGCAATGGCGTGATCTTGGCTCACTGCAACCTCTGCTTCCCGGGTTCAAGTGATTCTCCTGCTTCAGCCTCCCGAGTAGCTGGGATTACAGGCACGCACCACCACACCCTGCTAATTTTTGTATTATTAGCAGAGACGGGGTTTCACCATGTTGGCCAGGCTGGTCTCGAACTCCTGACCTCAGGTGATCCACCCGCCTCGGCCTCCCAAAGTGCTGGGATTACAGGCGTGAGCCACCGTGCCCGGCCTAATTTTTTTTTTAAGCAGATACAAACTGAGGTATTTAGGCATATGATTCAGAGAAACATAAAAGATAAAACAAATGTTAACATTTGGGGAATCTGGGTAAAGAGTATATGGGACTTCTTGTAATATTATTGTGTATATATAAACACATATACATTTTTTTTTAAATGTAGATTCTGGGTAAGCATATTAAGAACGCACTGTAAAACAAAACAAAAGAAAAATAGATTCGTGGGCTTCTACCCTGAAAATTCTGATTCAGGAGTTCTCATGGTAGGTCTTGGGAATCTGTATTTTTGAAGGTTTTCTTGGTGATTATGATGCACATCTGACAAGAATTAACCTCTGTCTCAAAGTAATAAAAATGTAACTAAACATCCATGTACCTGCCACCTACTTTTAAAAAACAAAAACTGGCAGGGCTTGGTGGCTCACGCCTGTAATCCCATCACTTTGGGAGGCCGAGACTGGCAGATCACCTGAGGTCGGGAGTTCGAGACCAGTCTGGCCAACATGGAGAAACTCCCTCTCTACTAAAAATATAAAAATTAGCCGGGCATGGTAGTGCATGCCTGCAATCCCAGTTACTCAGGAGGCTGAGGCAGGAGAATCACTTGAATCCGGGAGGCAGAGGTTGTGGTGAGCCAAGATTGCGCCATTGCACTCCAGCCTGGGCAACAAGAGTGAAACTCCGTGTAAAAAAAAAATAATAAAATTTAAAAAACAGAAATTCTATCTGTGCCCTTCCACCTCCCCCTATTCCCTTTTCTCCCTCCTTAAAGGTAATAATTATCCCCAATTTAGAGTTTGCTGTTCCCATGCATGTTTTTGTACAATTATGCCACACAAATGTGTCCATATCAACAACAGAATTGCTTTGCATGTTTTCAAACTTTGTAGAGATCAGCTGTAGTGGCTCACACCTATAATCCCAGCACTTTGGGAGGCCAACGAGGATTGATAGCTTGGGCTCAGGCATTCGAGACCAATCATAGGGAACATGGCGAAACTCCCATCTCTTGCAAAAGTACAAAAAATTAGCCATTGTGGTGGCGCACACCTGTAGTCCCAGTTACTCAGTAGGCTGAGGTGGGAGGAATCTTTCAGCCTGGAAGGCAGGGGTTGCAGTGAGCTGAGATCACGCCATTGTCCTGCAGCCTGGGTGACAAAGCAAGACCCTGTCTCTGGGGGTTCGGGGGGGCAGGGAAGAAAGAAAGAAAACTTCGTATAACCAACATCCTTCTATAACTTTTCACTTAGCATATGTTTGTTTTTGTTTAGGTGGTTAATGTTGACACGTTGCCTATTTTATTTCATCCAGAAGTGAGGAAACAGTAATGACTCCAGAGAAAATGAATAAACGTGTCCCCTTTGACTCAATATATAGTAGTCAATTTATAGCTATGCCACAATGTTCCAGTTTTATTGTTGATGGACATTTAAAATTTTCACCATCACAGTGCTACAATGAATGGCCATATATGTTTCTTCCACAAAGGGTGTGGATGTTTATTTTCTCTGGAGTCATCAGTTTTTACCTCTCTTCTAAATCATGCATAGTCATCCATTATAATTTAAGAAATATGGAGTCTATGGGCACAGATGCAAGTATGTGGGCAAATATTTGAAGTGCTTTTCTGCTTGCTTCTATTCTCTCAGTGAAATAGAAAGCAGGGTTATCAGCTGAGACCCTGGGTGGAGATGATCAATTAGAAGCTGAAAGTGAGATAAGAAATAACCATCTTGGAGAAAGACTGCCAGGCCGTACTCAGGGCCTGTATCTTCAGCTTTGCTAGATACTGACAAATTACTCTTCAGAGTAATTGTACCTGTGTATACTCTTGCCAGCAGTGGATGACTGTTTCTGATGCTCCATACCCTCACTAAGACCCTTGAACCATCAGAATTTTAAGATTTTTGTCAATTTGATTTTATGTACATATGTATGTATAAATGACAGGGTATCGCTCTGTCACCTAAACTGGAGTGCAGTGGCATGATCATAGCTCACTGTAGCCTGAACCTTTTGGACTCAAGGAATCCTCTTGCCTCAGCCTCCTGAATGGCTAGGACCACAGGTATGTACTACCACACTCTGCTAATTTTTAATTTTTTTTTTTGTAGAGACTGGGTCTTACTTCATTGACCAGGTTGGTCTTGAACTCCTGGCCTCGAGCAGTCCCTCCTGCTTCAGGCTCCCAAAGTGCTGGAATTACAGGCATGAGCCACCATGCCCAGCCAGTGAATAGTTTTAATTTCCCCAATTACTCATGAGTTGAGCTTGAGTTTCATCTTCTGTGAATTAGCCCATTCATACACTTTCTCGTTTTTCCAATGGTTGTCTTTTTCTAATTGATTTATAAGATCTCTTTATGCAGTTTGGATAATACATCAGTGTTTACACTATGACTGTACAAACATTTTCACTGTTGAGCCTATGACCATTGCTCCTTTCTTGTATGACCACGTATTTTTCCTTCAGTTAATGATTTCCTTGTTTTCCCACTTGTCTGGCTTTCCATATACTTGTGATTAATTTTTTCCAAATGCTCCGACATGTCTGCTATCCTATCAGAAATAATCATTATGCACTCACAGAAATGAGTTCCATTTTGTTGTTGTTCCTTGAAGACCTCATTCTGAGCCATCTATCCTCTTGTTCCAATCTGTGCTGGTTGCTCGTGGGATGGCTGCATTGCAGGCATTCTGGATTTTTAAATTCAGAGTCTACCATGTTGGATTCCTTATTTCCCAAATCCCATGTAATCTTCTTCCATGGTTTTGCTGGCACTTATCTCCCAGTAGCTTCCCCAAAACGGGAATGTCTGAATTCTTGCATATCTTTTTAAACTGATGGTCTCACTAGGTTTAGAATTCTAGATTGAAGATAATTTCCACTCAGTTTTAAAGGCATTGCTCTATCGACTCCCCAGTTTCCTTTGTTTTAGGAAAATACATTCTCATTCCTGTTCCAACTCCTTTGTATGCGACCTGTTTTGTCCAGATGCTTTTATAATTTGAGTTCAGAATTTCATGATGATGTGATTTTTAGATCTTCTATCATTCATTTTGCTGGGCCTTCTGCAAACTCTTTGATCTGGAGATCCATGTCTTCGATTCTGAGAATCTTTTTTGTTTTGCATTATTTCTTCTGTCTTGTTCTCAAACATTTCTGAGTTAACATTTGGATTGGATTTCAGATGTGGAACAGATACTTTGTGTGTCTGTGCCTTTGCATATGCTATTCTTTCTGCCTAGGATGTATTTCCTCTCTTATGTCTTGTATTCTAGTAAATCCCTAATTATCCTTCAAAACCAAAATCAATTCTTTCCTGATGTTCCCTTCCCCAACACTGGGCTGAATGGGATGCTCTATCTTGTATGCTCACAAAGTCTACTGTGGCACCTCTAATGCCATGCTATGGTCTGTTTATATATCTGCCTCCTCCACTGACCATAAATTCCTTGAGATCAGGATGATGTTTATTTATTCTGTATCCTCAGTGCTTAGCACTACACAGTGCCATGAATAAATGAATTCAACAAGGGGATTGTGCAAGATAAATACCATCACATACATCTTCATTTAATCCCTTAGAGCAAACCTCAGATGGTCATTGTTTATTCAACAATATTACCCGAGCCTTTATTATGGACCAGGTTTCATACGGGCCAAAGGAAATTCAAACAGGAAAATGAG
This sequence comes from Pan paniscus, assembly GCF_029289425.2. Classification (NCBI taxonomy): domain Eukaryota; kingdom Metazoa; phylum Chordata; class Mammalia; order Primates; family Hominidae; genus Pan; species Pan paniscus. The sequence continues at coordinate 183,694,274 of NC_085926.1, read as the reverse complement.
AAGATCTCATTCCTCCAGAAACCCACCATGTAGTAGGGAAGGCTTCCCTCCATCCTCCATGTTTAAAAATTCAGATATAACTCACATACCGTAAAATTTACTCACTTAAAATACACTTCAATGGTTTTTAATATATTCATAAAGTTGTACAACTATCACTAGACAAAATATTTTTTATCTGTATGAAGTGCTGTGTGTATCATGGGGCCAAGTCAGGGGAAGACAGGAGTTTACCAGGGGAAGAAATGCATTCCAGGGAAAGAGAACAAATGTGCAAAAAGACGGAATTCTGAAATGACCTAGCATTTGCATAATATGAAACTGCAGGGGGAGGTGGGCTAGAGTTTATAGTGAGGAAACAATTGGGCTAGTTTACAAATGAGGAATCTGAAGCTCAAATAGATGAAGTAACTGGCATAAGGCAATTATCTTATGCCAACTCAAGAAAAGGTGTCTAAGGCAGGGGTCCCCAACCTTGGTGCCATGGACTGGTACTGTGGCCTGTTAGGAACCCGGCTACACAGCAGGAGGTGAGGAGCAGGCAAGCATTACTGCCTGAGCTCCACCTCCTGTCAGATCAGCGGTGGCATCAGATTCTCATCGGAACTTGAACTGCGCATGTGAGGGTAGGTTGCATGCTCCCTATGAGAATCTAACTAATGCCTGATGATTTGAGGTGAAGAAGTTTCATCCTGAAACCACCCCCCAACCTGTCTGTGGAAAAATAGTCTTCCATGAAACCGGTCCCTGGTGCCAAAATGGTTGGGGACTACTGGTCTAAGGGACATTACCCTACTACCAAATCATTCCTGATGCACAGGCAGGTGCAGGACCTTCTAAGAATTACCTCCAAATGTTGGCTTTGCCTCAGCCTTCCAGCAAATAGGCTTCACTTTCTCTTTCAACTTCTCACATTATCTAGAGACACTGGTTATACTGACTACATTATCAGTTGAGCAAAAAAACATTCCGCTATGGCTTTGTAGGTTCAAAAGGATCGCTTGAGCTCAAGAGTTTGAGACCAGCCTGGGCAACACAGTGAGATCCCATCTCTTAAAAAAAATTTTAGCTGGGCATGGTGGCATGCATCTGTAGTCCCAGCTACTCGGGAGACTGAGGTGGGAGGACTGCTTGAGTCTGGAAGTTTGAGATTGCAGTGAACCATGATCACCCCACCACACTCCAGCCTGGGTGACAGTAAGACTTTTTTTTAAAAAAAAAAAAAAAAAGAAAAAAGAAAAAGACTTAACACTTATGAACTCTTTGTTGTTAGACTAAAATGTTTTTTCCAGGTGTGTTTCAGGCCCTCCATGTGATTAAGAAAAAATTATACTTTCCTGAGCTTCAGTTTTCTTACCTGAAAAGAAGGATTAAGAAAGCTTGTCCCAGCCACCTTATCACTGTCTTGCCCAAAAGAATCGCTGGGAAACAATGAGGATCTGTACTGCCTTTGAAACTCTTGAGGAAAACATTAGTTAATTCATGCTTTAAAAGGTAATATGCCTACTATAAGATTTTCTCCAAATTTCTGACCTCTGTTAAACATTCATAAAATCTTGGCTTATCAGGTGTAAACCAAGTCTAGATCAATCAAGATGATCTCTGTTTCAGCTCTCTGGGGGAGGGATAAGTAGGGGAACTCGAGAGAAAACAGGTAGAAAATAAGTTTTGCCTGGCAGGAGCAAGGCCTCTGAATTTCTGACTTTGCCCTTGGAGGCTGTCCCCTATTGTCTTCAAAGGTCCCCAACCCCTTCTCTATCATGTGAAAAATAACTCTGCATTCTAAGATAAGGCACTGTAGATGCTGCAAACCAGGGGTGTAGTGGAAGCACGCCCTCCATCACACTTACAGTTCAAGCCCTCCTGCAGCCCTGCTGTTTCCAAAATTCCAGCAGGACAGTTGACAACTGCAGCAAAGAGCAATTATTTCTCTGAAAAAAAAAAAAAAATTTCAAAGTGACTTGGTGAAGCAGGGTAAGAAGAGTTCACCAGAAGCCACCTGATAGGGTTCGGCTGTGTCCTCACGCAAATCTCCTTTTGAAACGTAACTCCCATAATTCCCACATGTCATGGGCGGGACCCGGTGGGAGGTAACTGAATCATGGGGGTGGGTTTTTCCCATGCTGTTCTTGTGATAGTGAATCTGATGGTTTTATAAAGGGCAGTTCCCCTGCACACGTGCTCTTGCCTGCCCCCATGTAAGATGTGCCTTTGCTCCTCCTTCACCTTCCGCTATGAGGAGGCCTCCTGGGCCATGTGGAACTGTGAGTCCATTAAGTCTCTTTTTCTTTATAAATTACCCAGTCTTGGGCATTTCTTCAGAGCAGTATGAAAATGGACTGATACACCACCTCTGCCAGGAATCTGTACATTGTCTAATGTGTTTTTCGTCTCACAGTAAGACCAAATAATTGATGTATCTAAAATGCTACACAACAACAACAACAACAACAACAAGTTTTTCTGACCTGTTGGAGAGGAATGAGGCCAACTATTCCTGCCACTCTCGTTTCTCCTTTACATGTACCTGTGAATAATAAGCAAATATGCTGTCCTATAATATAAAGGTGACCATATCAATTAGGAGCACATGTGTAAATAATCTAAAGATGGTTAGTTCAGTCTGCTGAGGTTTATGCATGTACAAGTCATGTTCATTTGTGATTCTCTGATACAATTTAGTAAAGAAGCATCCACACCTAGTTTATCTATTACTTTGGGGATTAGTAACCAAGTTCATTCTCAACTCCTGGAGCAGTAAAATCCGATTCTTTTTCTAGAGAGAGAAAAAAATATGTGAATACTTGAGACAAAAGCCAGAATTCAAATAACTGCAAATATCTAGGTGAAAATGGATTCATTACTTTCTCCTCTGGATACCTAATTAGTTAAGAAGATCTCCTTCTGTAGAATAAAGTATTTTAAAAGTTCATCAATTCCTGGGGGAAAGAAGAGAAACAGGCATTAAGTGTCTGACCACCCATGTCTCAACACGCTAGGCAGTTATCCTTCTTGTAGCCCTCACAACAGCCCTGCGAGGACTGGTTATTTTATCTCCTTATAGATGAAGAAACTTAGGCTCGAGAATGCTGGAACATCTCAGGGCACAAAGATGGGGGCAGAGAGAAGGTCTGAGTCCGGGGCAGATAGGCCTTCCACTCCAACAGTGTTTACCAGACCAGAATCACCTGGGAGTACTTGCGGAAAATACAAAATCCAGCAAGCCCCATTCTCTCCACGCCGCTCATCAACAGGAAAGCTTGGGAAAGACAATACTACTTCACGACCCAGTCAGGAGACCCGAACTTGTTCCATTCCTACATTCGTGACTTCTCCACCCAAGGACACTCCCCGCACCCGCGCCCCAACGCCTTCACAAAACCCAACATATCCGCGATCAAACCTTCAACTCTCCCAATGGCCCCCAGAGGTCCAGAGCTTGGAATCTTCTTCTGCCTCCTCACCTCTGAATCCTGCCATTCTTCTCCCTCCTGTAGAATTTCATTTCCTGGCTGGGACCAGGCTCTAACCATCAGGCTTCCAGCCGGGCCCCGGAACTTGCAGCCCGCTCTAGCCTGTCTGGCTCCTGCCCGAGCCCCTCGGCTCCAGCCTGCTCTCATCCCAACCCTGCCTCTTCCGTCGGTCACGTTGTTTCCTCCGCTTGGAAGGACCTCTTTCCTCTCCGGGCCCTTCCCAGTGCTCGGGGAACTCCTACACAGCCTGCGCTCCTCCGCTTCCAGCCACCCTCGCCTCCCACCACCCTGGCTTTGGAGCTGAACCGGCCGCGCAGCCGGGCGGCGAGCATCCGTCCCCCGGCCGCTGACCCCAGCGCTCCGGCCTCGCCGCAGCCCCTGGCCCCTCGGCGTTCGTTTCCCCACCCGCCACCTGGCTTTCGCCGCCGCCGCCCGGGAAGCCCTCGGCACTTCCCAGAATAGAGAGCAGCTGCCAACGTCAGGCTGCCGCCTGCCGCGGGGTTCCGGACACGCGGGGTCTGGGCGGAGAGGACGTGACTCCGCGCTGGCCTTCCGCCTTCCCTCCCCGGTCGGGAAACTGAGGCCCAGGACCGGGAACCACTTCCCCGCGAGCACGGTCCGCGAGGGCCCGGCCAACCCCGGTCCTAGGCGTCCCGACTCCCGCGCGCGATCCTTCGACCACACGCGCCGCTCGGTCACCTCAGAGAGCGTGGCGGGGAGCGGGTCTCAGATCGAGCGCACGGCCCGGGAACGCGCAGGGCGCCAGCCCCGGCCAAGTCGCTGCGAAAGTTGTTGTCTCCCAGCCTGCCCTCGCCTCTCACCTCCGGGACACACCTTCCCGCTTGCCCTGGCAGCAGCGCACTCACATCCGGTCCACCTTGCGCACACCCCTCTCCGCGCTCACTCGCAGCCCCTCTCCCTCCCACGCCCGCGGCTCCCCGTCGCCCCCTCGCGCGCTCCCACCCGCGCCCGGGGGCGCCTTCCCCGCCCCGCCGCTCGCCCGGCCTCGGCGCCGCGCCCGCCCGGGGTTCCGGCGCCCGGAGCCCCAGCCCGGGGCCGCGACCCGCTTCCGCCCGCCTGGCGCGGGGCCGGAGCCCGAGCAGCCACTGCCGAGCGCGGTGGGCGCGAGGCGAGGGGCGCAGCGGCGCGGGGCGGGGAGGGGGCGCTCGCTCGCTCCCTCTCGGCTGCGCACACGCCCGTACAAACTCTCACACAGACACACGCGGGGTGCGCTGCCGCCGCCCGCCGCTGCTCCTCCTCCCGCCACCGCCTTGAGAGGGAGAGAGAGGGAGGCAGAGAGAGCGCTTTGTCCGCGCGCCGCCGCCCGGCCCGGGACTCTGCCCCGAGGAGGCAGCCGCGCCGAGTCCCCGCCTCCGCCTCTGCCCCCGGGCGGGCCGGGCCGGCCGCGGTGGGGGGAGCCAGGCTGAGGGTGGGGGTGGGTGGCGGGCGGGCGGAGGGCGGGGAGGGGGGGCGGAGGAGGAGGAGAGACGAGGGCAGCGGAGGAGGCGAGGAGCGCCGGGTACCGGGCCGGGGGAGCCGCGGGCTCTCGGGGAAGAGACGGATGATGAACAAGCTTTACATCGGGAACCTGAGCCCCGCCGTCACCGCCGACGACCTCCGGCAGCTCTTTGGGGACAGGAAGCTGCCCCTGGCGGGACAGGTCCTGCTGAAGTCCGGCTACGCCTTCGTGGACTACCCCGACCAGAACTGGGCCATCCGCGCCATCGAGACCCTCTCGGGTGAGCACTCAGCGCGGCCCCCTCCCCCCGCCTCGCCCCGCTCAGGCCGGGACGGCGCCGGGAGGGAGGCCGAGTCCGGCGGGCGGCGCCCGGCGGCGGCTCCCGCGCCCGCACGCTCACTTCCACGCACCAGACCCTCAACTCTCGCCGCCGGCCCGCTCCTGGGACGGCCCGCTCCCCTCCCCCCACAGCTCTGGACTCTGCCCTCGCCCTCGGGGCCGCAGCCTTGGGGCGCCCCCCGTGCCGCTCCGAAGGCTCCCGAGGCTCGCCGGCTCCTTAGGGGCACCCCTCGTTCGCCTGGCGCCCCGGGCTGCTCTGAGCTTCCCCGCCCCCCACCCTTTGAGCGTCCCCTGTCTCACTTCTCCCCTGACCTTCCTGTCACCCCCTTTGTCAGGGTCCCCCCTTCCCCAAATCCCTCGTCTCTTCCTCCTCCCCCGGCCGGACCTTCTCTCTTCCAGTGCCTCGTGCCCAGAACCTCTCGCCCTCTGGCGTCTCCTGAGCCGCACTCTCCTTTCGAGCCCCCTCCCCACCTCGCCCCACGGCCCCCCACTTTTGGCACCCCCTCGGCGCCACCCTGGTGACCCCCTTCGAGATCTCGGGGCTCCCCCAGCCCCAGCTCTCGCACGACGGCACATCCCCTCGGTCCTTTCCCGAACCTCAGTCCCCTCTCGCTTGCTCTCTCAAGCGCTCCTATTTTTCTCTGAATTTTTTGTCCGATTTTATTGAGAAGAGCTCGGGGCTGGGGGCTTTCCGCCGCCCGTCCCCCCGCCTCCCGCTCGGCCAGAAGCACCTTTTTACGAGGTGCCCTGTCTCAACTCGGTGGGGGCCAGGGTTGAGAACCGGGAAAGAGGCGACCGGGGGGCCCGCGAGCGCGCTGGAGCCCAGACAGGAGACGGAGAGCGACACACACACACACTCGCGCGCGCGCACTCCCCAACTCTCCCCAGCACACGCTCCGCTCCCAGCCGCGCGGGCCCCCGGGCCCCGGCCGGCGCCCCCCGAACCCCGGCCCGGCGGGAGCCCCTTCCCCACCGGCGTGTGGAGTGGGGGCGGGGCGGCGGCGAGGCCAAGGTGACACCCAGGAGCGGACAGGGACAGGGCTGTCGCTGCGGCGGACTCCGGGGGGCTTCGGCTCGTTTTCTCGGGGCCACCGGGAGGAGAGGGCAGGGAGGGGAGCCCGGTGGAGCCTTCGGGTCCCGGATTAGCGGAATGGAGAGGTGGGGGCCGGGAGAGCAGCGGGGCCGCGCCAGCCCTGCAGCTTGAGTTTCAAATGAGCTCATCCTTTCAAATTGGCGCCGCTCTTTATTAAATTTGTTTTTCCGGTAATGCCACCCACGGCTATACCTGGGGTCCGACCCGGGCTCGCACCCTCCTCGCCTTGTCCCGAGACACGGGGCGCCCACCTTTCTTTCTACTGGGAACCAAGTTCGCCCAGCTCGATCCGGGTAGGAGACCCCTTGGGGGCGCCCGAAGGCGGAGCCCGAGCGTGGAGTTCCGTGCGTGCCCCTCCTAGACCCCCGCGGGCTTGATCTAAGCAAGGTTCTGAGTGCTTTAATTTCTGTTTTAAAGGTAAAGTGGAATTGCATGGGAAAATCATGGAAGTTGATTACTCAGTCTCTAAAAAGCTAAGGTAAATATACTTTGCTTAGTTTTTTTTTTGCGATTGGCCTTACGTATAAGTAAAAAACGTACACACAGCTTTAAAAAACGTGCTCTTGGTAGTTTTTAAAGGGGCTTTTGTTTGTTTTGTTAGTGGAGATACATAGTTTAGAAAGCTACTTTTTTTTTTTTTTACTTTCATTATATAAGGTGTTTACTGTTCTTGGAAAATATCTGGTGCCTAATTGGGGGTCGGGGTGGCGAACACTAGCTATGTTCAGTTCGCTGGGACCCTGTAACTTGTTTATCAAAAATTGCCTCCCACCCCCACCTCCCGCCCCTACCCCCAGCAGAATAGCAGCAAATGCTTGTCAAGACTTCCTGTGAGATGTGAAGAGTAAATATTTACTATGTCAGCTAAATTGCTTAACTAAACTTAGCGATTAATTACTTTTCTCTTTTAGATAGTTTAATGTTGAATAGTAAAATAATTCAGTAAGGGGTCAATATTTTGCATAGCTTTCTAAAGAAGTGGGTTGTTTGGATTGGATGGCAGTTAAAAGCCGGACTTTTTCAGTCACTGAGACTACTGAGTATAGCTTCTGAGCATTTTGTTGTTGTTGCTTGTAAGAAATGTTTGCGGCTAAAATAAATACCCTTGTGAAATCTATAGTTATATTTAAGTGCACTGTTGTTAATGACGGAGTAACAAGTTTTGTGGAGGTTGGATTTCTCCACAGTGATTTGCTAACATGAGAAGAGAAGAGAAAACATCTTTGTTTAAAGTTTATTGTGGACTTTAAATTTGGGCCCTTTATTACTCATTCTAAATTTTTTTCTTCTGCTGTGTGTCGAAACTTAGTTTATATCCCATTCACATACATTTCTTCACCATTAGTCATTAAGTAGCTGGACTGGAGCTGTTCAGTGAAGTTTTTGATGACCACCTTTACAGTTTATCAGTCAATAGTTTAACCACCTGATTTTTGTCAGGATTGAGTAGATTTTAAAACAAACTACCCTAATTTTATAAATACTTAGATGTGTTGCTGAAGGGATTTTTAAAAATTGTGTGCCACATTTCCAGATATGTTTTATTTTAAGTAAGCAACAGAATAACTTTTGTTTGCAGATAACCTCTGTGGCATATGAGAAAATTACTTAAATCCTGTTTTTTTTTTAATTTAAAAAAGGTGAGTTATGATTTGCAGTTTCATGTGTAATATTAAGCTAGTTCTTTCCTCTATTGGGAAAGATGTAATGTGTAGCCAATTGGTTTTCAATAAGGTATCCTAAATTTGTATACTTTTCTTTAAAATAATATTTTTTGCTTGAGAAATCCAAGTTGAAGCTTTCTGATATATTAACTATTTACAACAAATATAAATTACTATCTCACAACACTTGAAAATTTGCAGAATGAATATATTGAACAGTGAAATAACTACCCCAAGTATTTGATACAGTATGTGTCTATAAATGTCTAATTCTGTTGGCTGTTTGCGGTTGTGAATACTTTTGGGGGTTATAATTAGTAAAAAAAAAAATTACTAGAATTTTATCTTAGTTGGTGTCTCATTTCATGTTGCAGTGTGCATTATTTAATTTTGTAGTATATGTGAAATACTGGTTTATCTAAAGTTATTAACAGCTCCTAAAACTTCTCACAAATGTACTACTTTTTATCTTTTTTCTTTCAAAATGCAGATTATTTGCTGTTAGCCAGAGTGTCATTTAAGTAATTTTGTTCTGTTTAAGAGTTCAGAATTGAAGGCATGTCCCCAGTTTTTAGTATAAATTAAATAAAGAGCAATCTAGGATTTACACAGCCCTATTAGTTGATTTCTTTGAACATGTGGGCGATGTGAAATACCCAGGAGGTAGATTAAAATGCGCTGTGTATGATTCACTACACTGAAAATGTTTAACATTCCAAATGTATGCATAAGCTGCTGCTCTAGAGGAGTTACATCATTTCTGATTGGATGGTTTTAATTTTTTTTTTCCTTTCCTTTATTAGTTTAAATGCAGAAATTAGCTACTTCTACTGCAGGCTAAGGGAGAGATAGCTAATGACCGGTATTGTGTACTGAGATCAGACTTCAGGGATGAAGCAGCTGTATGTTCTCATGTCCTGGACACTACCACGTTGATGGCTTTCTAAATCCAGGGTACTGTGACATTTGAAACCAAAGCTTTTATGTTATATGGAGACTATTTTGGTGTTCTTGTGTTGCATTTCTATGAATATTAACAAGTTAGAAGTAAATTTGGCAGTGTTAAGTCAATTCTATATGTGGTTTTTGTGTTAGTTGAAATGAAAATGGGAAGAAAATAGTTCATCCTCATTGCTTGCTTACTTAAAAATCATTCAACAATTGAGTGCATTTTCTTTGTATTGTAGTGATTTCTTTGATTTCTCAAGAATTAGTTTTATTATCTGTATCTCACATAGATTTTTTAAGATTAATGATAGTTTGGGAGGAGATGTTTTTATCTTATGAAATTATTGGCATGCCATTTGCTTACCAGTTGTATATTTTGTTAAATAGTCTGGCATCATTTTATAATAGCATAATAGACTAGATGCCATTATTTTCTCAGGGTCACTTAGAAATAGAAAACTCTTTTCTTTTTGCAGCGTATGTTTTATTCTTATTAAATGCAAATTATTCTAATGTCAACCGCACATAAAGCATTTATTTCTCTTTGTAAGTTGGTTTCAGGCTCTGTTGAGTAAAAGTGTTTGAATCTTTTTTCTCTATTAATATTTCTTGGTAGTACATATGGTCAAATGTTTATTAAAGAGGAAAAAACTGGTAAGCTTTAAAATGCTGTTTTAAAGTTTTGGAAACTTCCTTGACGGAAATTTCATTTTTGGTGTTGTTGAAGGTTAACTTAAAAATTATGTGTGTGTGTGTGTGTGTGTGTGTGTGTGTATGTGTGTATATATATATATATATACACATACACATATATATATATACACATACACACATACACATACTGCATGCCTTGTTTTGAACTAAGACATGCTAACTTGAATGTGCTTTTGTACCTCAAGTTGAATGATTCTGTGAGAAACAAAACTTTGAAAAATGCAGTTTCTGCCCACCTCTAGGAAGTAACTAAGTGGTTCTAGACATTCTTTCACTGAGATGGTGTGAATACTATGAGATAGTGTAGGAAAAAGCTATGAATTTGTCTTTCATGAGTTAAAAATCAGTAATTGTGTTCACTCCAATGCAAATGAATTTGGTCTCCTATAGGAATGTTAAAGAAAACAGTATCTCAATTGTATTTTGCTTGTATGTACTACATTGTGTATAGTTGAATTAAATACCAAAAAGAAGAAAAAAAAACATCCAATCTCAGGCCCTCCCTGCTGCAGTCTTTTGCTGCATCAATTTTTAATTTTCTAGAAACAGAAATGACTTTTATTAGGTTAAAATTGTGTGGTACCTTCCTACTTTAAGAATTTGTTGACTTAGAAATTAATACCTGCATTTACTTACATAGATTCCATGTATAGATATAACATATATTAACACAGAATATATGATACTAAACTGTAAGGTTACTTTTGATTTGGCTTTGGAGTTAAACTTTTAGTTTCCCAGGAAAAAAAAAAGTTAGTAATTTTTTCACATGGTGCTAGGTAATACCCTAGAGAGTTGCATATTGTGACCTCGAAGAGATAAGTATTAGAGTTAAAATAGAAGCAATACAGAAAAAAGTGAACTTGGTGATATTGGTTAAAAATTCTAGTTTACATTTTTAAAAGACTGGTTATTTGATGCTTTTAAATCATTTAATTAAATATTAGAAACCAATGAGATTTATACATCAAAATAGATTTTATGGTTTGCTTGCTTTTTTTCAATTCACCAAATACATAAAAATTTTAAATTGTAATATAACAATTTATAAAACTGTTTAATGGCTAAACACCTAAACATTAATTCCAAAAGGTGATTTGTGATATGTAGTGCAGCTGTCAAATGGTGCTTTTCATGTGTTTCCTTATACTTATGGCCAGGTATAAGATGACCAGTAAGAGATGTTCTAAGCATTTTGTTTTTTATTATGTTAACCTGAGATTATCCTTTGGTAGACAGAAGATGAGAGGATATTAGTAATATTTGTACAAAGCCTTTTATACTTGATGATCTAAAGTGCAATATGTTTTCTTTAAGAGAAAAAGCATTTAACTTTTAAAATATTTTTAAAAGAAGATTTAGAACAAATTGCATATCAAAATTATCATTTCACTATTATTTTGAGTAAACACATGGCTTTTGTGTTTTTTTAATGTGTGGAGGTTGCTCCAGATTTTCAAGTACTGTGTTGGGGAAATGTAAATGATTTTGAATTATGCATAAAAGGATAGTGACTTAGGCACATTTATTAAAAGTCAAAAAAGCTATGAAAACCAGATTTCTACAGGAACTGTTTATATATTTGATACTTTCAAGCTTTTCTAAATATTTGCTGTCTGTAGCTGAATCACTCTTCCAAGTCCTCATGAAACCCTCAAAAGTAGATGAGCAATTGGTCAGAATTGTTAGAGGATATTATTTGAGCTAAATGTTTCCTCTCTCTGTTTCAGTGGTGTATGTGCAAGTGTGTGTATATGTTTTTTTGTGGGGGACAGTTTCAGGTAGATGGTATCAAGAGGCAGCAGGAGATCTTTAATTGAACAACAGTTGCTCTGGAATTCAGTCTTGACAGGGCTCAAGAAAGTTGCTTGGTGATTGAAACCTGTGGCAAAGGGAATCAAGTGCAGTGATATTTGCCTTGAGTGATGAATAACTCTTGTAGGTGGTTAACCTTGTGAAAGCCAAGTCACAGGTACCTGGAGTAGGTTTTACAGTGAGCATGCTACTGAAAGGACCATCAGTGCAGCATCTGCCCTCCTTCCTTTTCACTTGGCTATCCCCTGTCACAAAAGATTCTGTGAAGGCTTTGATGATGTTATAAGCCATTTTTTTAAGTGTCAGAAAATTCAAGATTTGAATATGCACTTTCATTTAGAAATTCTATACTTTGAAAAGCAATATGGTATTTTGCATAACACAAGTGCTCTCAGTGAGTAAACTTCATTAGAAGAAGCGTTATATTGAAATAGTTTCTTTGGAGACTTAAAAATGTTGAATTATACATTTCAAAATATATTTTTAAAAATTATATTTAAACATCACAAAAGTCTTCAGTGTTCTTTTCAGTGTTAGAAATTAGTGGGCTTGGCTAAGCTAATTTTTAAAGAGTTCATGCTCTAAAACTTTCAGTCAAAAGCATTATCTCTCAAAAGCTATGATTAACTTCTTAAATTGAGAGATGGGAGTGTTCTGTTTAACAAAACATGCCCCCAGAATTTATTAGTAAAGTTTTATCCTTCTTATATTCAAATTCAAGTTCAAATTATTTTGGGTATTCATTCAAAAGCAGTATCATTGAACAAATAATAGCAAATAAACAGCAAACACCTACCAACGAAGATAAGTCTTTCCTCCCATTTATCATCACCATTAAAACATTTTAAATCTTTTACTTTATAATTTGACTTCATGCTTACAAACTTATAATTTTCATTTGGTGGCATGGACTCTATGGGTTCTATTTTAGGCAGCAAAATTGCAGAGTGCTCAGAGCATTATTTTTAAGGTTTTACTTTTCCTGTTTTGATCATGGACTTTAGTCTGGTCTCTCCATAAAATAGTGAAGAAAAATTATTTTCTTTTGTAGAAAAGTTCAGATTCTGTTGCTTGGCTGCCAAAGGGAAGAAGGAATACAATAATTATTTCTTTAATTTGGTTTAGAGTTTGATGGTATATTGAGATAGAATAAGTACAACAGTGAAAATGGATGCTTTTGCATTAATAGGAGGCATTCAAGCCCAAAAGCTAGCCCTGTTCCATCATTTGATAGTTATGTCTCCTCCCCAAGCCTCTGCTTTTCACTAAATAATATCTGTATTTTTGAGATACATTTTGTTTATTCCTCATTATTTATCTGTTCTACACTTTATTTCTTAAAATGTGAACATTCAGTTAAGATTTTCCCATTCTGTTTAGTGTCAAGGACATTTCATAAATAAAGCAGATATTTTAATAAGTCTGATAAATGAAAATTAAGAGTTCTGATGTATGTTTTGAGCTTTCTCTTATTTACCCATATCATAATAAATGTTGCATCTAATGACCAGAAAAATTTGTATGGGAACATTGCAATAAGAATTATATTTTCAGTTTTTCTTATTGTCATGTAATTAATGTGTCCCAAAGTAAGGATTTGCTGTAGTGGGAAGCTTGAATTTTTAAATTTTTGTTTTAAATGTGATCAGAAAGGTTGATGATTTCATGTATTGATATTTAAACAATGGTGGTAGTATTATCTCAGGGAGGAGTATTTTTTGTGCCTGCATCTTAATATTCATACAGTACTGATGCTGTTCCAGCCTCTTTGACACATTATTTCATTTATTCCAAATAATAATTTTGTGAAAAATAGGACAATTGATATTATCTCTTTTTTTGGATGAGGAAACTCAGTCCCAGAGGAGCTTAATAATTTGTTTAGGCCACATGACTGTTAATTAAGTAGTAGGGCTAGAACCCAGGTCTTTTGAGGTCCCTGAGTCTCGCTCCACTGTACTTCCTCCCCATTTAACGTTTTACATTAAAGAAGTCAGCTGAATGTGTTGTAAAGTTCGAAGAATGCTATTCGAGGGTGGTAGAAATATATGAAAATACATTTGTGAATTGAACCTTTGCAATGATGCTACATCAGTCTGAGTGATCTGTACTTTGCTATAGTTTTTAGAAAAAAATAGTTAGAAATAGAGGTAATTTTAAAAGTAGCATTGCACGTCTTCCCATCTCTGTGCTTGCCCACAGACAGAAGTGGGGAGTATACCTAAGCAGGTTGTGGGGTTGTTGTTGTTGTTATGTTGCTTGTTTCGGCAGTTGTGTTCCTGACATAACAAGTCAAACATTTCTTTCAACATCTGAGCCACACAGATTAGACAGCGAACTGTCACCCCGGTCAAGACTATGTGCCATGTGGTGAATGAAAGTCTAGCTCAAGGAATCTCCTGGGTGGGTTCTTCACGGGGTTCAGACAGCCTGTTGCAAAGGTCAGGGCTGTGTTGTGGTTTACGTGTTTCCCTGGTAGGAACTGCCAGGTCTTTCCCAGAGGTGGTATCTTTCTCTCTGTCACTTTGTGTACTGAATAAGGCCTTGGGCCTCTCATACTGTCTTGACTATGGGGTGAGTGTTAATAGGGATAGTATCCATAAAGTTCTGAGTTCTTTATTAATTTTATAATCGCACAAAAAATATGCTAAATAATGAAGCATGTGAAGTACAGTTCATTTCCCCTCAACTGTAAACTTTTCCTGCATTTATCTTCGTTTCCTTTAACTCTTATGGACTGTTTATGGTGCTGGTGGGAGGGAGGGAGGAATTATCAAGGAACAAAAATAGGTGAAAGAAGGTTATTTCCAACTCCCCATGCATTTCTTTGAGTTAGTACAGTCCGGAGTGGGATATGGCATTTTCCGTGGAATTCTGACTCAGGAGATGGGGGAGAGGAAGAGAGTTAACTAATACTGGCTGGCTGCTGTGTGCTAGGCACTGGACTAGGCTTCCTGTTTTATCCTCCCCACAGCCTGAAGAGATCCGTCTTTATCCTTCTTACACAAAGGGCTCTAAAGCTTCAGACTCTGAAATAACTCCTTGCTCCTGACCAGAACTTCAGAAGGCAGTGGCTTGTTGTCCATCTCATTTGAATACTGCAACAGAACCTTAGCAATGAAGTAGAAAGTTGTGATAATATGTATACAGGCTATAGAGTAACTTTGTATATTATTCCTAACTTAGAATAAGAGAAAATTTCCATATATAAAACCTATGCTGAGAAAGATTAGGAACTGAAGTTCAGTATATTTTTAATTTAATATAATTGAAAAGAATTAAAAGTGTTAGTCATAATTTGAAAGAACTTCCTTGAAGTAGTCCTATAGTAGAAGCATTTATAATTATATAAAGAGAAAGAGGTTTTTTTAAAAATCATTGTGGTTGACAGTTAAGTGTAAAAAACATACATGTATGCAGTGTGGGAGGAGGGCCTGTTCCATGCCTTTGACCCAGATATATATATTTTTTCAAATCCTGAAAAAAAACTTGAGGTTTTTTTGTTTAGGATACAGAATGTTGCACAAAGATTGGCAAGCTTTCATTTTTATATGTATTCTTAAAAATATCTGTGTCTTAGAGAAGGAAAATAATGGAATTTTTGTAAATTACTTTTTAGAAAATGGTTCACCTTATTAACAGAACATTTTAAACCTCTTTGACACGTGAAAAAGTCAGTGAAAGCACTTTTTGATACAATACTTAAGTATCTTATGCATTTGTTACTTTTTTATCTCATGCATTTTGTTACTTTTTTGGTTTAGTAACATAGGACTTAAGATACAGTTAAACCACCAATGAAATGAGATATATAAGAGGTTTTCTTCTAGATAGACGCCATGCTTTTTGACAAGAACATAATTTTATATAATTTATGAGATAAAATAATTACTTTCCTCAGTCAAGAACCTCTAATAGAGCTTTAAAAATTACCAGGAAAGACATTTTTATTACTATATCTTTTCTTTCTCTTTGAAAAATGAAACAAAAAATCGAGTGGTGATTCTTTGGACAGGTTAACCTCATACTAATTCATTAAATACAGGGTGTTTTTGAAAAAGCTCATATGAGGATAGGCTATATAGTATTTTTGGATTACATGGAGACCTTTTACTTTGGTCCCTACTGATCCTTGTGATTTTTAACAATGCATACTTTGAAATTTCAGTGGATGTTTTTCTTTATCATTGTATGAATAAGGTTTTGAAGTAAAATGTTTTGTGCCTCTTTATTTAAGAGAGTCAGAGGTAGATGATAAAAGCAGTTTAACACTGAAAAAATGCAGTTGAGCCTCTTAAATTATTAAGAAAGAAGGAAGGGAGGAGGGAAAGGGAGGGAGGAGAGGAGAAAGGAGGAGACCATAGAAGTGTAGGTGACTAAACCATGTGTACAGCTTCTGCGTTTTCTTTCTATACTTCCAGAGCACGTGGCAAAGACTGGTCCTCACTGATAGTGTGTGGAAGATAGTAAGTGATTCCAATGGTGACAGCAGGACTGGGAGTCTCACACAACATATTCTTTTCTTTGACACTTAAAAACTCTGAGTATGTGGCTGCCCTGCCCCAAAAAAGGTTTTGCATTTCTTTCTCTAAGGCCTCACACCGGCCACTTCCTCTCTCATTCTCCTTCTCCTTTGCATTTCCTTGGGGATGGCTGGAAAGGGCTGGCAGGGTGGTGCCTGGTGTGTAGGCCTGCCTGCAGCCCCATTGCCCCCTGGTTGGCCGAGGGTTGGGGAAGCTGGAGAGGCATGTGTGTGCTTGCTCAATGTGTTGGAATGTATGGGTTCTGTGGCATACACTTACTTGGAATGTGCAGCAGACACATGAGCTTCGATGGTCGTAGGGGTCTAACGTTGTAGGCTTTTGTAAGTGGTTGAAAATTTGGGTTACTTTTTTCCCCTGAAGTGCAGTTGTATTTATTCTTTGGAAAGGGAAAACATCTTTATTTTTTGTTTTTCAACCATTGACGGATAGAAAATAATGTTGTGGATACATAAATAGTCTGGCCTCTCTCCTGGATCCAGCTGTACTACTGTTTACCCCTTTCTTTTCGAACTGATAGTGATGTCTTCAAGTCATGGACACTGAATTTGTAAACTAAGCCTTGTAAAACTCCCTGAGTTGTGCCACCACTAAAGATGATGAAATCAAGGATCTGAGAAACCAAATTTTAAGCTCAGATATTGAAAAATGTGGAATTGATTCTCCCTTTTAAGGAATAGAGAACAAAATACTAGTTGCTTAATATTTAAAATTTTTGGCTGTTTATTATTTTTTAAAATGTTTATATATTTTTCTTCTTAAAATATTTGAGATGACAAAGGTACTGGTTACTCAATTATTTGAATTAAAGAAGACAGAGATTCAGATTTGTAAAGTAGGTAAGTCGAAAAGGCATTTTAAGAGTTACAAAGGGCCCAGGAACAGGTGATTGGTTCTAATATAATTATTTCTACATCACGAGAGTGTTGCCAGGGAAGAGTTAGCTCTTTGTTCACTGATTTGCATATTAATGGTATGTTGTGTCTATTTCAATAATGGTTTCAAGAAAATGATTTAGATATTGAAATTGATCAGTGGCTTTAGTTCACATGTATCGATTGTGGTCACGGTGTTAATACCTGCCTTATAAATTTCTAGGCCAACATTGTATCTTTTATTCTCTATGGCAGTTTTTATTAAACACTGTTCCATAGAGCCTTAGGATTCCAAGGAGATGCCAAATTTATGGGAAGGACGAATGGATGTACGTACATGGGAATCCTGGCTTCTTACCCACTGCCCAATACGAAGACAACTGCATTTGTTGCTGTTTTATATACAGAATTGGAGTTGAGTCTAAGATTTGGTTTAGAAAAGGGGTTTGCTGCTTTAAAACACAGTTTGTAAGCACCCACCCTACAGTGTGTAAAGTGTATAGTTCTGAGTCTTCAGTCCATTCCTTGATTTGACCCAAAGCTCTTTCTTGAGGAAAGTTTAGACCCTGCCCTTGTTACTCCTACATCTGCTTTCCACGGAATGGCCCTCTATTTCCTGTCACTTTCATTTTGGTAACAAGTATCTGCTTTGCCAACTGCATGCCAGACTACTAAATCTATGGATTTTTCTATAGTCAACAACATAGAATGCGTGCCCTTCAGGAACTTTCCAGGGAGCTCCTTGGCCAGTGATTGCGCTCTGGCTCTTGGCAGAGCCATTAGAGTCAACTGCCTTTGAAGAGTGATGGGCATGGTGACACGGGACCCATTCATTCATTGAAAACAAGTTTTTGCTTCAGGAGGTGGAAGCAGGGTTGGCTTGCTAATCCTTCTTGAGGCAGAGCAGCCCTCCTCTTATCTGTTGTGTAAGGTGGGGCTCCACGAACACAGGAGTGATCTTCAAAACATTTTCAGTTGGTTAGAATGAACAAATGTGCTAGGTCACAAGCCATGATACTCTAATACACACCCCCTCAGTATCAGTCCTACATACATGATTTTTGTTCAAAAACAGGATATTACTTTAAAACAGTAAAAATACTGTTTTCTCAGTGATTTCTTCCCCTATGGCCAAGGACTCTTGGAAAGTCCTGAAAGTCCTTGGAATTTAGCTATGTGTTGTTAAAGATCCTCTGAGAGGTTCTGATGCCCAGGCAGGGAGGGAGAGAGAGAGAGAGAGAGAGAGAGACACCCTACTCTGAGCACCGTCCCCTGCCATGTGCTCCATCACTGTAGCCTCCCACAGACTGGCCTTCAGAGACCCATGGTTTTGTATTTTGCACACAACTTTTGTAGTAAGATTTTTGTAAGAGATCACCATATGTTTACAGGGGTAGATGACATAAGTGGTGGCAAGGGTGTTCTGGATAGTGCAGGAGGGACAGCTATTAGTTAGCTCCAGCCAACTGCTGCCATTTGGAAATGTAGGGCCAGTGTTCCCAAATCTGAATTTTCAAGAGGAGGTGGAAGTCAGAGTTCTTATGTTAAATATCTGAAGTTCTAAATATTGGCAACAATTCAAAATTTTTTATGGACACTGAAGGTCAAAAAAAGACAGCTGTGGGTTGAATCTGGCCCACGGGTTGCCAGTTTGCAGTCTCTGCCACATGAAAATCTGTATCTTCTATAAAACATTGTTGAAGACACTGTCCTTTATGTTTAGTATCCCTTACACATAGGCTTGTCTATGAGTGAGAGGGAAAAGTCCTTTTCTTGATAGGCAGGATGAACTCATATGGATCTTATCTAATGATGATAGCTGTTTGGAAACTCAAAATCAAATTAGGTCTTAGTTGCAGTAGCCATTTTTCATCAGTTATTATTTTACCTATTAATAAAATAATAATAATTTTCTTCATTATAAAGTACCCTACATTTTTATCTTTATGTGATGATCTTATTGTGTTTCTGTTATATCAAACCGTCTGAAATTCTTTTGTAAATGTAGAATATGTATATATATGCTGAATATGTGACTGTCCTATAAGTTTATATAGTATTTCATAATACATGTTTATGAAAAAAATAAGCCTCTATTTTCATATAATTGGAGGAGCAGGTTTCCACATCAATCTAAATTACACCCTCTCCAATTAAACACTAAGCCAACTATAGATAATGTTTTAAGCCACTTTCTAAGAAAATTTGATTCTCATATGTCCAGAAAACATGTTGTAAAGTAAAAACTTGAGTAGTTCTGTTTTTTTTGTTTGTTTTTTAGTTTTTGTTTTTGTTTTGTTTTGTTTTTTTTGAGACAGAGTCTCGCTGTTGCCCAGGCTGGAGTGCAGTGGCACGATCTTGGCTCACTGCAACCTCCGCCTCCTGGGTTCAAGCAATTCTCCTGCCTCAGCCTCCTGAGTAACTGAGATTACAGTTGTCCGCCACCACGCTTGGCTAATTTTTGTATTTTTAGTAGAGATGGGGTTTCTCCATGTTGGCCAGGCTGATCTTGAACTCCTGACCTCAGGTGATCTGCCTGCCTTGGCCCCCTAAAGTGCTGGGATTACAGGCATGAGCCATTGCACCTGGCCATTCTGCCTGTTAAATGTCTGATATAAGGCAAATGGTTTTAAAAGCACACAGTGTGCCATAGGAAAATTCAGTGGTGAAAAGTGGTGCTTTTAAATAGTTTGAAAAATGTTTTGGTTACTGCTGCACTTTTCTGTATTTAAGTTAAGGAAATTGAAGGCCATATGGACTCTGCTTCTGTTCCCTGGGTGCAGAAAATAATCATTAAGGCTAAACGAAAGGAAACTTCGAGTTGCCTAAGGGACCTTTTTATAAAACAAAACAAAACAAAAAGCCCCAGACTACTCTGATAGTTGTCATTAGCATTTAAAAAAATGTGTAACTTACATGCAGAATGAAATAACTCATTAGTAATCACTTTATAATGGTCAGGTAAAGCGCATGTCTTAGAAAACTTAGGTTAGCAAATCATAGATGGTAGGGCATAGAAGAGTGGCACACAGGAGCCTGGGAATTCAGGATTTTATTAATATTTGGCTCCCCTCATTTGTGATGGATCTTAACGCTTCTGCAAAAATAGCCAACTCTATTTTCTGGACTGGTCTTTTGAATTTAAAAAATTTGAAGTTCCATGAGAGCTGGGTCTTGTTTTTTCTTTGGACAGGTGCACCTTGAGTGCCTTGAATAGTGGAAATGGCTGTTCATGAAATATTTTTGGATAAATTAAGATTGAAGCTGTAATATCAATAAAAATTTGCTTTTATTTCTTCTTCCCTTTTCCTCTTATTTTTCTTCTGTATTTTCAGAATGGAGGGGGAAAATTGTGGTTAAAAGATTTTGCTTTTTTGTGAATGGGTTTTTAAAACTTTTTACTTTATTAAAAAATTTTTTTTCTTTTTTCTTTCTTTCCTTTCTTTCTGACAGGGGGTCTCACTCTGTTACCCAGGCTAGGGTGCAATGGTGCTATCATGGCTCACTGCAGCCTCATCTTCCAGTGCTCAGGTGATCCTCCCACCTCAGGCTCCTGAGTCGCTGGGACTACAGGCATGAGCCACTGTACCCAGCCTTTTAAAACTTGCGAGTGAATCTTTGGCCTTAGTGGAATAACATTTCTTCATGGGCATTTTAGGTATGAAGGTTCTTTAAACCTTCATAAGGCCGGCTGCAAAGAACAATTGCACAGGGCTGCAAAATGAACATTGGAAAGCAAAATTTTAGAGTTGGTGGAACCAGAATAGGTTTTGCAAATCAGTCTTTCTTTTCTTTCTTTTTTTTAACAAGTAAGGTAAGAATAGGTTAGTTTTAGAATAAGATTCAGTGTGATTACATGAAAATATAATTTTCCTTATAGGTATTTCTCCCTGAAAGTCAAATTCCATTAAAAATTTACTAGGAATCACAGAAGAAAAACCTATTTGAAAAAAAAAAAAAAAAGAAAAGAAAAACAAAAAACAAAAAAACCCAACTAGCTATTCGCTTATTGCAATGTAATAGGTGGATACAAGAATCGGATTTAAGATATGTTTGTTTATAATAAATTAAGCAGACAGCATCTAAAGTTACTGTGAAAAAACCAGACAAGTCTAACAATACCTACCAATGGACAAAGTAATTCATACATAACCAAGGAAGTGACTGACTAAATTTTAATTGCAAAGCAGAATGTTGTCAAATGCTCTCTATTAGGTTGGGTGCGGTGGCTCATGCCTGTAATCCCAGCACTTTGAGAGGCTGAGGCAGGTGGATTGCTTGAGGCCAGGAATTTGAGACCAGCCTGGCCAACATTGCAAAACCCCATCTCTACTAAAATGATTAAAAAAAAAAAAAAAAAAGCCAGGTGTGGTGGCATGCACCTGTGGTCCCAGCTACTTAGGAGGCTGAGGCATGAGAATTGCTTGAGCCTGGGAGGCAGAGATTGCAGTGAGCTGAGATTGCACCACTGCGCTCCAGCCTGGGTAATAGAGAGAGAGAGACCCTGTCTCAGAAGAAAAAAAAAAAAAATTAAAAAAAGCTCTGTGTTAGTAATCTATTAGCAATTTAATTTTTAAAATTATTATTATTTAGTATTTTTGAGACGGAGTTTAGCTCTTGTTGCCCAGGCTGGAATGCAATGGTGTGATGTTGGCTCACTGCAGCCTCTGCCTCCCAGGTTCAAGCAGTTCTCCTGCATCAGCCTCCCTGGTAGCTGGGATTGCAGGTGCCTGCCACCACACTCAGCTAATTTTTTTTTGTATTTTTAGTAGAGACAGTGTTTCACCATGTTGGCAGGCTGGTCTCGAACTCCTGACCTCAGGTGATCCACCCGCCTCGGCCTCCCAAAGTCCTGGGATTACAGGTGTGAGCCACCATGCCCGGCCTCTATTAGCAATTTAAAACATTTTTGTTTCTTTCTTTCTTTCTTTTTTTTTTTTTTTTTTTTTTTTTTTAAAAGAAACGAGGTCTTGGTATCTTGTCCAGGCTGGACTCGAACTCCCAGGCTCAAGCTATTCTCCTACCTCAGCCTTCTGAATAGCTGGGACTGTAGGCATGCACCACTACACCCAGCTAATTAAAACAAAAACATTTATTATCTCACACGTTTCCTGAGGATCAGGACAATGTCAGCACTTTAGCTGGATTGTTCTGACTCATCATCTTTCAGGAGATGGCAGTCAAGCTGCCATCTGTGGCTACAGTCATCCGATGGCTCAGCTGGGGCTGGAAGGTTGGCTACTAAGCTTACTCATGTGGTTGTTGGCTGGAGGCCTTAGTTCTTCACAGCATGACAATAGTCTTCCCCCAGAGTGAATAAAACAAGAAAGCCAAGGAGAGTGACATCACCTTTTCTTTTATGATGCAGTCACTGAGTCTGCCTTATTTTGTTCATTAAACATGAGACATGAAGTCCAGCCCATACTCTATGGGAAAGGATTACTCAATAAGTTGAATACCAGGAGATGAGAATCTTCGGGAGCCATCTTGGTTTTTAATAATTAGGAAAAGTCAACAAATTGAAACGATACTTAATTTGGGGCATATACTGAAAAGTAATAATCCCCTTACATTTATAATTAACCTCTTTTGGAGTAAAACTGGAATTTCTTATAACAGTAGTAATAATTACTGATTACTGAATTCTTTTATGATCCTTACTGAATTTTCACAACATTTTGTAGAATGAGGAAGGAAGATACTGTTATCCCCATTTCATAAATTAGAGAACTAAGGCCTAAATTGTTCTCAGTGCTTTAGGTGGGGTCACATTTTTAGCATTCAACCTCAGGTTTTTTTTCTTTTTCTTCACCTTTCTTTCCCCTGAAGAATGATTCAATTACTTCACCTTTTATAAAATACAGTTTAATTGTTCCCTTTCTGTATTATCTCAGAAACCTGATTTTTTTCAGTGCCTAATTGAAAATTTTAAAACACTGCCCTTCTAGTATCAATAAAGTTGTTTGTTACTTTTCTGCCAGCAGCAAAAGTCCTTTTTGCTATTTTTGTATCTGGGTGAGGTCCGATTGCTCCAGAATTGTGCCATACTGTGGTTAGCCATGGTCTACAAGAGGAAAATAAATTTATCCTTCTTTAAAATCATTGGTTTTCTAAGAAATGCGCCATTTACTATACCAAATATGAGTAAATCTTAGGCAAAATAAGTGTTCATGTTGATATCAAACATGTCCAGTTCTCTCCCCTGCTAAAACTACAATGCATCAGGCCCTCAGATCTTTTGCACTTACCTTTATTATATATTAGAAAAATATTGCAAATATTTATAATGGTACTTGAAACTCTTTTCTTGAAGAAATTTGATAGTGTTTTGTGTTGTTTTTGATGTCAAGCATATCCATGTTGATGTTAAATGATTCATTCTGTGTGAGCATTTTGCCAAACTTAGGCAAACCTCTGAATTTTGCCTATAGAATGTCCTACATTGTTTTGACTTCAGTCAAGTATAGTGTATTAATAGTCAAGTTTTTAAATTTTTTGAATCTCAGTGCTTGCTTTATTTGCATTACATATTCCCATAACCCATGTAACCTTTTCTTTGAAAGGTTCTGATAACATGATAGTTATGTGAAGTGAAAAGTTATTTTGGTTGTTTCCTTTCGAATGTGTAGACTGAGGCTTAGAAAATATTAGAGTCCCTTAGGAGTGCTTACTCTTTAGGATAGATAGATGCTTTTTTATGAGTTAAAAAACACTACGGGTAAATATGATTTTCTATATAGTCTATATATTTTAGTCAACCAGAATAGATGCTAAGTTATCCTTTTCCCACCTCTTTTGTGTGCTCTTAAGTGACTTCCTGACCTCTCTGTAGTTTAAAATCTTGAAATATTTTTTCACAAAACAGTCAAATGATAATAGTTTAACTTTTTTTTTCTGCTTTAGGGAGTTTGGAGAGAACTCCCTGACTGTCTTCAGTGGGCAGACTGAGTTTAAGATTTACTTCACATTTGGCTGGGCACAGTGGCTCATGCCTGTAATCCCAGCACTTTGGGAGGCTGAGGCGGGTGGATCACCTGAGATCAGGCTGAGGCGGGTGGATCACCTGAGATCAGGCGTTTGAGACCAGCCTGGCCAACATGGTGAAACCCTGTCTGTACTAAAAATACAAAAATTAGCTGGGGGTGGGGGGTGGTGGGCACCTGTAATCCCAGCTACTTGGGAGGCTGAGGCAGGAGAATCAGTTGAACCAGGAGGCGAACACTGCAGTGAGCCGAGATCACGCCACTGCACTCCAGCCTGGGTGACAAGAGTGAAGCTCCGTCTCAAAAAAAAAAAAAAAAAAAAAAAAAAAGATTTACTTCACATTTTTATAATCTTCCCGAGTTAAGAGGTTAAAAGTGAGCCTGAACAGGGAATTCCGTGAGCGCAGAGGATCAAATGTGATCTATAACTCTATGTCCTTGTTGGTTTTTAAAATATTTTGGCTGCCTGTGGATATGCACCCAAAGAAATGTATTTTTTTCTCAGTTTTCCTCAAGAACTTTTTTTCTTTGTATAATCTCGGCCTTGGGGAAAGGGAGCAGGGAAAATCAGAAGCCTTATGGTGGGCCAAACCACCTCCAGTGACCGGTTCAGGTCTCACACAGTCTTGATTATTCCTCCTTAATTTGCCCTTCATTTGATTTGTTTTTGAAGTCAAGAACAGCACCATTTGGGGTAAAAAGAGAACATTTCTTACTTGGTAACCAGGCAGTCTTTCCCAGCCCTCCTGAGAAAGCCTCATAGGTCTCTCTACCTACAAAAGCTCATCACAGAGTCTTTCCACAGCTCAAGTTAGCACCACACTCCTCTGAGGGTCGCTGGATATGTGCTAACTCTAGTTGTATGGTTGTCAGCCTTTGGTTTACTGGATTTTCAGAAATCCAGTAAAACCTGTGTTTACTGGATTTTCAGAAATACTTCTGGGCCAGTACAATTGATACTTGAACCTCAGACATTCACTGTGTGTGCCTAAGAGCCTAGGATCTACGTAAAGTGGAATGAAAATGGTTGAGCATTTTCCATCACATTGGTGGATGTTGTTCAGTTCGTGGCCTGAGGTTATGACTGTAATTTTTATTTTTTTTTGAGACGGAGTCTTGCTCTGTCACCCAGGCTGGAGTGCAGTGGCGCCATCTCGGCTCACTGCAAGCTCCGCCTCTCTGGTTCGTGCCATTCTCCTGCCTCAGCCTCCCGAGTAGCTGGGACTACAGGCACCCGCCACCCACTCCCAGCTAATTTTTTTTTTGTATTTTTAGTAGAGACGGGGTTTCGCTGTGTTAGCCAGGATGGTCTCAATCTCCTGACCTCATGATCCGCCCACCTCCGCCTCCCAAAGTGCTGGGATTACAGGCGTGAGCCACTGTGCCTGGCCTATGATTGTAATTAAATACATTGAGGCCTCATTGATTCAAGCTAGTTGCAGTAAAGGGAAGAGCAGTGATAATTAGTAGAATGCCTGAATGGGCAGATTTAAAAAAATTTATATTGTTTTCAATTATATATTGTAACCTGAGGAAACTAACAAAATGTTACTATAAAACAATCCTACTGGACCTTCTCATTGAATAGAAAAAAATGACTTATATTCAGCTTATCAGTTATATATCAATACTTCTGAAATGTGTGTTTTTTGTTTGTTTGTTTGAGACAGAGTCTCGCTCTTGTCGCCTAGGCTGGAGTGCAGTGGCGCGATCTCAGCTCACTGCAACCTCTGCCTCCCGGGTTCAAGCAATTCTCCTGCCTCAGCCTCCCGAGTAGCTGGGATTACAGGCGTGCAACCACCACACCTGGCTAATTTTTGTACTTTTTTTTTTTTTTTTTTTGAGACGTAGTCTTGCTCTGTTGTCCAGGCTGGAGTATAATGGCACCATCTCGGCTCACCGCAACCTCTGCCTCCTGGGTTCAAGTGATTCTCTGCCTCAGTCTCCCGAGTAGCTGGGATTACAGGCACATGCCACCACGCCTGGCTAATTTTTGTATTTTTAGTAGACACGGGGTTTCACCATCTCAGCCAGGCTGGTCTTGAGCTCCTGACCTCGTGATCCACCCGCCTCAGCCTCCCAAAGTGCTGGGATTATAGGCGTGAGCTGCTGCACCTGGCCAATTTTTGTACTTTTAGTAGAGATGGGGTTTCACCATGTTGGCCAGGCTGGTTTCAAACTCCTGACCTCAGGTGATCCACCCGCCTCGGCCTCCTAAAGTGCTGGGATTACAGGCATGAGCCACTGCGTCCAGCCTGAAATGTGTTTAAATAGCTTATTTCCCTTTTATGATCTTGTTTATATTGATTCCTTTGTTGAATGAGTACCCCTACCCCCCTTTAAAGGAAAGATTAATTTTCTGTCCTATTAGAATTAATAATATTTCACTATTCAGTGAACTACAATCTTGATTCATTTTAGGTTTCTAGTGCCATTGAGACACAAATATCTGGGTGCCATCCTATGCTAGAAGAAGTTAGGATGATGTCTTAATTACTTTCATGTGACAGAAAGTGGTTAAAAAATCCATCCATTCAAAAGCGTTTAATTTAAATCATGGCAATACAGTATTCTTTAATCAACAGAAAGTGAAAATAACTTTGATCAGAATACTTACAATTAAAGAAAATGGAAATACTTCTTTTTTCAGTACTTTTATTTGGGAAATATTTACCAAGAAGAATCCAGTAACCAGTAATACTTTAATTTAGGGCTATTTTATTTTGTTTATTTTTTTGAGATGGAGTCTCCCTCTGTTGTCCAGACTGGAGTGCAGTGGCGTGATCTTGGCTCACTGCAACCTCTGCCTCCCAGGTTCAAGTGATTATCCTGCCTCAGCCTCCTAAGTAGCTGGTATTACAGGCACCTGCCACCACACTCGGCTACTTTTTGTATTTTTATTAGAGACAGGGTATCACCATTTTAGCCAGGCTGGTCTTGAACTCCTGACCTCAAGTAATCCACCTGCCTAGGCCTCAAAGTGCTGGGATTACAGGCGTGAGCCACCGCGCCCAGCCTGATTTGGGGCTATTTTAATGTTTGATCACTTGACATTTCATTCAGCCCTCTAAAAATAAAATTGAGATACATTTTAGTTTAAAAAGAAGTGCAGTGGGTAACCTCTGAGATTGAGTCTAGCAAACTACATTTGTCAGAAATAGGATAACTGGCCGGGCGGGTGGCTCACCCCTGCTACATTAGCACTCCAAAGGCTACTCTCAGCACTTCTGCATTTATTTAAGTCTAACAACAGGAAAGTGTTTGTGGATGTTCTCATCTTGAGAAAAGCTTTTCCTTCTGAATATTTTCTCTCTCAAGGGTTTTTAGAGACCTAAACTTTCTTGATGGTGCTTTGGCTGGCTGGTGGGTGTGTAAGAGAAATTTTATACCTAGTTGGTAATGCTGCATTGGGTTTTGAAATTAACTGCCTACCAGCTCTCAGTTTCCTCAGCTGTATTAATTGCTGAATGCTAAATTATGTGTGAATAATTTAAAAAATGTTCTCAAGACCCAGTAATGAATTCAACAAGTTATTTCAACTTGGAAGAGCATGACTTCAGCACCCACTACGATGCATTAGCCAGAGTGGAGCTCAGAGTACAGGTTACAGAAGAGGCCAACCCTCTGTCCCTGCATTCATGAGCTCGGCTCTGAGGAATCTTCTGTTATTTCCAAATTTGCAGAAAGAAACCTTGGGCAAACTGCTTCTTTTCCACCTTACCATTCCAACACCAGCCTTATGTATTACCGTAATTAGTCAAGAACATGTCTTGGTTAGTCAAGAACACTTCATGTGTTAAGCTGGAATGAGGATGCTACTTAGAGAGCAAAGGACTGGTGATCAGAACCTCTCTCTACCTGTGTGCTCCTCTGGGATGCATTAGGTTTACCTTCCAGATTTCTTTTTTTTTTCTAATTTTAAGTTCTGGGATACATGTGCAGAACATGCAGGTTTGTTACATAGGTATACATGTGCCATGGTGGTTTGCTGCACCTATCAACCCGTCATCTAGGTTTTAAGCCCCACATGCATTAGGTATTTGTCCTAATGCTCTCCCTCCCCTTACCCCCTACTGCTTGACAGGCCCTGGTGTGTGATGGTCCCCCCTCCCTGTGTCCACGTGTTCTCATTCAACTCCCACTTATGAGTGAGAACAGGTGGTGTTTGGTTTTCCTGTGTTAGTTTGCCGAGAATGATGGCTTCCAGCTTCATCCATGTCCCTGCAAAGGATATGAACTCACTCTTTTTATGGCTACATAGTATTCCATGCTGTATGTGTGCCACATTTTCTTTATCCAGTCTATCATTGATGGGCATTTGGGTTGGTTCCAAGTCTTTGCTGTTGTAAATAGTGCTGCAGTAAACTTAAGTGTGCATGTGTTTATAGTAGCATGATTTATAATCCTTTGGGTATACACTCAGTAATGGGATTGCTGGGTCAAATGGTATTTCTGGTTCTAGATCCTTGAGGCATTGCCACACTGTCTTCCACAATAGTTGAACTAATTTGCACTCCCAACAGCGTAAAAGTGTTCCTATTTTTCCACAGCCTCGCCAGCATCTGTTGTTTCCTGACTTTTTTTTTTTTTTTTTGAGATGGAGTTTTGCTCTTGTTGCCCAGGCTGGGGTGCAATGACGCCATCTCGGCTCACTGCAACCTCCGCCTCCTGGGTTCAAGCAATTCTCCTGCCTCAGCCTCCTGAGTAGCTGGGATTACAGGCATGTGCCACCACGCCTGGCTAATTTTGTATTTTTAGTAGAGACGGGGTTTCTCCATGTTGGTTAGGCTGGTCTTGAACTCCTGACCTCAAGTGATCCACCTGCCTCGGCCTCCCAAAGTGCTGGGATTACTGGCGTGAGCCACTGTGCCCAGCTGTTTCCTGACTTTTTAATAATCGCTATTCTAACTGCCTTGATACGGTATCTCATTGTGGTTTTGATTTGCATTTCTTTAATGACCAGTGATGATGAGCTTTTTTTCATATGTTTGTTGGCTGCATGAATGTCTTCTTTTGAGAAGTGTCTGTTCATATCCTTCGCCCACTCTTTTATGGAGTTGTTTTTTTTTCTTATAAGTTTGTTTAAGTTCCTTGTAGATTCTGGATATTAGACCTTTGTCAGGTGGTTAGATTGCAAAATTTTTCTCCCATTCTGTAGATTGCCTGTTCACTCTGATGATCGTTTCCTTTGCTGTGCAGAAGCTCTTTAATTAGATCCCATTTGTCAAATTTGGCTTTTGTTACGATTGCTTTTGGTGTTTTAGTCATGAAATCTTTGCACATGCCTATGTCCTACCTTCCAGATTTCTTTTATCATTTACTCCCAGGTATTCAGCAAGTACTTTCTTTCTTTCTTTTTTTTTTTTTTTTGGCTCAGTCACCAAGTGGCAACTTCTCAGCTCACTGCAACCTCTGCCTCCTGGGTTCAAGTGATTCTCTGGCCTCAACCTCCTGAGTAGCTGGGATTATAGGCATGTGCCACTATGCCTGGCCAAGTTTTATATTTTTGGTAAAGATGGGGTTTCACCATATTGGCCAGGCTGGTCTTGAACTCCTGACCTCAAATGATCCTTGCCTCAGCCTTGCAAAGTGCAGGGATTACAGGTGTGAGCCACGACATCAGCAAGTACTTTCTTTTTTTTATTTTTATTATTATATTTTATTATTATACTTCTAGGGTACATGTGCACAATGTGCAGGTTTGTTACATGGGTATACATGTGCCATATGTTGGTTTGCTGAACCCATCAACTTGTCATTTACATTAGGTGTTTCTCCTAATGCTATACCTCCCCCAGTCCCCCACTCTCCGACAGACCCCGGTCTATGATGTTCCCCGCTTTGTGTCCAAGTGTTCTGATTGTTCAGTTCCCACCTATGAGTGAGAACATGCAGTGTTTGGTTTTCTCTCCTAGTGATAGTTTACTGAGAGTGATGGTTTCCAGCTTCATCCATGTCCCTGCAAAGGAGATGGACTCATTCTTTTTATGGTTGCATAGTATTCCATGGTGTGTATGTGCCACATTTTCTTAATCCAGTCTATCATTGATGGACATTTGTGTTGGTTCCAAGTCTTTGCTATTGTGAATAGTGCCACAGTAAAGATACGTGTGCATGTGCCTTTATAGTAGCATGATTTATAATCCTTTGGGTATATACCCAGTAATGGGATTGCTGGGTCAAATGGCATTTCTAGTTCTAGATCCTTGAGGAATTGCTACACTGTCTTCCACAATGGTTGAACTAATTTCACTCCCACCAACAGTGCAAAAGTGTTCCTATTTCTCCACATCCTCTCCAGCATCTGTTGTTTCCTGACTTTTTTTTTTTTTGAGACGGAGTCTCGCTCTGTCTCCCAGGCTGGATTGCAGTTGTGCAATCTCGGCTCACTGCAAGCTCTGCCTCCTGGGTTCAAGCAATTCTCCTGCCTCAGCCTCCCGAGTAGCTGGGACTACAGGCACCCGCCACCATGCCCAGCTAATTTTTTTTGTATTTTTTTAGTAGAGATGGGGTTTCACCGTGTTAGCCAGGATGGTCTCGGTCTCCTGACCTCGTGATCCGCCCGCCTCGGCCTCCCAAAGTGCTGGGATTACAGGCGTGAGCCACCGTGCCTGGCATTTCCTGACTTTTTAATGATCACCATTCTAACTGGCATGAGATGGTATGTCATTGTGGTTTTGTCTCTGTGACAGTCTTGCTCTGTTGCCCAGGGCTGGAAGGCAGTGGTGCAGTGGAGCTGCTCACTGCAGCCTCTGTCTTCTGGGCTTAAGCGATTCTCCCACCTTAGCTTCCCAAGTAGCTGCGACTACAGGCACATGACACCACACCTTGGCTTATTTTTGTTTTTGTAGATATGGTGTTTTGCTATTTTACCTGGGCTGGTCTCATACTCCTGGGCTCAAGTGATCTGCCTGACTTGACCTCCCAATATGTTGAGATTACAGGCGTGAGCCACTGTGCCCGGCCTGCAGCTTCTTTCTCCTAAATGTTGAGTAAAGAAAAACTTAGAGCCAGGCACAGTGGCTCACGCCTGTAATCTCAGCACTTTGGGAGGCTGAGGCGGGCAGATCACTTGAGCCTAGGAATTCAAGACCAGCCTGGACAACATGGTGAAACCCGTTGCTACAAAAAATACAAGAATTAGCCAGGTGTGGTGGTGTGTGCCTGTAGTCTCAGCTACTTGTAAGGCTAAGGTGGGAGGGTTGCTTGAGCCTGGGAGCCAAGACCGCACCACTGCATTCCATCCAGCCTGGATGACAGAGTAAGATTCTGTCTCAAAAAAAGAAAAAAAAAAAGAAAAAAGAAAAACTTAGTTATATTTTGCTTACTCAGGGTTTTCTTGAACAGGTACTGTCTGCTTCTTATGATGTTGCATTAATAAAAAACTCCCTCGTAAAAGCAGGTGTTTTAAAGCAAATGGTGTTTTCCCACAGGAAAAATGTTATATTTGGGTGTTAATGTCCTGATCAAGGCCTTGGCATCAGATAAATCATGAATGGGACCAATAATGTGTCATAAAATCAACAATACAATAATTACAAACCTCCATAGTCATTTAAAATAATATACTCCAAGTCCAATAAAATTGGCATGAATGTTGTGTAAGAAAAATTCATGTGGTCATAGAAACACAGTTTCCTGAATCTATTATGTAATAAATATTAACACTATTTGTACTCGTAGAATTTGGAGAGGAAAGATCTGGATAGCCTAAGTCTCTAAAAATGTTGAAGGAAGTCTTTAGTGGATGCCTTTTTCCACTGTAGATTTCCTGGGAATAAACCTGGAGGTGAATAAAACACCGGGGCCCGGTCACTGTCTGTCATTATTGGAGGTGGTGAGAATGTGGGCGTGTTTTTCCCTGAAAAGCAAATTTTTTTTTTTCTCTTGAGGCAGAGTCTTGCTCTTCTGCCCAGGAGTGCAGTGGCGCAATCTCAGCTCACTGCAACATCCATGTCCTGGGTTCAAGCGATTCTCTTGCCTCAACCTCATGAGTAGCTGGGATTACAGGTGGGCACCACCACCCCTGGCTAATTTTATATTCTTAATAGAGATGGGATTTCACCATGTTGGCCAGGCTGGTCTCGAACTCCTGACCTCAGGTGATCCACCCGCCTCAGCCTCCCAAAGTGTTGAGATTACAGGCATGAGCCACCACGCCCAGCTTTTTTTTTTTTTTTTTTTTTTTTTTTTTTTTTTTTTTTAAGAGACAGGGTCTCACTCTGTCACCCAGGCTGGAGTGATCTTGGCTCACTGGAGCCTTGACCTCGCCAGGCTCAGGTGGTTCTCCCACCTCAGCCTCCTCAGTAGCTAGGACTACAGGCATGCACCTCCACGCTTGGCTAATTTTTTTGTTTTTTTTGTAGAGAGAGAGTTTTGCCATGTTGCCAGGCTGGTCTCGAACTCCTGGGCCCAGCTGATCTGCCTGCATTGGCCTCCCACAGTGCTAGGATTACAGGCATGAGCCACTGCTCCTGGCCTGTGAAAAGCATTTTTAAGTGAAGGGACTGATGCACAATTTCTCCTTGAGTTTCTTCAAGGCTCTGCCTGTCAGCTGAAATAAAGGTGAAAGAGTGAAGCCAGCAAACTCCGCTCTTAACTGAAAAACCAGGCATTAGTTGTTAGATCATTAGTCCTGCTTTCTAGGAGAGGATCTTCAGATGTTCTCTTTGGGGTGTTCAAATTAGCATAGGCTTGTAAGAGTGTAAACAAATGATGTGGCCAAAAGAGTACCGGACATGGGATCAGAAGACCTGGTCCAGCCTAGCTGTACTCCTTACTGCTTGTGTGGCTCTGGATAGGACACTCCTGAGCTTCCACCTCACTTTCCTACATTGTGAGCACAAACACACCTACCTGGAAGAATTGTAAGGACTGAGTAGGTTCATGTGTATCATTGTACCCAGCATAGGAAGCTTTTTATAAGTAGTTGAAATAATTGATTGGTGAAGTGAACATGGAGAATTCTGTCTGTTATCCTTCTTGTCCCTGGAGTAGAAAGCCTGCTTTTGGTAGATACCTAAGCAGAAATAGTTCTGGGGAAGTGGGGAGAAACAGGGTGGGGCAGTGCGTTTCTCACTTTGCAAATCTTCCTGGGAGGCCTGAGAGTGGATGGGGTTTGGAGTGTGTTGTTGGTTTCGTACCTGGAATCTGATGTGCATTTTGACTCAGAATGCATTGTCAGGAATCTTGATGACAACAGTATGTTGCTCAGTAACTGAAAGATTGTTTGAACCAAACTATTGTAGCAGAATTTTCTTGGCAGGTATGCCCTGTTGATACTGAGCCCAGTGTGCATTGATAGTTTTATAGTGACTACTACAAAGTAAACAGAAGTTCACAGTGACTCAGAGTAAACCGTGACTCAGAGTATACAGGTACTACACTCTGGACATCCTAAAGCAATTAACAAATAAATGTGCTGGTAGGAAAATTATTGTCTATTGTATTGCCTTAGTCTCTCTCTCTCTCTCTCTTTTTTTTTTTTTTTTTTTCCTAGCTCAGGAGTTGTTCTTGTCCCTGGAATTTTTTTTTTTTTTTTTTTTTTTTTTTTTTTTTTGAGACGGAATGTCACTCTGTCACCCAGGCTGGAGTGCAGTGGTGCGATCTCTGCTCACTACAACCTCTGCCTCTCGGGAGTTCAAGTGATTCTCCTACCTCAGGCCCCTGAGTAGCTGGGATTACAGGTGTATGCCACCATGACCAGCTAATTTTTGTATTTTTAGTGGAGACAGGGTTTCACCATGTTTGCCAGGCTGGTCTCAAACTCCTGACCTCAAGTGATCCGCCCTCCTCATCCTCCCAAAGTACTGGGATTACAGGCGTGAGCCACCATGCCCCGCCTATCCCTGGAGCTCTTATTTCAAGAATACACTAGATTCTATAGCCAGAAATGGTTAAGTTCTAATATGCAAACTGGATCTAAGGAAAAGAAAAAATGATTAAAAGACATAGTAATCCTTTAAATAAGTTTTTTCATGGAACCCACAGAATCCATAGACCTGAGGGATTATCTATTCCACTCTCCCCTGCCTGTGGAAATTCATACTCGGACATCAAAAAGTATGTCCTGTGTTAATGTTGGATATTACTAGAAAGTTATCCTCCTCAGTGCTGTGTTTTTTCCTCTACATCATACAATCTCTAAAAATTTTTTCATATAGTTTGTCGTGTTGAAGTAAAGCTAAGTTTAAGAACAAAACAGTATTTTTCATTTTCTTTTTTCTTTTCTTTTTTTTGAGACAGAGTCTCTCTCTGTTGCCCAGGCTGGAGTGTAGTGGTGTGGTCTCATCTCATTGCACCCTCCACCTGCTGGGTTCATGCAGTTCTCCTGTCTCAGCCTCCCTAGTAGTTGGGACTACAGGCTGGGACTGCGCCACCACACCCAGCTAATTTTTGCATTTTTAGTAGATACAGGGTTTCACCATATTGGTCAGGCTGGTCTCGAACTCCTGACCTCAGGTGATCCACATGCCTTGGCCTCCCAAATTGCTGGGATTACAGACTGACCCACTGCTTCCGGCTTCATTTTCTTAAAGAATTCACCAACCCAGATGATTTTGTCTCCTCTTTGTCTCTTTCAAGACACATTTGAAAATAGCACTGATACATTGTGTGATCCAGCAATTTCACTGCCAGGTGTGTGCCCAAAAGAATTGAAAGCAGGGACTAGAACAGATATTTGTACACCCATGTTAAAGCAGTATTGTTTGCAATGGTCAACATGTGGAAGTAGCCCGAGTGTCCATTGCCAGGTGCCTGGAGAAACAAATGTGGTATGGACATACAGTGGAATATTTTCAGCCTTAAGGGAGAAGGGAATTTTGACACGTTACCACATGGATGAGCCATGAAGACATTTTGCTAATGAAATAAGTCACAAGAGGATAAGCACTATATGATCCCACTTATAGAAGATAACTGGAGGCCGGGCGTGGTGGCTCATGCCTGTAATCCCAGCACTTTGGGAGGCCGAGGTGGGTGGATCACGAGGTCAGGAGATCGAGACCATCCTGGCTAACATGGTGAAACCTCGTCTCTACTAAAAATACAAAAAAGTAGCCGGGCGAGGTGGCGGGCGCCTGTAGTTCCAGCAAGTCAGGAGGCTGAGGCAAGAGAATGGCATGAACCCGGGAGGCGGAGCTTGCAGTGAGCAGAGAGAGCCACTGCACTCCAGCCTGGGCGACAGAGTGAGACTCCACCTCAAAAAAAAAAGAAAAGAAAAGAAAAGATAACTGGAGTAGTCTAATTCATAGAAACAGAAAGTAAAATGGTAGTTGCCAGGGGCTAGAGAAGGGGGAGGATGGGGAGTTACTGTTTTATGGGAACAGAGTTTCAGTTTGGCAAGATGAAAGAAGTTCTGGAGATGGATGGTGGTGATGGTTACACAATGGCATGAATGTACTTACCACCGCTGAGCTGTTTACCTGAAAATTGTTAAAATAGTAAATTTTATGGGTTTTTTTTTTTATCACAATGAAAAAAAAAAAGATGTGACCTCCAAATAAAGCCAATGTTTTGAAAGGCTTGAAAAGAAGCACTGTTGGGAAGGGAACTCTGGATGTGCATGGACACTTGAATGAGATGGTAAAGTCTGGGGTAAGGAATACTGGCCTGAGTCCTATCTCATCTGGTTGTGTCATTAACCAGCTCTGTGATCCCCCATCGGGCTGTTAGTTTTCTCATCAGTAATGCGAGGATGTAAGTTAGTTGATACTCAACCTTCCTGTCTGTTCTAGAATTCTGTGAGTCTATGATTAAGTCCTTAGCAAAGAAATATTTAGGAACAACTGCCTGTGTGAGGATAAGGAGCCAGACACACCTGTGACATGAGGGCAGCCCGGGTCTCTAGGATCTGCTCTGGGCCAGGTGTGGTGGCTCACACCTGTAATCCTAGCACTATGGGAGGCCAAGCTGGGAGGATTGCTTGAGCTCAGGAGTTTGAGACCAGCCTTGGCAATGTAGTGAGACTCTACCTCTCCCAAAATATACATATAAAAAAAATTAGCCAGGTGTGGTGGCATGCACCTGTAGTCTCAGCTGCTTGAGAGGCTGAGGCGGGAGGATTGCTTGAGCCCAGGAGGTTGAGACTGCAGTGAGTTTGTTTGTACCACTGCACTCTAGCCTGGGCGACAGAGCAAGACTCCGTCTCAAAAAAAAAAAAAAAAAAAAGAATCTGCTTTGACCATTCCTTATCTGGGGCATGTTTGCAAACACAATCAGTATCTTCAATCTACTGTCCATCCTACCTTACTGCTCCCCAGGCAGGGCCAGAACTCCATAGAGCTGTTAGATTCCAAGACTGGGAATCTTGGAATTCCAGGGTTCCAAACCTGCTTTGACACCAGGCCCAGAGACAGGGCTGTTTCTCTCAGTGCTTTAGACTGAGCAGTTGTGTTATCAGAAGAAATCAGTTTCTTACTGCCTCAGGATGGGCCGTAACTGTTCCTCTCAAGTTTTCCTTGTTTTCAGCAACCCATAGAAAAGAGTCTCTCTTACCTAGGCTGATGTGTCAATTATATCAAAGTTGTTTCTTTTTGGTTTGGAGCGTGTAATTTGGTACCAAGTTAATCTGTCCCCTGAGGTTTCATGTAGGCTCATGTTAGCAGAGTTTTGCTTTTGTTACACACACACACAGACTGTCAGGTTGAAACGCACAGTGCCATTGTGGTCAGCATGTGGATATGTTGGGTGAGAGGAGGTATAGGCAGCTTGGCGTGAAAAGTAGAGACCATTTTACTGGGCTAGGTGCTTTATGTGGGCTATCACTGATCTCCCAACATCCCTGTGTGGCAGCCTTATTCCTCAGAAGAGGAGACTGAGGTTCAGATTGCCACTCTCCCAAGGCCACCAGCGAGAAAGGTGACAAACCTTGGATCTGAACTTAACAACTATCTTAACTGCAAAACTTGTGTTCTTTCTGCCACACCACACCTTTTTTCCCCCGCAGAGTGTGCTGGAGCGCAAACACTCCTTAATATAGGAAGCCATATAATTGCGCAGTTAGATAATTCCAGAAGACTAGAATAGAATCAGTAGCCAACCACATTTGTAACCACCCCTGTAATGTGCTGAGATCTGAATAGTTTGAAGATGTTGAGCCGTGTTTGTGATCACCATGAGCAAAGTGTTGAGTGCCTCTTGTGTGCCCTTGTGTGCTAAGGCAGTAGAATATTCTGGCTGAGATAGAGGAGGAAGAGCTGTGGGCTGCTCGTGAGAGGGTCTTGTGTGGTGTGGGAACTGTCATGGGAGTCTAGTGCTACTAGTTCTTTGCAGGTCTCTCTGTGGTACCTTTGGGGAATGCTGATGATATGACCAAATATTCTTATTTTGATTGCACCTCTGTATTTTTTTTTTTTTTTGAGACGGAGTCTTGTTCTCTTGTACAGGCTGGAGTACAGTGGCATGATCTCGGCTCACTGTAACCTCCACCTCCGGGGTTCGAACAATTCTCTGCCTCACTCTCCCGAGTAGCTGGGATTACAGTTGCCCGTCACCAGGCCCGGCTAACTTTTTTGTATTTTTTAGTAGAGATGGGGTTTCACCATGTTGACCAGGCTGGTCTTGAACTCCTGACCTCGTGATCCACCCACCTTGGCCTCCCAAAGTGCTGGGATTACAGGCATGAGTCACTGTGCCTGTAAAAATTATTTTTTACAAAAAAAAATAATTTTTGTATTCTTAGTAGAGACAGGGTTTCGCCATGTTGGCCAGGCTGGTTTCGAACCCTGGGCCTTAAGTGATCCAATTGCCTCAGCCTCCCAAAGTTCTGGGATTATAGGCATGAGCCACCCCGCCCAGCCCTGTTTTTAAACTGTTTGTGTTGAGGAGAAAAGCAGATACTCAATTTCAAAACTAGTTGGACTTTTATTCTTTATAGCTGCTTTTTTGGAGGGGCCATAATTTGACGGTACCTGAACCCATTAAGTAATCATCTACTTTTTAACAGGATTTACTGTAACTTGATGATTTGTCTGTGATCATGTATTCAAGCCGATGGTAGCAGTAGTAGTAATATCTTTAGTAAGATGGATTTCAGTATGAGAAGATGCTTCTGGATTTAGTGAGGTTTGGAAATAAAGGAACAGCCCCTCTTGTCTTCAAATACTTGCATGATCCATGCCAAATATGGGAATATTACACCTCCCATCTTTCCTTCCCATATGTTACCGTCCTAGAAGAGCCCCCATTGTCACAGTGGCCCTTTATTCCTTCTCCTTCCCTCCAGCTCTGCCTTAGCAGAGGTGTAGTGGAAGAAGTGAAGAATTAGGAATGTGGGGGTTCGTCCCTGGAACTGTAGCATTTTTGTTAGAATGTGTTTTTGTGTAGAAACACTGTTAAATGAATAATAGGTTACATGATGCTATAAGCAGTCAGTGGCTGGTTAGGATATTTAAGCGTATTTCAAAATCAAAGTATTCCATTGTCTTCTCTCTCTTCTTCCTACTAAAGATGAACCCCCTTGATGAGCAGATAGGCCCTGTGAAAGATGGCCTCCAGGTGATGTCAGCTCACTGTGATGCACACCTGGAGGAAGGGGCGCTCTTATCTTTATCTGGGTGTCAGCAGGTATTATTAGCCTAGTGCCTGGCACAGAGGACACGCCCAGAGATCCTTGTTGAATTTGGTTGAGTTGAAGAAAGAAAAACTTTTACTTTCTCCATTTCCATTCTTGGCAGTTTCTCAAGAAATATCTTTTTCGAGACAGGCTCTTGTGCCATATTTTACAGGCTGGGCGCAAGCTCCTGGGCTTAAGCAGTCCTCGTGCCTCAGCCTCCCAAGTAGCTGGGATTACAGCTAGAACTTATGTGAAACTCAAGAATTTATGTCGAACTCTTCGTCAGAGCTGGAAGTAGGACATACAGTTGGATTTATTTATTGATCTTTTTATGTACTTATTCATCAAAGGTTTTTTAATCACCTATGTGTGATATGCCAGGCACTGTCAGACACTAAAAACACAGCAGTGGACCAATACAGTTCCAGCGCCTACCCTTTAGACAGCCTGGTGGGAGAATATGGACCATAATTAGACTAGCCAGGTCTGGGGTCGATTGTCATCTAGAAACTCCTGCTATTTTAGAAATGCATAAGCTGACCTTGAATAAGCCATTTCTGGGGGCAGAATATCTTTTTCTTTCCTTAAATGCTAGTGATGAAGAAGTACTTTTAAAATTATTCAGAATTGTCCTTAACAATAAACTAATGAAAAACATGATGTGGGCAGTTTACCATTACGTAGTCTTTGATTAGACAGTAATTCTTACTTCTCTTCCTTTCAAATAAAGTCTTATAGTAACTTGAGATATTTTTGAAAGGTAATGCTCTTTTTTGAATATTCTGCTACTAAATTATTAATTTTCTGAGTTTTCTATTAAGGCAAACATCAAGTTTCCTTGTGGCTGGTGACTAATTCAGATGCATACTGTTTCTATTCATAGCTCCCCAATCTTAGGTAGAATTGAGCAGATTTAACATGAATAGCTTCCTCTAGTTTCACACGGAAAAAACAATTTTAGGAAGGAAAGGTAGGAACATCATAATACAGAAATCAGCGAAGTAAAGGGTGATTGGCTGGTGGCTGGGGTTGGAAGAAAGTGAAATTTTTCTTGTTATTCTCTTTGTGATGAAGATTTCTTTCCATAGATTAGTATAATTTACGTGGGCTGTTTGAAGAGATTACCTTCTTAGTGGTTCCCTTAAAGCTCTTTGTTATGTATATCCTGAAGCCCAGTCACTTCTTCCCACTTGTTTTTGAGTGTTTGATCTAGACAATGTAAAGGCACTTTTAAGATAAAAATTATTGTATTTGGGGGACTTTGGGAGACTCACTTCTGTTTAGAAGCAAAAATGATTAAACAGTACTTTATGTCAAATCTGCCTGTTTAAGGGATTTGAGCACACCTGGTAGCAAAGAGGTTTAACCTAGTTTCTCAGATGAAAACTAGAGGTGGAGGAAGGACGAGGAAGCAGTCCAGGGTGAGCTGAGGAGCTGGTTACCTTTAGCCTACTTCTGGGATGATGCACATTGTCGTCTAGGTCAGTCAGCCTCCTCAGCCCATGCATTAAGATTCCTGGTTGCAGCTGGGCACGGTGGCTCACACCTGTAATCTCAGCACTTTGGGAAGCTGAGGTGGGCAGGTAACCTGAGTTCAGGAGTTCAAGACTGGCCTGGCCAACATGGTGAAACCTCATCTCTACTAGAAATACAAAAATTAGCCAGACGTGGTGGTGGACGCCTGTAATCCCAGCTACTTGGGAGGCTGAGGCAGGAGAATCACTCGAACCTGGGTGTTGGAGGTTGCAGTGAGCCAGGATTGTGCCACTGCATTACAGCCTGGGTGACAAAGTGAGATTCTGTCTCAAAAAAAAAAAAAAATTCATGGTTGTTAGTAACAGAAACTCACATAGTCTAGCTGAAGCGAAAGGGGTTTTTTTGCTTACTTAACTAGATTTCAGGAAGAGCTGGAATGAGGTAGGTTTTAAGGACATTCATAACCAGGGACTTGAAACACAGCTGTGTGCCCTATGTGGCTCCCTGCTCTCTCCTCACCTTTTATCTCTTAGTGTTGCCTTAATTTTTGTCTTGCTGCAGGTGGGCTTCCTCTACATGGAAGGGGACATGACTGTGGTCATTGCCCATCTATAGACATCTTTATTGCTGTGATCTGAGAGAAAACAGGCTTCTTTTCCCCCAGCTTAAGTTTGACAAATCCCAGGGAAGAATGGTCACTGGTCTAGCCTAGGTCATGTGTTTGTGACAGTTCTGAGGGGTGCGTGATAGGCTCAGCTTGTGTCACATGCCCAGGGAGGTCACACAGATGATACCCTGAGGGAACTGCTGTAAACAGTTAAGATACAGCAGTTTTCATGCATTTTTAGTCCATATGGAACTCAGCTCAAACAACTAGTTAAGATTCTTTCCTTGATTCATTGAAAATCTTTTACAGTCTTTGTTGATGCTGGTGCCTGTAATCCCAGCTACTCAAGAGGCTGAGGCAGGAGGATCGAATATTCGCAGTGGCCTGTGAATAGCCACTTCACTCCAGCCTGGGCAACATAGTGAGACCCTGTCTCAAAAAAATAGAATGAGGCTGGGCACAGTGGCTCACACCTGTAATCCCAGCACTTTGGGAAGCAAAGGCAGGCAGATCACCTGAGGTCAGGAGTTTGAGACCAGCCTGGGCAACATGGTGAACACCTTGTCTCTACTAAAAATACAAAAATTAGCTGGGTGTGGTGGCAGTGCCTGTAATCCCAGCTACTCGGGAGGCTGAGGCAGAATTACTTTGAACCCAGGAGGTGGAGGCTGCAGCGAGCTGAGATTGCGCCACTGCACTCCAGCCTGGGCAGAGTGAGACTCTATCAAAAAAAAAAAAAAAATGTCGTTTGTCAGTTTTGGACTTTACAACCAGTAGACTTGAGATTACATTTCTATTTTACTCTGTTTGTTTTTCCACAGGAACCCAGACTAGCACTTATGCTGTAGTGTGTTCTCAAAAACTATGGTTGACTGACTGAACTAGTGGAATAAACATATCAAGGCATTGAAACATACAACTTTATTATTATTATTACTTTTAGAGATGGGGTCTTGCTCTGTTGCCCAGGCTGAGAGTGCAGTGGCGCAATCATAGCTCTCTGCAGCTTCTAGCTCCTAGGCTCAAGTGGTCCTTCCACATCAGCCTCCTGAGTAGCTGGGACAACAGGTGTGTGCCCAGCTAATTTTTTATTATTTATAGAGACAAAGTCTCCCTATATTGCTCAGGCTGGTCTTGAACTCCTAGGCTCAAGCGATCAGCCCACCTCGGCCTCTCAAAGTGTTGGGATTACAGGTATAAGCCACTGTACCTGGCTGAAACATACAACTTTAGAGATGACAGGGACCCTAGAATCCATCTGCCTTCAGTAGTTTCAGATATAATGTGGGGTCTCCCAAATACTAAGGACCCAGCAGTAAAGGAGGGTAAACACTTTTTTCACATTTCTAAATACAGAGCCCTGTTGTAGGAACAGAGGGTACTTTGATGAAACAGACAGATAAGGAAAGTCCTTGCTTTCATGCAACTTAGATTTACATGAAGAAAATCTTGACATGCTAACTAGAATGCCTAATTTCTTTTTGATTTTTGCCACGAATGAATCTGAAGCTCTGATTGTCTATATTACCTTTAAGTAATTGTTTAAAAAAACAAAACAAATTATTAACAAATGATGTTGATCTGTTGGAGAAAATAAGTGAAAGGAGTTCTTGGTGCTGAGAAAACAGCATCCATCCTGGCTAAGAGCTCAGTCTTTACAGCTTCCTATCTCAGCACTCCACTTGCAGCTTTGTAACTCGTGCAAACTGTTTTTTTTTTTTGAGACAGAGTCTCACTCTGTTGCCCAGGCGGGAGTGCAGTGGTGTGATCTTAGCTCACTGAAGCCTCTGCCTCCTGAGTTCAAGCGATTCTCAGGCCACGGCCTCCTGAGCAGCAGAAATTACAGGCTCCCACTACCACGCCCAGCTAATTTTTGTATCATTAGTAGAGGTGGGGTTTCACCACGTTGGCCAGGCTGGTCTCGAACTCCTGACCTCAAGTGATCTGCCCGCCTCGGCCTCCCAAAGTGCAGGGATTACAGGCGTGAGCCGCCGTGCCCGGCCTGTCAGAGCTCTTTTAGCCTCAGATTCTTCAGTTATAAAATGAAAATATCTACTCATTTTTTTTTAGTGGGTATTGAACAAACGTTAAATATTTTTTAAATGACATATTTTTTATTTCTTTAAGTGATTTTTTTCATTGTGGTAAAATACATATAACATCGCCTTTACCACCCTAACCATTTTTAAGTGTGCAACTCAGGAGCATTAACTACATTCACGTTGTTTATGCAGCCATCGCCACTATCTATCTCCAGAACTGTCTTTGTCTTGTAAAACAGAAACTCTATACCCATTAAACAGTAACTCGCCATTGCCCCCCTTCCAGCCCCCGGCCATCACCATTCTACAAATGGTTACTTTTTTATAAATGTTAAGATTTCAAAAAATGTTAGCTATTATTCCTCTGGATCAGGAGTCAGCAGACTCCAGCCCACAGGACAGATTTGGGCAGTAATTTGTTTTGGTGGGGTCCTTGAACTAAGAAAGGCTTTTACATTTCGAAAGGTTGTGAAAACAAAACAAAAAATAAAGAAGAATATGCCTTAGAGGCAGTATGTGGCCCACAAAACCTAAAATACATTTATTATCCAGTCCTTTACAGAACAGGTTTTCTGACCCCTGCTGTAGATCTAATCTTTTTTGATCAGGGAGTCCTTTCAGATTTTGATGAAAAAAAAATGTATATGTAGGTTTCCACATATATTAAGAGGGTTCTGTCATGCGCATCCATGTGAAGAGACCACCAAACAGGCTTTGTGTGAGCAACAAGGCTGTTTATTTCACCTGGGTGCAGGTGGGCTGAGTCCGAAAAGAGAGTCAGCGAAGGGACCTAGGGTGGGGCTGTTTTATAGGATTTGGGTGGGTAGTGGAAAATTACAATCAAAGGGGGTTTTTCTCTTACGGGCAGGGGCGGGTCACAAGGTGCTCAGTGGGGGAGCTTCTGAGCCAGGAGAAGGAATTTAACAAGGTTAATTGCTCAGTTAAGGTGGGGCAGGAACAAATCACAGTGGTGGAATGTCATCAGTGAAGGCAGGAACCGGCCATTTTCACTTCTTTTGTGATTC
The DNA here is from genome assembly GCF_029289425.2 of Pan paniscus. Classification (NCBI taxonomy): domain Eukaryota; kingdom Metazoa; phylum Chordata; class Mammalia; order Primates; family Hominidae; genus Pan; species Pan paniscus. The sequence continues at coordinate 183,650,663 of NC_085926.1, read as the reverse complement.
TTCACTTGCTTCAGGCCATGTGGACATATACGTGCAGGTCACAGGGGATACGATGGCTTAGCTTGGGCTCAGAGGCCTGACAGGTTCTATGAACATTTTCTCTACACCAGGATTTCTCATTGGGGCCATGTTGCCTCCAGGGGAGTGAACATTGATTCTTGGGGGGAGTGAAATCTTAGCTGTTGTAATGACTTGCAGCCTTTCAAAGGGACGCAATACATCAACAGATACATAGTTTATCTTTGGTATTAAAATTTCTTGGCGGGGGTAGTGGGTGGTAATGGAGCGATTTGAAAAAAATGTTTAATTAGCTCATTAGGGGAGCGATAATGAAAGATAAGTTTGAAAAACACTGCTTAAAACTGAATTCTGGAAGACAGGACATGTATCTTATCAACCTCTGAATATACCTGCATTTAGCAGAGACTTGAGAACATTTTCTTCAGTCTATTTAATTTGTTATCTTGTAGTTGAATGAAAGAATCCTTAGATCTACTTTTAATGACCAATTCAGTCTAGAAATGGTTTACACAGTGAACTCTATGCCCTGGAATTAATTAATTAATTTATAAAGAGGCGGGTCTCCCTTTGTTACCCAGGCTGGGGTGCAATGGCCCCATTGTAGCTCACTGTAGTCTCAAACTTCTGGGTTCAAGTGATCCTCCTGAGTAGCTAGGACTACAGGTATATGCCATCAGGCCCAGCTAATTATTTTTTATTTTTTATTTTTAGAGGCAGAGTCTTGATATGTTGCCCAGGCTGGTCTCAAACTCCAGGCCTCAAGTGATCCTTCTACCTTGATCTCCCAAGTTGCTGGAATTACAGGCACAAGCCACCATGCTGTGGACATTTTAATTTCAAAACATCTTTTAAATCCTTTAGTAGTTTGTCAAATGCTTAAGTCTCCCTGATATATCAGACAGATGCTTCTTGCCTATTAGACTAGAATTCCATTTTTTTTTTTTTTTTAACACTCGTTACTGACACAGTAAAATGAGTGTCTAAATGCTGGGGCATAACGATCTCTACCCTGAAAGCTCCATGTAAGCTCTTCGCAATCATGTCGTTTCTTTTTTTTTTTTTTTTTGAGAAGGAGTCTCACTCTGTTGCCCAGGCTGGAGTGCAGTGGTGTGATCTCGGCTCACTACAGTCTCCATCTCCCAGGTTCAAGCGATTCTCCTACCTCAGCCTCCCGAGTAGCTGGGATTACAGGTGTGCGTCACCATACCCAGCTAATTTTTGTATTTTTAGTAGAGGCTGGGTGTCTCCACATTGGACAGGCTGGTCTGGAACTCCTGACCTCAAGTGATCTGCCTGCCCCTGCCTCCCAAAATGCTGGGATTACAGGCATGAGCCACCGTGCCTGGCCCACGTCAGCTGTTAATTGAAAAGAAAACACAGGCATTTCATTATTTTCCCTGAAAAAATTAAGTCTGATTTAGAATATATAAATTTTGACAGCACACCACTGAAATGTCAGGAATTTAGGTCATCCTGACTTGCCTCACAGGCAAAGACTGTCTTAGGCATCTCTGTATCCCCATTGCCTTGCACATAGTAGGTGGTTAGTGAATGAGCTTCTGGGACTGGCTGTACTGGTGATACTTCTGCAAATGCCCATTGTACCCTGGAGTTCTCCTTACAATTTTTCTTTGGCCCAGCTTGCCCTCTCTCACAGACCCATTTCTGTACATACAGTTTGACTTGGTTTCTACTACCAGTTGACCTTTTTGCTGCCGTTGCAGGGTTTCATGATGATGAATAGCAGGGGATCGCTGGAACCGCATTCACTGCATGGGGAAAGTGTTCATAGCATGAGCAGTGCTGATGCAGTAGTACCCAGCTCTGTAGCTGCTCAGAGGGTAGTGTGTGGAGGGCCCCTAAAGAGCAGTGTAAAGGATTGGTGCCTCCTGCTGTGCTGTGCTGGAGGTGGCCTTTGACGGGTGGGATGAGCCATTCCATTCTGAGTGCTGAGGGAACTTCCTAGAGATCCAGCAGGTCAATGTTCCTCAAATATCTCTACTGAAATTCTCTTCAGAGCAGGATGCCCGAGGGGATGGAGGATGTTTCGATCAAAGTGACCTCTGTAAACACAAAACTTGTCTGTCTGTCTGTCTGTCTGTCTGTCTGTCTATCTATCTATCTGTCTATCTATCTATCTACTTGTTTATTTATTTAGAGACAAAGTCTCACTCTGTCGCCCAGGCTGGAGTGGAGTGGTGCGATCTCAGCTCACTATAACCTCTGTCTCCCGGGTTCAAGCAATTCTCCTGCCTCAGCCTCCCAAGTATCTGGGACTACAGGCATGCGCCACCACACCTGGTTAATTTTTTGTATTTTCAGTAGAGACGAAGTTCACCATGTTGGCCAGGCTGGTCTTGAACTCCTGACCTCAGGTGATCTGCCTGCCTTGGCCTCCCAAAGGGCTGGGATTACTGATGTGAGCCACCTCGCCAGGCTGTTATTTAATTTTGTTTTTTATTTTAAAATATTAGCAAAGATTGTGTATATTTTTCATATGTATGTATAATAACTTTCTGTCAAGGTACTCTACTATATGTTTGCTTTAACGTAAAAATATCAAAAAATATTTTAAAACTTCACAAGGGGTTGATATTCCACAAAAATGTGATATCCTTTATAATAAACTGGGGAAAATATGGACTACACCCATTCTGTATCCCTACCCCATCACTCTGAATCCCTGGGAAGATTTACATCATAGATGGGGAAGCATAGCTGAGCTACTGGTTATGCACAAATAGGTATTAACCACTTCGGCCAGTCAGGTCTTGGAAGTAGAGGTCTGTTTTTACATAAGGTGATAAAAACAATGAGGTACAGAGGCAATGACCTTTGGCTGGTGACCAAGTAACGGCTCTCATAGACTTTCCCTGGTTTATGTCCCTAAGTTTGTAAACACCTCCTGGGTTGGAATCTTGGGAACCCTTTGTCCTGCCCTCAGGGGTGAGAACTCCACTTTTGCTGACCTTGGCAATCACAGTGGCTTTCTACCACCTTAAGTCCTTCTTCCCCTGTGCAGAGCTCCCTGTAACCCTGGAGGGCCTAGCCCACTCTCCCACCTGAGGGCCATTGTGCAGTTAGGCCTTCCATGACCTTCTCAGAGCAGAGGCTTCAATCTATTTTCAGTAAGAGTCCAGATGTTTAGAAATCTGTATAGGTGAGGGGCACATTTACTTTTATTGCTGTTCGTAGAACAAGAAGGACCACTCTTGGTTTGCAAGTATCTTGTGTGTCTCAACTCTGAATCATATATATGATAACCTTTAATCTTCTCACTATCCTTTTATCCATAAACCTTCATAATTGGTCTAGTTTCACCATGACATTTTAGTGGAATTAAACTTGAACTAAAAACTATGTAATTAGAACTATTAATTGTGTTAGTAACTTGATAACACAAGGCCCACAGCTGACAGGTGGTTAATCCCGACTACATAACTTCTTCATATGTGCTCTTAAAGATGGAGTTGAAAACAATAACCACCACAAGACTTTGGGAGAACATCTCAGGTGGGTGTTACTTGGTGACCATGCCAGAAAGCCAGCGACTTCCACCTCCCATTCCCCACCCTGGGATCCTGGTGAACTTCATGTAGGCTCTTCTCTGTGTAAGAGCCTTGTACCCTGTGAGTTTCATGCTTTGACTTATTCTAGTCACTGTGTGGACACAGTTATGTAGCTATTTTCAGGTAAGACCAGTATAGGTATGCCTGTTAATTGACAGTCTGCGCTCCCAGTGATGGAATAAAATTACTAGGAATAATTATTTTTTGGTGACCACCTTGTAAGTGCCATGGTATAGTGGAAAGCCCTTTTCAAAGGGTCTCAAAATTATTGGGTGGTAATATAACTTTCTATGTAAACGAATGTGAGTTTCTTGAACATGGTAAATTAGAGAACACCATGCCCAAAAGGTTAATTCCAAGCAGAGATAGTCGGTGAAACGTTTCAAGACTATTTGAAGCAAACATATGATGCTTCTAGTCTAGTTGAATATCAATGTGATACAGAGGAAAAGGGGTAGATTTTGGAGTCAAATGGACCAATATTAGAAATTAGCCGTGTGATTTTAAGCGAGTTTTAAATACCTTCTACCTGTTGTTTTCTCATCTAAGAAAAGGGAGTTGGGGGCTAATAATTCTCTACATCATTAAAAATTTCCTGGCACATTAAGTTCCTGGCACAAAGAGGGTGTTTTTAGCAGTACTCACTACTAGGGCAATCTCTTCACTCTTTTCTTTCTGAACGAAGAAGGAAGGAGTTGTCTTACTCTACTGAGTCACGGTTTAAATTTAGCAAGATCTCAGAACCAGTACATATGTTTTAAATGGTTATGGGAAATATGCCTTCTATTTGAAGTGAGCTGTGCTTGATTCATATTTTTTAAACAATATATATATTCTGCCCAATTCTAAAAAAAAATATTTCAAGTAGCTAATTCACTTCTTAGTCATACTATGAACTCCCAGGACCTTATCCCACAAATGCAGCCCTGGTTAGAACTATTCAAAGAGCCTTTGATGCTTCAAACCCACTAACCCCATTTTGCACATTTCCCCAAAGCAAACGCACTCATGCATACACACACACACACACACACACACAAACACAAACAACTTATGACCCAACTTTTGGGAACAATGTTAAAGCAAACAAACAAAATTCTTAGAAAGTTGTGAGGTGCTTAAAATAGTTTGATTTTTAAATGATTGAGGAGCTTTTCCCATAAGACTTGGTGCTTGCTGCTATAAATAAAGGCATGCATATATGTCCAGAGTTGTGTCTCTCTAGTCACAATGCTTAAACCGACTTCAAGAAGTCAGTTGTATTATTTTAATATTATTATTTAATATCCAGGATCCACTGTAACCTTTTAACCCTGTTAATGCCAAACCTTTAAAAAGAGTTTAACTTCACAAAGCCTATAAGTCAGATTGAGAATATTTCACATGAAAAGCTTCCAGGTGTCACTTACCTTTAGAAATGGAATTTTTCAGCCTATTATTTGGGACAGACAACTAGATTCTTCCTTTCCTCCCAGCTCCTCAAACACTGTTGACATTCTCACTATGACATTTCTAATGGATTATCATTGCTGAAGCTGGGAGATGGATACATAGTATTTGTCTGCTTTTGTATTTGTTGAGTTTTTTCCACAATAAAAACAGACAATTTTTTTAAAAATGCAGAATAGCTGGAATTCATCCTTAATCTACTTTATGTTGAGGATAGGGTAGTAGTATTTTTTTGCAGCCTTATTTCCTTGGGTTGTTCAAGGCAAGGTATTGGAAAAGTTAAAAAACTCAAATAACTAGATTTGAGAGCCCCAAAGTGTACATATTATTTGAATTCTAATGTTTCTCCTGAGAATTTCCAACCTGAAGCTGCCAAAAACTGCCTTAAAATGTGGATAGGTATTATATTTAAATATGACAGTGTGGCAAATGTGGTGTAATTGAAATGATAGAGGACTTGGAATCACAAGATGTGAGCCAAGGTCTGGCTTTGCCACTTACTGGTTAGATAGTCCGTAGACATATCATGCAACCTTTCTGAGCTGGTTTCTTCGGCTATAAAATGGGGACGATATGTGCTCTGTGCACTTCTTAGGGATCTTAAAAATATATTATTAAGATTATACATAGCCTGGTGAGTAATTCATTTAAGTAGAATTCATATCATCCGTGGGAATGTGCAGTAGCAGCAGGAATCATGTATATAACATGTTTTCAGGTAGCTCACAGACAAATGAAAAAAGCTACCTTTCTGTGTATACACAGAAAAACAAACATCATACCACTTTTGAAGACCTTTTTAAATAGTGCAGAATATACCCAGTAGCAGCTGAATGTGTGTGTGGGAGAAAACACGAGAAAAAATGGTCTGTGCCAGTGTACCAAATACCTGCAGTTTGCTGAAGATCTTTAAATTTTCTGTCCATCTTTCTGCAGCCTTATCCTGAACATATGTTCTCTCCATAAACTCATTTGGCCAAGGAACTATATAGCTACTTGAAAAATATTTGTCCCACAGGTGATAAGTGATGTATTCTCCTTTCAATTAATAAGCAAATAGAACATCATAATCCTCTTTTAACCTCCCATCCCTAATCCTGGTCCCTTTCCGCCTTTCCCAGTTGTAACCACTATTTCCTTTCATTATCTGTCTTTCCAGACCTTTTCTCTTCCTTTACATATGCGTATATGTATCCAGAGAGAATATATAATGAGGCATTTGTGTTTCTTTTCTTTTACTTTAAACAACTGTCATACTAAGTGGAACATTCCACAACTGGCTTTTTTCACACAACATGTCTAGAACTTTCCATGATCTGGCTCATTCACTTTAGCCTCCGTTTACTGTCTGTACTGGTTTGTTTTGCCATTTGCCTATGGTTAGGCTGTTTCCAATTCCAAACATGCTGCAATAAACATCTTTGTAATATCCTGTTATTTACACTTATATACAAGTATTTCTCTAGGGTAGGGATTGAGAAGTGGAATTGCTAGGTCTTAAATCATATACCTTTACATTTTATTGGTTAATGGCAAATAACTCTCCCAGGTAAAATGAACACTGTATTTCATACTTTGGTTTCTTGCCCAGCTTTTCAGAATGGCAATTAGGAGAAGCTTTCAGAGGACAGTTATGGTGGTCTAGAGTAGACCAGTGCTTTTGTAAACCTTAGCGTGCAGACTCATTACCTGGGGATTTTGTTAAAATGTAAATTGTGACTCAGTAAGTTTGGAATGAGGCCTGGGGGTCTGTAGTTTTAACAAGCTCCCAGTTGGTGATCAGGGACCACACTTGGAATAGCAAGAATCTTGCTCCAGTTCATTTTTTAGCATTGTCTGGAAGTTACTTTATGGGTGTGTGTGCACATGTATTAACTCATAGACACAAGCATGTTTCCTAGGAAGCTATGTTTTGCTAGAATTTGGACCATAGCCCCCAGTCATCTTGACCTTTAAAGTTAGATACTGTGAACATTTATGGCAAAATGTTGATGGTTATTGGAACTGGGTGAAGGGTGCTGTAGATCTGTTGTATGTCTCTACTTTTGTGCAGAGAATTCTGTGGAAATGCTCACAATACACTTTGAAAATAGAAGAAAGATCCCTTTAAAGTTAGAGTTATTCCTAAAGATTTTCAGCTTGGTACATGCTGCCATGCCTTTCCTAGATTTCCTGTGGTAGATGATTTGGAAGTGTTTTATTTTAATCAGTAGTGTATTTTGACTCATGAGTTTTAATTTTAGCATATCAAAGTATTTTTAGAAGTTTAAAAATAACTGCAAAAAAAAAAAAAAAGCTTTGTTCCATATCTGCCTACCTTAGCAGCTCAGTCAAATCACCCTCAGCCTTCCTTTTTCAAGAGAGGATGCCATAGAGCGGCATACACCATGATCACTGCATGGTAGTGTGTTAGCTCTGGAGGCACTTTAGAGAAGGAACCTCTAAGGCCAGAGTGCCCATGTTGACTTATTGGTGATCACCTGAACACTGTTATGTAAGGTTTTGAGGTCTCATCTGGGTTCAACAGAAAAGATTTCTGTGATTAACTAGCAATGTTGGTCAGAGTGTGCTGGATTGGAGAATTGTAGCACAAATAGCATGTATTGGTTGACTCTGGTTCAGTGAAAGTAGTTATTTTATAGTTGAGAAAACAAGACACCAAAAATGTAAATGACCTGTCTTGGGTTCATGGTTAGCAGAAGAGCTAGTCCTGTAGAACCAGGTGTCCAGATTCCGAGTCTAGTTCCCTTCCTGCCGTGCCATCCTGATGATGAGACTGTGACTAGCTGTAGAGTACTTGCATGTTGAAGCAACTTGGTAGAGGGGAAGGCATTATTCGCCTTTTAACTAGGTGATCTTGGGCAAATCAGTTAATCCTGAGAGGGAATATGCAGCAGGTCCCAAATAATGTCATTCAGTTTTATGTTGCTTTATTATAATGTTGATGAGAAAAAAGTTGACTCCTGGCTAGGCCGCTGTGTAGAATTTGCACATTCTCCCTGTCTGTGTGGCTTTTCTCTGAGTATTCCAGTTTCCTCCCATATTCTAAAGTTGCACACATTAGGTTAATTGGCGTGTCTAAGTTGTCCCTGTCTGAGTGAGTGTGGGGGTGTGTGTGAGTGCCGTGAGATGGAATGGTGTCCTGTCCAGGGTTGCTTCTGGCCTTGTGCCCTGAGCTGCCAAGACATGCTCCAGCTACTCTCAACTTTGTATTGGAATAAGCAGGTTGGAAAATGAATGAATGAATGAATATAAATTACTGTAAAATGAAAGTAGATGGTAGTACAAATGCATGACAGTAAGTGATACAGCACAACAATGCTCAGCGAGCCTCCACATTTGTGATTTTTTTTTTTTTTGACGGAGTCTCACTCTTGCAATCTCGGCTCACTGCAACCTCCGCCTCCTGGGTTCAAGAGATTCTCCTGCCTCAGCCTCCCAAGTAGCTGGGATTACAGATGTGCATCACTGTGCCGGGCTAATTTTTTTGTATATTTAGTAGAAACAGGATTTCACCATGTTGACCGGGTTGGTCTCGACCTCCTGACCTCAGGAGATCTGCCTGCCTTGGCCTCCCAAAGTGCTGGGATTACAGGTGTGAGCCACTGTGCCCAGCCCTTGTGATGGTTTTTGAACTGTGTGGTGATAGGAGATGCTCCTTACAATTTTAGCTTTGCAAACATTTATTCCTTGATTTAACCCACCACCATTATGACTGACATCACTCACTGATTCACTGAAAATTGGGTAAATAATGATCTTACTTGTTTTTATGAATATTTCTTAGATGTGTGCATAGCTCATTTATTTAAATGTTTAAAATTGAAAGTGTTTTGGGGTTTTTTTTTAGAAGTTTGGTGATTTTGTTATTGTTGTTGTTTTTTTGAGACAGGGTCTTGCTGTGTCACCCAGGCTAGAAGCTAGTGGTGCGATCTTGGCTCACTGCAGCCTCGACTTCCTGGGCCCAAGCCATCCTCCTGAATAGCTGGGACTACAGGCATGAGCCACCATGCTTAGCTAATTTTTTTTGTTTTGTTTTGGTTTTGGTTTTGGCTAATCTTTTATTTTTTTAGAGACAAGGTTTTGCCATGTTGCCCAGGCTGGTGGTTTTGTGACCAGAAATATACCTTAAAAACTTAACTCTTCTTTATATTAACTAGCCTGTGGTAAAATTGGTTTTGTTACACATCATTTTGCTTAAAGTTGCAGTTTCCAAGAAGCTATTGACAACATTAAGTGAGGACTTCCTGTAGTTTCTTCTTTTGGAGGCAACTATCTCTCTTTTCACTTTGGCCACTAGGAAGCTCAGAGCCAAACTCATAGCTCTAATGTAGCAACTCTTTAGTACCCTTTTGAACTGAATAATTGTATTTTAACCCTACTTTCTTTCTGAGTCTGCTTCTGTCTTGACCTCCTAATCTAATTTCCTATTTTCTTACCCTGATGTATTCATTTCATTTATATTGCACTGTTTTATTGTATGTCTTTACCATAAGCTGCCTCAAATATTTGTGAAACAGATGGTATATAAATAAAGAACATTGGAATGTTTGAGAAAGTTGTTGTTGACAAGACCGATGAAGATGAAAATAGTGTAGTTCTGAGAAAATGTTGGTTGCTGTGTCATCTGCTCTTTTTTTCTCCCTTGCACTCTTATCTCCTGGGGTGGTCCATCTTCGTTACCTTCAACTCCCATGACACCCCTGCTGTGGCTTTGGCTGCATTCTGGAGTCTTCTCTATCTCCGCCCTCACCCTGGATTCACAAATGCAGATCTGTATTTCTGACTTCCTTCCTATTGGATAGCTCCATCTGAATGTCCCTAAGTCCCTCAACTCAACACGTTCAAAACGAGGCTCAGCATCCTTTCCCCCAGATCCTCTCTGCCTGGATCTCAGTTGCACCACCATCAACTTCATTTCTCCAGTCAGTAACCCGGTCCTCACTTTTTACTTTTTCCATTTTCTGATCCTTCACATCCAATCCACAACTAAGACCTGTCACTTTAAATTATAAACATGTTGTGGGTCTGTTCTCTCTACTCCATACTACCTATAAGGCTCTTTGGAGTTTTTAATCTATCCTTGCCTACCTTGGGGTTTTTATTTTATTTTTATTTATTATTTTTTTAGAGGCACAGTCTCACTTCTTTCACACAGGCTGGAGTACAGTGGCATGATCGTAGCTTACTACAGCCTTGAATTCCTGGGCTCAAGTGATCTTCCCACCTCAGCTGCCCAGGTAGCTGGGACTACAGGTGTGCACTACCACACCCAGCTAATTTGTTAAGTTTTTTATAAAGACGTGACCTCACTGTGTTGTCCAGGTTCGTCTCAAACTCCTGGGCTCAAGCGATTATCCCGCCTTGGCCACCCAAAGTGCTGGGATTGCAGGCTTGAGCCACCTTGCCATTTGCCTATTGCTAGGCTGTTTCCAATTCCAAACATGCTGCAATAAACATTTTTGTAATATCCTATTATTCACGCTTATATATAAGTATTTCTCTAGGGTAGGGATTGAGAAGTGGAATTGCTAGTTCTTAAATTATACCTTTACATTTTATTAGTGCTTGGACTGGCGTTTTTATTATTGCAGTAATCTTCACTCAGCCATCTTCTTTTATTTCCCTAACCCAGCCCATCCTTTGTCCTACAGTCAGTGATCTCCATTTCTCTTCAAGCTAAAGTTCAAATATCTTAGACCTTTCATACATTGCTTTTGCTAAGCTTATTAGTCTTATGTTTTGCCGTTCCCCAACCTTGCTCAGAATGATGTTCCCTCTCCTATTCTGTTGGTGCACTCCAGTTCACCTTTCTCCTTGCCCTGGATCATTCTCCTTCCTTGGAACTCTCAGGCTGCTTCTTTGGCTTGTCCAGATCCTATGTACATCTCTGTTCTAGCTCTTACCATTGTGTGATGTGTTGTTTAAATGATCATCTTCCACTTGATTGGATGCTGTTTGGAGGGTCCAGATTGCGGCTTCTGAGTCTCTGTCTCCAGAGTTTAGCCACATATAAGATATCATAAGTGTTCATTGAAATGTTTGCTGAATGAAGGCACTGCAATTCTTGGAACAACTCCTTTAGAAAACAACACCAGTAATATGGGTAGTAATCACACATCAACAGTTATTACTGCCATCATTTACTGAGCTCTCACAAGGCAGGTATTGTTGTAAATGCTTTGCATGTTTTTCTCATATAACTTCTGAACAGTCCTATGAGGTCAGTGCTGTTATTATTCTTTTACAAATAAAGAAACTGAGACCATAGAGCTTAAGTAACTTGCTAGAGTTCATCCAGACAAGTGTTGGAGCCAAAATCTGAACCCAGCTCCCTCTTTTTTTTTTTTTTCTTTTTAGACGGAGTCTGACTCTGTTGCCCAGGCTGGAGTGCAGTGGCACAATCTGGGCTCACTGCAAGCCCCGCCTCCCGGGTTCAAGAGATTCTCCTGCCTCAGCCTCCCAAGTAGCTGGGACTACAGGAGCCCGCCAGCATCCCCGGCTAATTTTTGTATTTTTAGTAGAGACGGGGTTTCATCATATTGGCCAGGCTGGTCTGATACTCCTGACCTTGTGATCTGCCGTGACCTTGTGATCTGCCCACCTTGGTCTCCCAGAGTGCTGGGATTACAGGTGTGAGCCACCACGCCCGTCCCCAGCCCCCTCTTAACTGTCACATATACTGTCTGTGGGACTTATTTATCAATGGGAAAGCAGGAGTTGGCCCCATTGGTGTTTCTTGATGTTGTTTTTACTTTCTTTTCTTTTCTTTTTTTTTTTTTTGAGACAGAGTCTCGCTCTGTTGCCCAGGCTGGAGTGCAGTGGCGCGATCTCAGCTCACTGCAAGCTCTGCCTCCAGGGTTCACGCCATTCTCCTGCCTCAGCCTCCTGAGTAGCTGGGACTATAGGTGCCCGCCACCGTGCCTGGCTAATTTTTTGTAGTTTTAGTAGAGACAGGGTTTCAATGTGTTAGCCAGGATGGTCTCTATCTCCTGACCTCGTGATCCGCCCACCTCCGCCTCCCAAAGTGCAGGCCTTACAGGCGGGAACCACCATGCCCGGCCTGTTTTTACTTTCTTAGTCCATGATTTAGCAGTAGTAGAGGAAAACAAGCAGACGTCTGAAACCTGGTGAAAGTCATTGAAACCATGCAAGCCCTGTGTAACCGTCTCCCTCCTGCTTGCTTGTGCTCTAGACTGTCCATACCCGCCTCAATTGTATGAACTGGAGTAAGGATGAGGCCATAATTATTTGCCCTTCCAGAAAGGCACACATTCTGGCACTCCTCCAGAAAATTGTGTTCAGCACTGTGTTAAGGAGAGGTAGAGAACAGCAGGCAGCTCTCACTCCAGCCAGAGATCAAAAGAGATTTGTTTCTCCTCTCAGTCAGTGAAGTCAGGACTTCCAGGAAGGGAGGGCCAGAAGTGAGAAGATCTCCGTGAAGGAGCTGAGAAAGTATTTGTCTTTGTTAGATCACTTGCATGAGTGTGCTCAGCACGTTAAAAATGTGGCACAAGGGCTTTTAGAGCACTTGTTTTTAAACGAGTATCCAGACTGCAAGTAAAATTGAGCTAATGAAAAGAAAATTGTGAGAATTTAAGCCTAAGAAGTTACACTGAGAAATTTCAGCAAGAAAAAGAAAGTGGCATGAGAAGATGAGTTGATCAAAGGAATTGTAAAGTACTGTAGGGATAAGGCCAGTTGCTCATTTTTCTATGAGCAACTGATCATGTTTCTTTTGACCTTATAAATAAACCCCTCCTTGGCCTTCCTAACTTAGTTTTTATGTAGGAAATTTAAACTTACCTAAAGTCTATTTTGTTCTGTTTTTAACTAAGTAGTTTTAAGCATAAACACTGAATTTTAAAACCATATATTTGGGGAAAATTTTCTAGTTCTAAAAATTATCTATTCATGTATATTTCCATTTGAATGTGTAATCTGCACTCAAACTTTGTATGGGAACAATTTATATTTATTTAGTACTTCCGCCTGTTAAATTATTTGAAGGTCTAATAGATCATTCTGTCTTAGCCAAAAGCTCAAGTTCTATAGTCTATAGTGTTATAATAGTGATTATTCCTCCTTAACAATATAGACAAGTAGGAATTATCTGTTTTACTAATCAACACACAGAGCAGGTAAATGGCTCAGTAATAGGAGTTAGAATAGCACCTAGGAGGTATAAAAATGTGGCCAGCTATCTTTTTGGTTTGTCTGCTTACCTGGTCCTTAGTGAAGAGATTTGGAATGGTATTGTGCTATTTAGCCTCCTGGGTAGCAGTCACGTGCTTTGCTGCTCTTGGGAACCTAATTGGTACCCTGATGGGGTTAGTTATCAGGCCTCCTGGAGCACCTCTATATTCCCTTGCAGACACCATTTAAATCCTGGAGCTTGGGAAGCAGGGATGAAGTCTTCTGCCCATTCATTAATAGATGGCCCAGGCTATGACATTACTGAGAGCAGACATTTAGAAGGGCGAAAGAGAAGGAAAGGGCCGGGCACGGTGGCTCACGCCTGTAATCCCAGCACTTTGGGAGGCTGAGGTGGGTGGATCACCTGAGGTCAGGAGTTTAAGACTAGCCTGGCTAACATGGTGAAACCCCGTCTGTACTAAAAATACAAAAATTAGCTGGGCGTGGTGGCGCATGCCTGTAGTCCCAGCTACTTGGGAGGCTGAGACAGGAGAATCGCTTGAATCTGGGAGGCAGAGTTTGCAGTGAGCCGAGGTTGCACCACTGCACTCCAGCCTGGGCGACACAGCGAGACTTTGTCTCAAAAAAAAAAGAGAGAAGGGAAGAAAGGGAGATGTATAGGGATTATCCCATTGTAATGATTGATTATGATATAATGATATAATACACTATGTACAGCCGTTGTAGTACTGAATTGCTAACTTGTGAAGGAGAGATGAGAATCTTTCAGATACAGAAGCATGAGGAGTAGATATTTGGGAAAAGATAAATTTGAAAATATTTAGATATCGTGTGGAAGGTTGGTAAAGACCAAGCTCTACAGAGCCTAGCGTTTTCTCTTCAGCAAATAGAACAGCCCACTGAATAAAACTTATAGTAGGGAAAACTCTTTAAGAAAGGCTCACAGTATTTGTTATTCAGCAAACATTTTTGAGTATCTAAACATTTTTGTAGTATCGGCCAGGCATTATTCTAGGCACTTGAGCTAGAACAGTGAACAAAAAAGACAGAAATCCTTGCCCTTGTAGAGCAAACAATTTAGTGTGGACAAGCAGAAAAGAAACCAAATAAATACATAAAATGTATTATCTAGAGCCTTTTGGTTCTGAGTAATAGAAACAGAATCAAGCTAGCTTAAGCAAAAGGAGTTGCTGTGAAGGAGTTTCTGACTGGCTCTGTTTGGGGCAGAGATGCCTACTGCTGACCCAACCAGATATGGCCACAGTGACAGGGTTCCAGGATATAAACACCGCCTCCAGAAGCCCACCTCTGTGACAAAGAGGCCGTGTGAGCTGCATAGCCTCAAAAATGGGTCTGTTATAGACCCCAGACCTTTCCAGTTCCATTGTTTTCTTTCATTACCAAGACTAAGTGTTGCAATGCAAGTAAGCTCATAGTATTTGAAATGTACCATTAAAAAAAACTCAGAGGACAAGACTACTTATTCAAACTGTAAGGAAAAATGAGACCATAGGAAGAAGAGAAAGAGATTCACTAATTTATTGAAATTGTTGAGAAGCGACGGCAGCCAGAGCCTTGGTTATCTAGAAAGTTTTTGGAAAGTGGAAAGTTTACCTCCTTAAGCAAATGTTTTAGGAGTTTTGGATATCAGTCTTTCTAAAATGGATTTCTCATTACCTACATCTTTAGCAGAGTCTCATAAACATATTTTAATTGTAAAACAGTTAAAACAGTGATTATATTTAGATTCTTTTTTTTTTTTTTTGAGACTAAGTCTTACTCTTTCGCCCAGGCTGGAGTGCAGTGGCTCAATCTCAGCCCACTGCAACCTCCACCTCCCAGGTTCACGTGATTCTCCTGCCTCAGCCACCCAAGTAGCTGGGATTATAGGCGTGCACCACCACACCTGGCTATTTTTTATATTTTTAGTAGAGACAGGGGTTTCACCATCTTGGCCAGGCTGGTCTCGAACTCCTGGCCTCAAGTGATCGGCCCAACTCGCCCTCCCAAAGTGCTGAGATTACAGGCGTGAGCCACCATGCCTGGCCCATTTAGGCTCTTTTCAAGTTTTGTAGGCCTCCTTGTCCCTCTTCTAGTCTTAGGCTTGTTTACTTTTTAAGTTCTGTGACTGTTCTTTGGATTTTTAAAAGCCGTTTGCTGGGTGCCATGGCTCATGCCTATAATTTCAGCATTTTGGCTGAAGCAATCTTCAGCCAAGGTGGGAAGATTGCTTGAGGCCAAGAGTTCAAGACCAGTCTGGGCAACATAGTGAGTCTCCCTCTCTACCAAAAAAGGATAAATTAGCCAGATGTGGTCATGCACATCTGTAGTCCTAGCTGCTAGAGAGGCTGAGGTGGGAGGATTACTTCAGCCCAGGAGTTTGAAGCTGCAGTGAGCTATAATTGTGCCACTGCACTCCAGCCTGGGCAACAGTGAGACCCTGTCTCTAACTAAAAGACAAATAGAACAGAAACCTTTCCACAAGATCATCTATTACAGTCTCTTTGTGCTGCTCTGACTGTGACTGCCTAGAGGGGCTCCTCCTCTCATAATTTATATGTGCCGGTAATTAAGGCACCTCCACCTTGGGTGTCACAGGTGCTATGGGAAACAACAGACCTCTGGGTGAGTCTTGAGTCTGTTACCAATTTTCCAGATTACACAGGCAAGCCATTTAACTTCTCAGTCTTTTTAAAATCTGTTGCCTTGGAATAAAGGCCTATGGGGTCATAACCAAAGGAGCAAATAAGATGCTTGTGAAAATACTTTCCAATGTATAAAATCCTTTTTAAATATAACCCACTACTCTTTCTCACTCTGACATGGTGAATCTCTCTGTTCGTTGGTTTTGCTTTTCCTATCACATCCCATTTTCCTTGAGAGAACTGGAGTTTCCCGTAAATCACCAGATATGCTCCCTCGGGTTGGCCGGTCCTGCTCGACCAGTCCTGAGTCCTAACTATGTGGTGTGCTATGACAGAGCAAGGGTAGAGACTTCATTTTTCTGATGTAAATTACACGCCCGCCACCACATCCCTTCTTATGAGACGTAGATTCTGTTGACATAGGAGCCTAAGAGAGAGACCATCCCCCAGTTCTGCTTCCTTGAGGACATAGAGAGAAGGCTCAGGATTCGTTTCCCTTCCAGGGGTTCCCAGATCTTATTGGGTTTGTGTGGGCCTCTGGTCCCCAGGGGCCGAACTTTGGGAAGAGGGATACAGTGGCTGCTGCTATAGGCAGTTGGCACTTCTTTAGAGATAAAATGTGAAAAGATGGTTTGTTCATTCTTAATTTGTGGATTTTGCCTAATAGATAGTAAGCATGACAGAAACACAGACCTCTTGGTTCATGTGGTTTTGTGACTGAGATGAAATTGTTTCTTTTTTTTTTTTTTTTTTTTTTTTTGGAGACAGGGTCTCATTCTATCATCCAGGCGGGAGTGCAGTGGCAGTGACCACAGTTCACTGCAGCATTGACCTCCTGGGCTCAATCGATCCTTCCACCTCAGCCTCCTGAGTAGCTGGGACCACAGGTGTACCATCATTAATTAAAATTTTTTGTAGAAATGGGATCTTGGTATGTTGCCCAGGATGGCCTTGAACTCCTGGGCTCAAGCTATCCTTCTGCCTCAAACCTCCAAAAGTGTTGGGATTACAAGCGTGAGCCACCGTGCCAGGCCGTTTCTAATCTTTGGAGACCATGATTTCTCTGTCTGTAAAATGCACTTGAGAGCAAATTGAAGAGTGGCCTTTGAGCTGAATACCTTTACTTGGTTATGGCATTCACTATTTAAGAGTTACAGGTTCTTCTGAGTGTTTGTTGTCTCTTTATAACTTCCGTTTTAAACAATAGATTCACCTTTTTTTTTTTTTAAATTTGGAGACAGGGTGTCATTCTGTCTCTTAGGCTGGAGTGCAGTGGCATGATCATGGATGTCTCATTGCAACCTCAAACTCGAGGGGCCAAGTCCTCCTTCCACCTCAACTCCTTGGCCTAATCCATCCTCCCATCCTCCTCAGCCTCCCCATGCTCAGCTAATTTTTAAAAAATTTTATAGAGGTGGGGGTTTTGCTGTGTTGCCCAGGCTGATCTCAAATGCCTGGCCTCAAGTGATTCTCCCACCTTGGTCTCTCAAAATGTTGGGATTACAGGCGTGGACCACCGCGCCCCGCCCAGATTCAACCTTTTTTTTGTTTTGATTTGTTTTGAGACGGAGTCTCACTCTGTCGCCCAGGCTGGAGTGCAGTGGCGTAATCTCAGCTCACTGCAATCTCCGCCTCCCAGGTTCAAGCAATTCTCCTGTCTCAGCCTCCTGAGTAGCTGGGACTACAGGCGCATGCCACCACATCTGGCTAATTTCTGTATTTTTAGAAGAGATGGAGTTTCACCATATTGGTCAGGCTAGTCTCCCTGACCTCAGGTGATCCACCCGCCTCAGCCTCCCAAAGTGCTGGTATGACAGGCGTAAAGCCACCACGCCTGGCTTAGATTCAACCTTTTAAAGGTGCTTATTGATCTATCAGAAGCTTCAAAGTGAAAGCATGATACTCCACCACTAGAGGGCAGTGCTGTCCTAGTCACATGATCTGAATCTACAAGTTGCTGAATTTGAAGCTTCCTTCAGTCCTCCACAGAATTAGACAGAAAATTTATATCATTTTTATATGTATTAAGTATATACATATTCAAAATATAATTTAAATATTTAAGTAGTATTAAAGGACCTTTTAAAAATACTTAGATTGACTTAAAAGGGTTAACATGCAGTTCTTTATCATTATCATATTCTTTACCAAGTTAAACTGAATCCCACAGAAAAAAATCTATCCCGAAGGTTTGTAGTTCATCATCAGCCCTCGGGTTAGCTCAGCATCGTGACACCTCTAACTACATACTCATGTCGCCCAGGTTCTTCACTGTTTCACTTACAGGGATGCCATGCATCTGGCTGAGGATGTTTTAATTAACAATAGAGATACTCTTGGGAAAGTTCTCAACTTTCCTTTTTCCTTTTTCTGTAGGAGGTAAAGAGCTAAATAAATGTTTATATAGTGTCATGATGCCACTAAGAAAATAACAGCCCCTTTGTCTCTTTTCCCTCGATCATAAGGAAGTTATGACCTGAATAGAAAGACAAAGCAGTACCCTTCTGTGTTTTTCTCAAGTGAGAACATTTTTTTCTTTTGCATAAAGTCACAAAAGTGTATATAAGGGCTGAGGATCTGGTAATTGTCCACATTTCAGATTTTTTTAAGGAAATATTCCTAGAAGTATAATGATTGGATTAAAGAGTAATATAACTTGCTATTTAGGTTGGTGTGAAAGTAATTGCTGTTTTTGCCATTACTTTCAGTGGCAAAAACTGCAATTACTTTTGCATTAACCTAAAATAATCATTGCCAATGCTTTCCAAAATGGCTGCACTAAAATATATCCCCTGAACAGTACATGAAATCATTTTCAACCCTAATACATTCCATAATTTCACCCAACATATTCCAGAATTGTATTCCTCATTTCAGCAGCCTTATTTTAAAATATTTTATAATTATAAACTTTTTTTTCCAAGTAGAAGGTATGTTGATCAATATTTCCCCAAATATATTACTGTACTGGTAAGACATATTAAAAAATGGTTCAGTGGTCAAATACATTTTTCAAATGTTGTATACTTGTCCCTTTCTTGGAGATTTGTGAAGCACACATGCATTTTAAGGCTCTGAGAAGTCCTGTAGTAAAGAAATCTGTTTAACTTGATGTTTTATAATTTATTTACGTAACTACAGAATCCTTTAACATCTTATGGAAATGGGATTGGATTTTAGAAGATAGTAATGATGGTGGGAAGTTGTTCTAGAAGGTTTTAGGAAACACTGTAGTATTATAAGGATTTCTTCTGAACTTGTGTTGGTCTCTGGTCATCGTTGTGGAGAACAGAATCCACAGAGTAGCTAGATTAAGCACAAAAGAACGCATTGAGGTATATAGATAGATCACAGAATTGTCAGACAGGCTGAAGAAACAGGCTGCAGGTAGAGCTTCTTGATAGTCTGCAGAACTGGTCTGCCAAGAGAGCTGTTGCCTATGCCACCATCGAGAAGCTTCTCCCACAACTGCCTCTGCCAGATTGGGAAGCCACTGGGTCCACAGTTGTGTGTCTCTATCCTAGCAGGAAGTGGGGCTGGGCAGTTTGTTTTCAGTCCTATTTTAGGAAGGAGGGACTTTACACTAAGGTGAACTATCAAATGTGGAGAGAATGTCTAAAAGACGGCAGCTACAATTAGCAGGCATCCAAGAAGACAGCTGTGTGTTGTGAACACCTTGGGATATAGGTCAGAAAACTGGGGTGTAGCCCTGGCCTTGCCTCTTAGCTGCTGCATGACCTTGGGCAAGTCCACTTTCAAACTTTCGATCTCATCTCTAAACAGGATATAACTCACTGACTTGGAGTGAAGATAAAATGAAAGTAATAGGTGTGAATATACCAGGGAAAACTATAAAGTATTAAATGAAATCAGTAAAAAGTATTTTTCACAACCCAGGTTTGTCTCTAGACCAGGGGTTGGCAAACTTTTTCTGTAAAGCACTAGCTAGTAAATATTTTTGGCTTGTTAGATGATACTATCCCTTTAGTACCTATTCAACTCTGCAAGAGCAGCCATAGACAATATGTAAATGGATGAGCCTGGCTGTGTTCCAATAAAACTTTATTTATGGACACTGAGATTTGAATTTTGTATAATTTTCACATGTCATGGAATATTCTTTTTATTTTTTTTCCAACCATTTAAAAAAAGGGAAAAACATTCTTAGCTTGTAGACTATACAAAAACAGGTGGCTGGCTGGATTTGACCTATCAACCGTAGTTTGTTGGTCCACGTTCTAGATCATTATACTTAAAATATTTTAAAATGTATTTAAATTTAAATTTAAAATATTTTAAATTGTTTTGCCTTAATGTAGTGGCAAATAAATTTGGGGCTTTGATGATATTGTCTAAATAGTTTTATTGCTATTCACTGGACCTGGTAGTAGCTTCCTCTTTGATAGTAGAATTAAATATGCTTAGTGGCCGTGTATAGCACCTTGGGCTTTATTTAGGTGAAAGCATCCCGAGAAGGATGAGTTTGCTACCCAGCCATCGGGTTCTTAGAACCTCCACATTTTCTCCCATCTTCATGTGTGCCTTTGGTTTTGGAAAAGGGATGGAGCAGTCAGATACTTCTTTTATGGGAAAAGTTGCATTTGGAGACATTCCCATACCCATGCCCACAAACTCTCCTCCGTAAACCTGCCTCATTCCCTTCTTTGGCATGTTCCGTATTTAGCTTTACAGCTTTGCTGCCTTGTGGACAAGAATTTTCCCCCCAAAATCTTGTTACCATTATAATATCTTCATCCCTATTAGAAAACCAGAATCAGAGTGTCTTCCTTGCACTCAAGTCCCATAGAATTTCTTTCAGCCAATGAAAGTCAAAGATAAGTTTGACATCAGTCACTGGAGATGAAGATGTGGTGTGAAGCTGCTGCAGTGGTGTGCTTTGGAGCAGCCTGGTCTACACTCCCTTGGTCCTCGAGCACTTCTGCGTGCCTTTCATGTATTAATAGATGGACCTTTCTCAATTCTCCTCTTTTCCCTCTAGGTGCAGGTGGAGTGTAGAGTGTGATGTAGGTACACTGGCATCTAGAAATGGAGCGCATAGAGGTGGGGGTGGCACTGAAGGAGGGCAGTGTGGGATCAAGGGGGGAAGGAGTGGTCCGAGATTAAGGAGGGGAGGTGGTGTGTTTGCCTTTCTAGGCGCACCTGCTACTTGGTGAGACAGGTGAGGCTGTGAGCTGTCTTTGGAGGAGGAGAGTACTTCTTAGTATATGAATGTTTGTATGAGCTTTAACTCAGGTTTACTGATTGAAAGAAACTATATTTAATTTTGCTTTGCATGTATCCCTTTTATTTGGGCTTTACTAAATATAGCTGGATGGGAGGGACGGAGGGGGAAACAGTGTGTAGAGCAGAAGTTAAAACACGCCAGAGCTTTGGCAGCTTTGGGACAGAAAAATAAAACTTTAAACTTGCTTTCTATTTTGAGGCCATCACAAGATGTTTTGTGCTTACGTTCATTCCTAAGTCATAAACGGGTAGGAGGGGCTGGGAATTAAGTAAATTATCTCTTGAAAAATACTAATTTGAAATTGAGATAAAATTAGCAAAGGGAAGAAGGGGGAAGAAAGTAAAACACTGGACCCAGCCTGTTTGCAAGCAAAATAATAAACACCTCGTGGGGGTAGAAGAGGCGTGCCAGTGTCCTTCCACATTTTGGCCTCTGCTCCTACACAGAGCCCCATTGTCTCAGAGCGGGGGGCAAGGCTGAGTGCTGTGAGAACTGACTTGACGATTAAAGCCTGTCAGGGGATTTTGACACAGGTCAACCCCTTCTTGAAGCCGTGATCTCAGAGGCAACACGATTTCTTACTCACAGGCAGTAGCTGTCATACTATGAGCTGTTTTATCGTAATATAATTATCACATACAAGATGTGGTAATTGCCTATTTTTAGGAATCTCCCCGCTGGGAATTATGGTGAAGATGATCTCTCGAAAAGCTCTCTGCGGTCCTGTGAAACAACCTCCCTTCTCAAGACAAGACTCCCCTTCCTGGTAACCTGTTGCTGCTCTGCAGATCGGTCTCTTCACCTCCATCAAGGGCTTCTTGTCTGTTTCACTGAATATTAGGAATGCTTCTCCCTAGGCTTCAGCCTCGGGCTTTCCCCTCAGGTTCTGCTTGCCCCTTGGGACCTATTTGTGGATCTGCAGCAAAAACATAAGCAGGAGAAGTAGAGAATGTGTGTGAGGAAGCCGCTTTGTGCTTCGGACATCTCATAACCCAGCCTCCTAAAGCATAGCCCTGATGAGGTCACATTCCTGCTTAAAAAATCTTTCATGACTGCAGATAGAAAAGACTGAAAGGAAATGTGCCAAAATATTAGCAATTTTTTTTTTTCTGAGTGATGAGCTTTCTGGTGATAATTTTTATTTACTTTATGGATTTTACTCCTTTCCAATTACTTATATAATAGACATATAATCGTATTTTTTAAGAAAAGTGTTATTTTTATAATAAGGAAAAGTACCATTTAAAAACCTTTAATGGCTCCCATTTGCCAATTAAAAATCCTCTCTATGACATTCAAGGTTTTGGCAATACTGCTACAATCCTTCTGACCTCACCCTCTTCTCTCTCTGCCCTCACTCCAAGAAACAGCAGCAGAACGGAGTTACCCACTGTCACCAAATACATTTGGTGCTTTGCCTTTGCTCATGCCCCTTCTCCACCTGTCAACTTTCCATCCTTCAAACAGATTTCTCCTTCTTTAGAGACTGTTTCCCATAACATACATCCTGTAAAAGACTTAAAAAAAACACGCAAAAACAAAGAACATTCTTAATCCCACTTCCTGGAGATAACCACTGTTAGCATTTTGATATATGTCTTTGTTCTGCAGCTGAGAGTAGTCTAGTATACCTTGGCTGTCTGTTACAGATTTTATATTCTATATGGTGGTGTTATTTATTTCTGTCTTATCTCCATTCTGGATTTTAAGTTCCTTGACAGCTACAAGAATGGCTTTACATTTTTGTAGCCTCCACAGGCCTTGAGCACAGTGACATTCACATAATATGCATTCCAAAATCATCTGCTGAATCAAACAAGGGAGATAAGACAAGCTTGTAACTTAAGCACAAACCATAGTAACAAACATAAACATGCTGGTTACATTATGAATATAATGCTGAGTATATCCATAAATGCTTAAGTCGCAGGAGAAATACAAATGCTTTAACCTTGGAGTGTCAGGAACAATTACATGACCAGGGACCTACTAAGGTAGGGTAATTTTGGTACAGTACATGGAGGAGATTCAGCCTTGAAGAGAGAAAAAGCTTATTTTAAAATGGAAAAAACAAAAACAGAAACCCCACAGATACGACTTGGTGTAGAAAGAGGAGGTGTTTGTATAGACCATTGATTCTCAACCCAGGTTTATGTTGGAATCACTGGGAAGTTTTTTTAAAAAAAATACCAGTGCCTGGATCCAATCCCAGACCAGTTAAATTAGAATCTCTGGGTGGGCTTAGCTGCTTTATTTTTTGTTGTTAAAAACAAAACAAAACAAAAAAAATCTATACAGGTGATTCTAATGAATCCCTGTTTTGGGATCCCCTGTATCCAGGCTTGAGAATCACATTCTAGGCAGATAAACCTTCTTAACAAATAAAAAGTAAGTATTTTGCTCTTCTCATATTGTTGAAAAAACCAGGAGATTGGTTCATCTTGAGGAAGGGAGGTTTTGGTGGGGGTGAGAATAGCTGCTGCAGATTGCTCTGTGTTAAATGTACTTTAAAGCACTTGGATAAAATTCATCCATTTGCTATTATTAAGAAACTCATCTGTGCCTCTTCAATTGCCCAGACTTTTCTCCCCTCTTGAAGGCTGCTTCTTCCTAGAGCAGTAACTGAAGTAGACTGCAGCCAGTATAAGCTCTATTATTGCATTCACCTCTATTATTATATCTAAGCTTCTTCAAGGGATTTGACCTGTATTCAAATACTATCAAAACCCACTTTCTCTCAAACATGGTATTTCCCAAATTTGTGTCTCTTTTTCTTTTTCTTTCTTTTTTTTTTTTTTTGAGACCGAGCTTCCCTCTGTCACCCAGGCTGGAGTGCAGTGGCATGATCTTGTCTCACTGCAACCTCCACCTCCTAGGTTCAAGCGATTCTCCTGCCTCAGCCTCCTGAGTAGTTGGGACTACAGGCGCCTGCCACCACACCCGGCTTTTTTTTTTTTTTTTTTTTTTTTTTAAGTAAAGCCTGGGTTTCACCATGTTGGCCAGGCTGGTCTCGAACTCCTGACCTCAGGTGATCCACTTGGCCTCCGGAAGTGCTAGGATTACAGGTGTGAGCCACCGTGCCTGGCTAATTTTTGTATTTTTCTTTTAGTAGAGACAGGGTTTCACCATGTTGGCCAGGCTGCTCTCGAACTCTTGACCTCAGGTGATCTGCCCATATCGGCCTCCCAAAGTGCAGGGATTACAGGCGTGAGCCACCGCATCTGGCCTTGGGTCTCTTTTTCACATGCTAAAACCTAACACCCACACCACCCAACACTAACAAAACAAATACTAACAAGCAAAAAATTTTATGCAAGCTTTTCTAATAGTACAAAGCATGGTAGAATATCTACAGCAGTTTATCACATGGGAAAGGAAATTCGTGTCCCTTGGTCTAGCTGTCGAGTAACCATGGACCCTAGAATAACACATTTTTCACTCCGTGCCCCCTTGGATCGAATGCAGGGACTGTTATTTTGCTAAATTGTGCTTTCACGTTCTGAAGCACACTTGCATGTTGTTATGTAGTGGTGTTTAAATCCTAACCAAAGTGTTTTTGTTGCAATGGAAATATTTCAATTAATGTTTAGGGTTGGAACATATAAACAAAGCTTGGGTCCAGATTAGTTGATTAATCATTGCATTCCGGGGTGCAGGAAGAGTTTTGTTGAACTCTATCAGGGGAGGAATTAATATCCTCTGCCTGTGAGGTCTTTCCTGGAGAAAGCTTGGGTTTTAATGTTTCTCCTTACAGGATATTTTTCTTTTGGCAAGAGTAAAGCAACCAGTACCCCCAGTAAAATGTCTTAAATAGCACTTGGGATGGGGATGGTTCTTCACACTCCTGGCAGTGAAGCCGTAGTTCTTGTTCTCTGATGCTGACACGTACACTTCACAGTGAATGCAGTAATATTAATAGAGGCATCAGCCCAGGGCCCCGGAGTGATACCTTCCATGTCTGTTTTCTTCCTTTTGTTTATTTCCCCTGACCATCAAGTCTGTTACGTTTAGTTCTCTAAACTAAAGCTGAATCACTAACATTTCCTTCACTGATCCTGCCCCACACATACACCTCTTTTTTTGTGTGTACAGGAGTAAATTTCACACATCCTCACCCAAGTCGTCTTTGAGGCATTTCTTTTTCTTCTGTATCCTTTCGTTGGAGCCTAACACCATGTTTTTGGGAATATCAGCCTAGGTGTCCATCATCAGAAATAATCATAATCAAATGAGATTTTCCTGGGCTTTAAGACATGATAAGATAGTACCAGAATGTCTGAAGATAAATGTTATGCATTCATTCTTTACTGGTTCCCCCCGTCAAAAAAAAGTATTTAAGTACAAAATATTTGAAGTATAAGAAAATATAAGAAAAATGCAAATGAACAAAACAAAAGGAAAATTAAGGTTGAATACTAAAGTGAGGACAGAGGGAAATTTGGTGAGAGAAATGTATGTGATAATATGCTACACAGTTATTAAAGTTGGGCAGCAAGTTTAAGCCTGAACTCTCTAACAGCCATAGCAAAAAGAAACAGCTGATCCTCTGCTCCCAGATTAGGGAGGAGCCAGGAGAGCCTGCTAGGGAATCTTACTCCATGAATGCCGGCCAGATATTCCTCGTATCTCCCAGGAAAGTTACTGCCTTACCTGGGGGTTGGAGGACAGACCCCCAAACAACTTTACACAGTGTGAGAGTGGAGTAAGAATGTCCGGAAAGGCAAAATCCACAGAGGCAGAAAGCCAACTGGTGGTTGCCAGGGGCCGGGAAGGGGCGAGGCTGGTGAGGGAGAGACTGCTCATGGGTACAGAGTTTCTTTTTGGGTTAATAGAAATGTTCAGAAGTTAAATAGTGGGGATCACTGCACAGCTTTGTGAATATGCTAGAAATCATTGAACTGTACACTTTAAATGGGTGAGTTTTGTGATGTGAATTACATCTCAATAAAGCTGTTAAAAAATCTTAAGTATGCAATTACAAAAGAGAGTAACATACTGAAGGGGAAAAAAAACTGATGAGTCTAATATTCTTGTCTTCCACAAAATGCACACTTCTCAGGGGACGTGTCATAACCGAGGCACTGCTGTGAGGGAGTTTGGGTCATAGTGGGTAGAAACTGAAATGTGCAGTCCCTAAGTTTCTTTCCATTGTGAACATTCAGTTATTGGCTAACTGTAAAAAGAGGATGGGATTATAAGACAATTGGGGACATTTGAACATTGTAAGGACATATTTGCTAGTATAAGGAAATGGCTTTTCATTGTTAATGTTTGGTAATGGTATTGTGATTTTTTAAAAAATCCTTATCTTTTATATACTGAAGTATTTATAAATAAAATACTATGATACCTGGGTTTCAGTTTAAAATAATCCAGTGGGTATGGTATAGATGAAACAAAATTTGTCATATGTTGGTAACTGTTAAAGCCGGGTTCATCACATCTGTCTACTTTTGTGTAAGTACAAAATCTTCATAATAAAATGTTAAAATGGATATTATCTTTCGCTGTTAACTACAGAAAGATCTAGCAACATAGCCAGGGTCCTTGCTTATGAGAAATTATGCTATTTGCAGCACTTGTCGCATTGGCTGATTTATGGGCGACTTCTGAGAGATTGGAAGCCTGGGTGCTGGCTCTAAGTCACATGTATAAGTAAGCATGAAATTCTAGTAAGGTCATCCACAGCTTTTTCAGCCTTCCGTGTGCTTCTCAGATACTGCTGCATGGGGCTGTGGAAGGGATGGTTGCCACTCTTCAGAAAGGCAGAGAATGCTGGACTCTTACCTCTTAAGCGTAGTTTTCCTGATTCTCCTTTCTCTTCAGTAAGATGTGAGTGCTGAATACTTACATTTAGTGTCATCTTACAGAAGCTATATATTTTAGTAAGGTGCTAAAGAATGGCATTTTTCCTTGACTTCCTTTACGAACTTGAAACACATTCAACTAATCTGTGCACATACACCTTTAAGACTGGACAGAAGTGGGTAGAGCAGACAGTAGTACATGTTTGAGAGTGAATGCCAGCTTCTGGTTCAATACTTTTTTTCCATTTCTCTTTGTTCTCAGGGGAGATGGAAACTGGGCATTTGTATTTGCTCCATTTCCTTCTCTGATTCTGAAGACTGGCACTCTTATTCATAGTAACATGTATTGCATTGGTATCCCAGGTGTTATATTACATTGGATACAGAGGTCCATTGTAACTGAAACTCATTCTTATGTTCAGCAAACATTTGTGTGTCTACTAGGTGTGTCCCCCTCACAGTGGCCTGCATGGGAGCTGAATTCTTACACCGGTTTTGGATTCTCAGCATTACCTTACCTAAAGAACAAACATTGGTTTTAAAAGCAGTAGTGGCCTTCTAGGAGTTTACAAGCTGTTTATCTCAAGGTAAAGGACTGCAGTTAAATCTCCTACCATGGAGCTCTATCACCCCAAGCAGTTTGAATTGCTGAAAGCAACAAGTGACCATGACACGAGGGTGGTTGGAGATGAGTATTGTGTTTAAATGCTTTGGGATAATGTTGCTTATGATGTCAGTGAAACATCTGAGTTTCCACATTACCTAGCCTTTAGTGATAGATACGTGTTCTAAGGCATAAGATAGTTTTATGTCTCCCTCTCTTATTTTTCTCTCTACCTAAAGGTCTGCCTTGAGATTGTCTTGCTGGATATGCAGCAGTGCTAACACAGTGCCCAACATTACAGATATCACTACTGCCTGTTTACCTTCTCCTTCAGCAATAGCAACAGCTTACCACTTACTGAACATCTACTCCGTGCCATGTACTTTACATGCATTATCTCATTTAATCCTCAAAGCAAACCCTGTGAGGTAGGTGGTCCTGTCCTTGTTTTACAGAGAAGGAAACCAAAGCTGAGCAAGATCAGACGTCTCTCCACATAACTAGTGCTAAATCCAGCAGTCAGACCCAGGTTTTCTTAGTTCCGAAGCCTGTGCTTTCTCTTGGGTGTTGTCTCTTCTTGGTGTTTGGTAAATATTTGCTTAATTGATATACACTTTGGATGCTTGACAGGCATTTTGCATACCTCCTAAGGCTATATGAGATGAGATGGTTATAAGTCTCTAAGGCATTAATTGAGTGGGACTCTTTGACAGTACCCATGTTTTGTTGCATGAACGTATGAAGGCAGAGACTGCCTATATCATCTCCTGTTGCCATTCAGAAGTACACCTTGTCCTGTTGTGATCAGAGTTTCACAAAGTGCTCTCAGTGCCTAAGGCAAACTGGCACATTCTCTATGAAAAAGACAATTATTTTTCTTGGTCAGGTGGCCAGTTGGCCCAGTTGATTTTGGAGCATAGTGTTAATAAAGGTTAGTCTCTTCAGATATGAGCCAGTTGACTTGGCTATATAAATAGCTGCTGTCACGGGCAGGTCAGAGGTATGTATGTGGATAGACTGGATCTGTAACCACCAATCAGAAATCAATCAGCAATCATTTACTGAGCATTTGCTATGCGCCTGGCACTATACTAGGAGTGGAGCTTTGAAAGATTTTTAAAAAATACGTGAGCTATAGGCTAGGTACAGTGGCTTATATCTGTAATCTCGGCACTTCGAGAGACCATGGGTGGATCATTTAAGGCTAGGAGTTTGAGACCAGCCTGGGCAACATGGCGAAACCCCATCTCTACAAAAAATACAAAAATTAGCCAGAAGTGGTGGCACACACCTGTAGTCCAGCTACTTGGGAGGATAAAGTGGGAAAAATCACCTGAACCCGGGAAGTCAGGGCTGCAGTGAGCCATGATCATGCCACTGCACTCCAGGCTGGGTGACAGAGTAAAACTCTGTCTCAAAAAAAAAAAAAAGTATGAGATATAGTCTCTCCAAGGGCTATACTTAATTGGTACAGATATGACTCATGGAGAAAGGAAAATATAAAAACAACAACCCTGTTTGTGTGGAGTTCTTTTCACCATTTTCTACTCAGCAACTAACTTGGTGCCTTGCACATCATAGGAAGTTAGTAGGTAAATACTTTTTGAATGAATGAGAATGCAGAGGCAAGTGCTTAGTAGCTTTTCTGATGGCTTTGTAGAAGAGGTTGGATTTGAGCTGAACACTCAGGTATAAATAGAATTCAAGGAAGAGGAGAAGAGTTGGAAGGTGATTCAAAGTGCAGGAAAAGGTTTCAAGGGTAATTTGGAAACACAAGTGTGCATAATGTGTCTCAGGAGTAGAAAAGACCACTTTTACTAGGATAGAGATACGGCTAGAACCATGGAGTATCGTGAGTGTTGGAAGAACACATTAAGATTTTATTCTGTAGTCTCCTGAGTTTCTTTTATTTATTTATTTAGAGACAGGATCTCACTCTGTTGCCTAGACTGGAGTTCAGTGGTGTGATCATAGATTAGTAAACTTCAAACTCCTGGGCTCACCTTCCCACCTCAGTCTCTAGACTAGCTAAGACTACAGATGCTCACCACCATGCCTGGCTAATTTTTGTTTTAATTTTGTAGAGATGGAGTTTTGCTATGTTTCCCAAACTGGTCTCAAACTCCTGGACTCAAGCAATCTTCCCACCTCAGCCTTCTAAAGTGTCGGATTACAGGCATGAGCCACCACGCCCGGCCACCTCCTGAGTTTCTGATCAGCAGAGAAAGATTATCAAAACACGTGGCCATAGATGGAATGGATTGATGTGTATGGGAGGCCAGTTAAGAGCTTATAGATATGTTTAGGTGTTGGGTAATAAGAGCCTGAACTAGGATATTGGTTGAGGAAGCCAAAAAAAAAGAGGCAGATGGGAGAAATATTGTGCAGAGAGAAGAAACATGATTTGTTGAGTTAGTGACTGGATATTGAAGCCTGGCAAAGGTAAGAGGAATAATCAAAGATCATTCAGTGATCCTGTGTTACTCTGTTTTTGTATTGCTATAAGAGAACACCCGAGACTGGGTAATTTATAAGGAAATGAGGTTTAATTGGCTCACGGTTCTGCAGGCCATACAGGAAGTGTGGTGCTAACATCTGCCTGGCTTCTGGTGAGGCTTCAGGAAGCTTCCAATGATGGCAGAAGGTGAAGGGAGAGCAGGCGTGTCATATGGCAAGAGCACGAGCAAGAGTGAGAAGGGGGAGGTCCCAGACTCCCTTAAACAACCAGATCTTGCATAAACCATATGAGAACTCACTCTTCAGTAAGGGTATGGCACTAAGCCATTCATGAAGGATCCACCTCCATGATCTAGTACCTCCTACCAGGTTCCACTTCCAGCAATGAGGATCACATTTCAACATGAGATTTGGAGGGGCCATCATCCAAACCATGTCATTCTGTCTCTGGCCCCTCCAATCTCATGTCCTTCTCACATTGCAAAATACAATCATCCCTTCCCAATAGTCTCCAAAACGCTTGTTCTAGCATCAACTCAAAGTCCGAAATCTCATCTGAGACTCACAGCCGATTTCCTTCTGCCTCTGAACCTGTAAAATAAAAAACAAGTTATTTACTTCCAAGGTACAATGGTGGTACAGACATTGGGTAAACATTCCCATTCCAAAAGGGAGAAATTGCCCTAAAGGAAAGGGTAATAGGCCCCATGCAAGTCTGAAACCCAGTAGAGCAGGCATTAAATCTTACAGCTCCAACGTAATCCTTAACTCCATGTCCCACATCTTGATTTGAAAGGTGGGCTCCCAAGGCCTTGGGCAGCCCTGCCCTCGTGGCTTCCCTGAGCACAGCCCACATGGCTGCTCTCTTAGGTTGGAGCTGAGTACCTGTAGCTTTTTCTTGCTGAGGGTGTATGCTGCCAGTGGCTCTGCCATTTTTAGGTCTGGAGGGCAGTGGCCCTCTTCCCACAGCTCCACTAGGCAGTACCCTGGTGGGGACTCTATGTAGGGGCTCCTATACAAGCTTTCCTGTACATCCTCTGAAATCTACACAGGGGGTGCCAAGCCTCATTCATTCTTGCACTCTGTGCCTGTAAGCTTAACACCATGTGGAAGCTACCAAGGTTTATGGTATCTTGCACTCTCCAAAGCAGCCCGAGCTGTACCTGGGGCCCTGTGAACCGTGGCTGGAGCTGGAGCAGTGGAGATGGGGGTTGCAGCCTCCTGAGGTGGTGCAAGGCATTGGTGTCCCAGGCCTGGCCCACTAAACCGTTCTTTCCTCCTTAGGCCTCTGGGCCTGTGATGGGAGGGGTAACCTGGAAGATTTCTGAAATGGCTTTGAGGCTTTTTTCCCCCATTGTCTTGGATGTTAGCACTTGGCTCCCTTTTAGTCATGCTAATCTCTGTAGCAAGTGGCTGCTCCACAACCTACTTGGATTCTTTCTCTACCATAGGGCCTGGCTGCAAATTTTCCAAACTTTTATACTGTGCTTCCCTTTTAAATATAAGTTCCACTTTAAGTCATTTCTTTGTTCCCAATTCTGATTGTAGTTTGTTAGAAGCAGCCAGGCCACATCTTGATTGCTTTGCTGCTTAGAAATTTCTTCCACCAGATACCCTAAGTGGAAGAATTCACGTGGAAATTCAAACTTCCACATATCCCTAGGACATGAACACAGTGCAGCTCAGTTCTTTGCTAAGATGTAATGCAGGTGACTTTTACTCCAGTTCCCATTAACTTCCTCATTTCCACCTGAGACCTCATCAGCCTGGACTTCACTGTCCATATCTCTATCAGCATTTTAGTCACAACCATTTAACCAGTCTTTAAGAAGTTCCAAACTCTCCCTCATCTTAATGTCTTCTTCTGAGCCTCCAAACTCTTCCATCCTCTGCCCATTACCCAGATCCACAGCCACTTCCACGTCTTTCTTTATCTTTATAGCAGTGCCCCACTCTTCAGTACTAATTTTCTGTGTTAGTCTGTTTTTGCATTGCTATAAAGGCATACCGGAGACTGGGTAATTTATAAAGAAACGAAGTTTAATTGGCTCACAGTTTTGCAGTCTGTACAGAAATCGTGGTGCTTGCTTCTGCTTGGCTTCTGTTGAGGCCTGTGGAAGCTTCTAGTCATGGCAGAAGGTGAGGGGAAGCAGGCATGTCACATGGCAAGAATGGGAGCAAGAGAGAGATGGGGGAGGTCCTGTATTCTTATTTTATTTATTTTTTGAGACAGGGTCTTGCTCTGTCACCCAGGCTAGAGTGCAATGGCACAATCTCAGCTCACTGCAACCTTTGCCTCCTGGGCTCAAGCAATTCTCCTGCCTCAGCCTCCCAAGTAGCTGGGACTACAGCTACACACCACAACACCCAGCTAATGTTTGTATTTTTTTTTGTAGAGATGGGGTTTCAACATGTTGCCTAGGGTGGTCTCGAACTCCTGAGCTCAAGTGATCCATCCGTCTCAGCCTCCCAAAGTGCTGGGATTACAGGTGTGAGCCACTGCACCTGGCATCAGACTCTTTTAAACAACCAGATCTTGCATGCACTAACTGAGTGAGAACTCACTTATCACCAAGGGGATGGTGCCAAGCAATTTGTGAGGGATCCGCCCCCATGATCCAATACCTCCCACCAGGCCCCACCTCCAACATTGGGAATCACATTTCAACATGAGCTTTGGAGGGGACACACATCCAAGCCATATCAGATCCTGAAATGCAGATCTTTGGAGAAGGATGCTGCTATTGTTTTATTAAATGTAAATGGAAATCAGAAGGGGGAGGTGGGTTTGAGGAGATTTTAAATTTGAGATACTGGGACATCAAGAGGAAATGTCTACTTAGCCGCAGGAAGTGATGGCTGTGGCCTGCTGGTCTCTTTGGATTGCGCAGTTGCCTTATCTTCATGTGACACAGAGGCAGACTCGGCCACCCCAGGTATGACTTGTTTTGGGAAGTGATAAATAATATTTCACAGGGATATATGAGTTGATTTTTTCCCTGTATGTCGTATATCATCTTTTCTGCATCTTTCCCTGTAACGTTGGTTCTCCCAAGATGAAAGACCACATGCTTTGAGGTGAGAAACGAGAAGCAGAAGACACAGACTTGGAGGGGCTGAGTAGAGGGGGCAGAAGGTTTCCTTACAGGCAGAGAGCACCCCGTTCCGCAAGTACAGTTCCCAGGAGTTATATCACCTCTAACACCAGAGAAAGCAGTGGAGGCCACAATTGTATGTGTTTCTAGAGGTGAATGCTTGGTATTGGAAAGGTAATTCCGACACTCACAGTGGTTGGTTTTATGAGAATCCTTTGAGAAGCACAGCGTAAAATGGAAAGATTTGAACTTGATCTCACACAAGGTCTTTGATTCTTTAACAACATTAACTAATTAAAATGTATCTTGTAAGGCTTAGATTTGTCTCCCCTACTACCACCCTCAGCCCCCTGCATTCTCTCTGTTGTGAATGAAAACATAGTAAATAATTTGTATGTCTTACTTCTCCCTCTTACTTATTTTTTAAAAAGTTTAAAATTGGGCTTGGCATGGTGGCTCATGCCTGTAATCCCAGAACTTTGGGAGGCTGAGGTGGGAGGATCACTTGAGGTTAGGAGTTCGAGACCAGCCTGGCCAACATGGTGAAACCCTGTCTCTACCCAAAATACAAAAATTAGCTGGGTGTGGTGGCACACACATGTAATACCAGCTACTCAGGAGGCTGAGGGCTGAGACAGGAGAATCGCTTGAACCCGGGAGGTGGAGGTTGCAGTGAGCCAAGATCGTGCCACTGCACTCCAGCCTGGGTGACAGAGAGAGACACTGTCTCCAAAAAAAAAAAAAAAAAAGTTTAAAATTATGCTCTTACTACCTTTAGGCCCTGGGGAATGTGTGTAAAGTGTACTCAGGTTGTATTTAATTTCATTGACAATTAAATTTCCCATTAAAACAAAATTAGGGGGAAATGTTTCAGCTGTATTGGAGTATAAAAGAGAATGGCTTTATGGACCACCTGCTACCTAATATTACAGTGTGAAGAAATGAAGAGAAATGCTTTTTAAGTAATTTAAATGTTTTTTTCTCTGATTAAGAAAGTCTGTCCACAAATTTATTAGGTAATAATTCCTCTAGCTTTATCATCCAATGATTCTACTCCTGCAATGGCCTGTTCCTGCACATGGCCTAGTGATGGAGTGTAGGGGTTGTAAATGGATGTGTCATTCTGCTGGACCCTAAGTAGACATAACATGTGCGAGAGAGGAAGGACTCCAAGGAGTTAAGGAAATTATTGTCCACCTATGCCATGAAACCCTTTGTAGCCACTAAAATTAATGTTGTAGAAGAATATATAAAGACTTGTACAATATACTAAGTGAAGAAGATTGCAGAAGAGTATTAAACAGTATGGTCCCATTTTCATAAATACCTACACAACTAATAGCA
This sequence comes from Pan paniscus, assembly GCF_029289425.2. Classification (NCBI taxonomy): domain Eukaryota; kingdom Metazoa; phylum Chordata; class Mammalia; order Primates; family Hominidae; genus Pan; species Pan paniscus. The sequence continues at coordinate 183,616,270 of NC_085926.1, read as the reverse complement.
TTCATCAGATTATTATTATTATTATTATTATTATTATTTTTTGAGACAGAGTCTCCCTCGTTGCCCAGGCTGGAGTGCAGTGGCACGATCTCGGCTCCCTGCAAACTCTGCCTCGCGGGTTCCTGCCATTCTCCTGCCTCAGCCTCTTGAGTAGCTGGGACTACAGGCGCCCACCACCACGCCCAGCTAATTTTTGTATTTGTAGTAGAGACGAGGTTTTACCATGTTGGCCAGGATGGTCTCAATCTCTTGACCTCGTGATCCGCCCGTCTCGGCCTCCCAAAGTGCTGGGATTACAGGCGTGAACCACCGTGCCTGTCCTCTTCATCAGATTATGTTTCTTTCTTTTCTTTTTTTTGAGATGGAGTTTCCCTCTTGTTGCTCAGGCTGGAGTGCGATGGCGTGATCTTGGCTTACCACAACCTCCGTCTCCTGCCTCAAGCAATTCTCCTGCCTCAGGAGCAATTATCCTGCCTCAGCAGGAGAATTCTAGTAGCAATTCTCCTGCCTCAGCCTCCTGAGTACCTGGAATTACAGGCGTGCGCCACCATGCCTGGCTAATTTTTGTATTTTTAGTAGAGATGGGGTTTTACCATGTTGGTCAGGCTGGTCTCGAACTCCCGACCTCAGGTGATCTGCCTGCCTTGGCCTCCCAAAGTGCTGGGATTACAGGCATGAGCCACCACACCCGACCCCTTCATTAGATTATTAGCAGTGGTTATCATTGGGTGATAGAATCACTAATATCTTAATTTTCTAATTTCTATATGTATGATTTTATAATGTTACTTGAAGCAATTTTTTGGCCGGAGGCAGTGGCGCAGTCTCCACTCACTGCAACCTCTGCCTCCTGGGTTCAAGCGGTTCTTGTGCCTTGGCCTCCCTAGTAGCTGGGACTACAGGCACACCCCATCACGCCCGGCTAATATATTTTTAATAGAGACGAGGTTTCACTATGTTGGCCAGGCTGTTCTCAAACTCCTGACCTCAGGTGATCTGCCCACATTGGCCTCCCAGAGTGCTGGGATTACAGGTGTGAGCCACCACGCCCGGCCAGGAAGCAATTGTTTTAAAAGAAGAGAATGTGAGTGGACATAAATTTCAGAGGAAACACGTGTTCAAGTGGTGTGACGGTTTGCTTATCTTTGGCTGATTTATGATGGCTGGCACCTATCCTGGTTCTGAAAGACATTTTTGAACTTGAGTAAAAGTACACAGGTGAAGGGGCTATGACAGTATATGAGGGGGGTCTGGATTGGAGCAGAGACAGGGATACAGGAAGACAAAGAAATCCCAGAGGATTGCACGTAATCTTTTCCCAAGAGAAGCCTTTCTGTCTTGTCTTGACATCTTGTTGAGAAATCTTGGATAGGTAGGAGTTTGTGGAGGAAGAGTTCCTGGATTACAAGTGATCTACGTAGAGAACTGTAGAAGTCCTTAGCAAGGACCAGGCATGATAGCCTTGATGTTTACTGAGTTTTCTATGAATTCTGGCTGAGAGCTTTAGATACTCAGGTGTGTCTTACTCTAGAATTTGTACCTCTAGAGGATGGGACAAGTGTTATTCCAGGCGAGATGGTTCCTAGGCTAGGGGAGTTTCTCTCCTTTCTCTGGAAGGTGTCAATGTCTAGAGAGGTTTATAATTTATAGATTAAAGATCAACAGATAATAAATTCCCAGTGTCAAGGCAAAATGGGGCATTTCCTGAAGGATCCTTTCACAGTGCGGCTTTCCAGTGCCTTGGAGGGGATGTTCCCCACAGAAAGGTAAGCATTCTCTGACCTTTGTTCACACTACATAACAGATAAGCCAGGACAGTGATTCTCCGTGTGGTCCTCTCACTGTCAATGGGGACCTTGTTAGAAATGCAAATTCTAAGGCCCCACCCCAGATTCACCCAGAAATACTGGAAGTGGTTCCTGCAACTTGCTTGTTAACAAGTCTTCCAGGGACTTCTTAAGTGTGCTAAAGTTCAAAACAACTGAGCTAGGAGATAGTCCTTACCTACAAAGAGCTTCTATTCTTGCAGTAAGTCCGCGTGGGTGATAAATGCCCAGATATCATTGTATTTTTGGTGTACTTTTAATTTTTGTTAAAGATGTGTGTTTGCCTGATTTTTCTCAGGCACAGGCTCATTTCTTTCTGGGCCAACCTAATTCATGCTCTTGGCTTGGTGTCAAGGACGTTTTTTAACACACTGCAACTTTGTTAATTGAAATAGTGCCTTTCAATGAGAGATCATATCCTGGCTAATTCCAAGTCTGATTGCAGGTCCTATTTAACTTTTTACACTGGGTAGTAAAACAAGTTTTTTCTCAAAATTACCCAGCGGAAGAAGTTATGTCCAGAAAAGAGAAGCTTATATTAGTGCTGCTGCACCTGGGAGGAAATGTCATGGGAGTTACCAGAGAGATTCAGGGATAGATTTGGGGATAGACTGACACAGTGTGAGGACTAGAGGCCAGTTCCTACTCAGAAGAGCAATTAGCTCGTTCATGAATTGTTTATACTTCTTGTATCAACTTTAATTGCTTGTTTGAACTTGGACTTTAGCATTCATTATAATTGTTACTGTCTAATCAACAATTGATTGTGTATTTTAATTCCTCTAAGTGAGTTGAATCTTCAAGTGATGACCCCAACTTCTCAGTTTTTTTCTGCCTCTAGACATTTATCTTTAAGGCCAGGAGTCTGATAAATAAACTAGTAGACAGTTATCCTTTACAACAGAGCCTTGACATGTATATGTATAGGTTAAATTACTGTTCTCAGTAAAATCAAGCCAGAAAAGAGAGATTTTTTTTTTCTTTTTTCTTTTAGACGGAGTCTCGCTTTTTCACCTAGGCTGGAATGCAATGGCGTGATCTCGGCTCACTGCAACCTCTGCCTCCCAGGTTCAAGCAATTCTCCTGCCTCAGCCTCCCAAGTAGCTGGGATTACAGGCATGTGCCAGCATACCCAGCTAATTTTTGTATTTTTAGTAGAGATGGGGTTTCACCATCTTGGCCAGGCTGGTCTTGAACTCCTGACCTCAAGTGATCAGCCTGCCTCGGCCTCCCAAAGTGGTGGAATTACAAGCATGAGCCACTGCGCCCGGCCAAGAAGTTCTTAGATTACTAAATTTAAGTAAAATGATTTTTACTTTAAAACAATTTTAATGGCTGATAAGGGGACCTTGTAGAATTTCTGAGGTTATCAATGGCATTGGAGTTCTTTGTGTCAGGAACTTGGGGAACAGGTTTTGCAAAACGAGACTTACCAGGGTGACTTTTGAATGCTGTGGGGACAGCCAGATTTTCTGGGACAGGGTTGCCACCGTGCAGGCTGTTTGGGTAGGGTGAGATGGCAGTTGGTATATTCTAAATCAAGAGTCGAAGAATTCAGTCTGTAATGATTGTTATATATTATGCCTTAGCAGTTTCTACTGCTGGTCTACAATTTGCTGGTTGGGAATTTTTAGAAGTACATTCTAAAACTTGGAGGAGAACTTCTATGTAACCTATTACTGGAGGGAAAGAAAATTGAAGTTTGAAAAGGTTGCTGTTGGACTTCCCACAATAGGAATAGCAGCAGGCTTTGTGGCATATTTTTCTATTTTCCAGTTGCTACTTCTGATATTAAGACACAGTAGTACTTGTTCACTGACACACTGAGTACAGGCAGGCAGTATATCGCATACCTAGTAGTGTATCCATTATGTAACCCCCCAGTTCCTTCCTCTACCTCTTTGCTCCTGTGAAGGTAGTCTAAATGGGAGCCCTTTAAAAAGTGATAGGTGGCCGGGCATGGTGGCTCACGCCTGTAATCCCAGCACTTTGGGAGGCTGAGGCGGGTGGATCACAAGGTCAGGAGATCGAGACCATCCTGGCTAACACGGTGAAATGGATCACAAGGTCAGGAGATCGAGACCATCCTGGCTAACATGGTGAAACCCTGTCTCTACTAAAAATACAAAAAAGTAGCTGGGCATGGTGGCAGGCGCCTGTAGTCGCAGCTACTCGGGAGGCTGAGGCAGGAGAATCGCTTGTCTCGAAGTTCTGACCTCAGGTGATCTACCCGTCTTGGCCTCCCAAAGTGTTGGGATTACAGGTGTGAGCCACTGCACCCAGTCTATATTTTTTAAAACCCGTAATAACAGGCCATCTAGACCCTAAATACCAAAGACTTTAAAGTCCAGGGTTGGTGACAGTACCATAACATAAGGATAGTGAGAAAAAGTGATAAATCGTAGCGTTACCAGTTTTCAGAGCTTTAAAATATGTTAACATCTTAAAAATCTAAATTTCTTCATAGCAGTAAAACGGTAGCTATTTATACATTGTTAAGTTAGAAGCTGAAAGTGGATAATTAATTTAGGAAGAACAAAGATCCTAGAAAGTTAAAACATAGTAATTCCATTGATATGTAGATGGATAATTATCCTCAGCTCCTAGTGACTTGGAAATTGTTCGTTTTGGAGTTTTCTAGGTCTCTGGCTTATTTTTCTGTTTTGCCTGGTTTTTGCCTTTGTTTTTGATTTTGCCTCTTGTCCAATCACACTTCCAGAGGAAGGCAGGCCAGGAATGAAAAAGAGCCCACACTCAAAATTTAGCAGGGTCACATTTGCATACCTAGATCTTTACAGACCTACTTTTACAACTTTGCTTAAAGCAGCAAAGAGATCTTTTTCTGGTCCTGCTTCCAAACATAAGAGCATTTTCTCTTTTACTATATAATAGCTCCGATAACTTCTACAGGAATCCCTAGCTCAAGAATCTACCATTTAAATGGAAGTTTAAGAAAAGTTATAAATAGGTATCTTGGTTGCATAATATGATATATGTTTCCTGTTGGCTTTGTCCCCACTTTTGCTCCGCCCTCATATATAATCTTCCTCATAAAGGTACACAAAGCTTATAAGTTAAATGGTGTCTCCTACCTGTTAGTGAGAGCTGGCTTTTTTGATCCAGAAGCGAGAGACATTCACTTTGGACCCATGTTCCAGTGATAGAAAGGCCAGTCCTTCTGAATTAGGATGGTGGCCTCCATGGTTTTGCTCATAGGAAAATAATCGTTAAGTAGATCAGTCCCTGCTTTTACTGGGAGAACATGGAGTTGCTCACGTGAATTGCCCTGCCACTGGGAGCCCCTGCCCTTGAGAATGCTGCTGTTTGGAACCAGCTGCTTTTATGTCCATGGTCGCTGTGAGCAGTTAGGTGGTGTCTTGGCTTTAGTGGCGCTGGGACATCACTTCCTATCACTTTGATTGCCCTCCGCCCACTCAGGGTGCCCCCAAGTCAAATTTGTCAAGCCAGGCAGACTGTATAACAGGTTTATTTTTAAAATCAGGGATTAGAATTGAATTTGTATATATGTGTTGGGGAGATTTTCCAGTAAACAGTAACTAAACATTTTTGTTTCTTTTCAGTAGCTTTTGGAATTACTATCTCTGGGGTCCTTATAATAAGGTAGATTCTCTTAAGTCTGGTCTGGTTTACTTGTGGTTTTATCTGAAGAAAGGTTGTCTTCCCAAACCTAGGTTCTTGGCTACTTCAGTTAGCAAGGAGTGTGAAAAAGTGGACATGACCTTGCCAAGAAGAAAACTTTCAGACCACCCACCAAACCAGAGGAAGGTTAGGACTTTTTTTTTTTTTCTTATGTACAACCTTCCCACAGCTCATTATTTTTATTGCCACCCAGTGGCATTCACAATACGAAATGGTGCGAGTGATATTTCAACCTGTTGGGCAGCAGCTATGCTGTGCACTGTGACCAGAGCTGTTTGTTTGGCCAGCTACTGCAGGCGCTCATTGCAGCAGCCAGTGTTTTGTTTGTGAGTGTCTTCTGTATGGTTTCCTGCTTCAGTGAATAGAAGTGGGAGTTGTGGGGGCTGAGGGAAGAGGACAGACAGAAGACGGTTGGACTCATTTCCTGAATCATCTTAGGCATTCTTGCCGTCTCTTGGTTCCATCTTGGCTGGGCAGCATTTCCCACTGGTTTGTCAGACCAACTTTCCCAGCCACCTCTGGGGGTGGGAAGGAAAACCACACCTTGCTCTGTGTCAGCCAGTTAACAGGCAGAGTTTTGTTCAGTAAATATTTATAAAACCTCTCTACTAACCTCGAACCCTGCAACTCTGTACTTTTGAAAAGTTTATTCTCTTTCCCTGGCCTCCCAAGTAACTATTTGGGCCCAGCAGTATACCTCACATGGACAGCACTGGTACCCCTTCATCTGCAGGCCAGGTACCAGAGAAGCTTGTGCTTCCTGATCTTAACCTTGAACTTGGCCGACCATTCCTCTATTTAGGATTGCAGAGAGTTCATGGGAAAGGGTCAGGGGTAGATTGTCTTTCACAGTTTTTCCCTTTAATCTGTCAAGTTAAACCCGTGTGATCAGAGGAAGTGCAAAGCAGCGTGTGGAGGGGAATGAGGCCTCCAAGTGCAGGGAGGCATGTCTCCTCCAGGCTCTGCTGCACACCAGCAGCAAGGGCATGCCCCCACACGATGTTACTTTCCGTGAAATAGAAATAAAGGCCCTCTGGTCATTTTGGAAATAAATTTAGAAACAACCTAAACATCGAACAGTTGGGAATTGGTTAAAAAAACTAGGTTTATCTTTATTAAGCAGTGTTGAATTTTTAATGCCGTATGAAAACATGATATGCTGAGTTTAAGAAAAAGATACAAAATGTGGGAAATGTGATTCCAATTTTTTCTTTTTTTTGAAAGAGTCTCACTCTGTCTCCCCGGCTGGAGTGCAATGGCACAGTCTCAGCTCACTGCAACCTCCACTTCCAGGGTTCAAGCTATTCTTGTGCCTCAGCCTCCCAAGTAGCTGAGATTACAGGCGCCGGCCACCACGCCCAGCTAATTTTTGTATTTTTTAGTAGAGATGGGGTTTCACCATGTTGGCCAGGCTAGTCTCAAACTCCTGGCCTCAAGTGATCCACCCGCCTTGGCCTCCTATAGTACTGGGATTATAGGTGTGAGCCATGGCACCTGGCTGATAATTCCAATTTTATAAAAACTAAGAAAGGAAGGTGTCAAATTAATAAGTAGCTTCCTCTGATGGGATTATGGGAGATTTTAAACCTCCTTTTCTGATTTCCTACAATGAACATTTATACCTTTTGTTCTTTTTTTTTGCAGTCTATATCATACACAAAAGTACACAAAACACATATATACAGTTTAATGGATGAGTATAAAGTGAATACCCATGTAGCTACTACCCAGATCAATCACATAAAAGCAGCATTACTTTTTATCATTGGAATACTAACAATAAAAATTTTATTGAAAAATACTTTTCCTGAGTTCCTCACTTGGCTATGGTAGGAATAAAATAAGACTGTATAGGAAAGTGCTTTATTTTTCAAACCTTAAAATTTCCATCAAACATTAGAAGTTATCTCTCGCCTCTCAGGTGCCAAAGATGACAGGTGCACATAAGCAGTAAGTCATTGCCAGAGTCTGGGGCTGCTTGTGTCATACAGAGATTTGCACTAAAAAATGTATCAATTGTGCCACTTGCACTATCTGCAGTTTTTCCCTCCCAGGAAACCCTTTAGGTGTAGACTTAGACACTGGGAGAACTGCTAGGACTGACTGGGTGTTAAAAACCTCTTTCCTACATTTTGTGCGGATTACCTTTGATTTTCTATGATCCCTGGATTGTTGCGTGTGGTGGAAGGAGGTTGTGTTAATTCGTTGATTTCACCAAAGCCAGAATTCCAAGCAGGAGTTTTTGTTTGCTTTGTTATTGAATTATCTAGTCTTTTACATCGTGATTTGAGGTTTGGTTCAAAAGAGGCAATGGATTGGTCATAATTCAATAATTTTATCTGATACTATAACTAAAGCCAGCTGTTTAATTTGCTGGACCAAGTGCAGAATGAAAATGTGGGGTCCCTTGTTCAAAAAACAGGAAAAGTATCATTAAATAATTAAAATATAGGCCAGACGTGGTGGCTCACGCCTGTAATCCCAACAATTTGGAAGGCCAAGGTGGGAGGATCACCTGAGGTCAGGAGTTTGAGACCAGCCTGGCCAATATGGTGAAAACCCATTTCTACTAAAAATACAAAAATTAGCCGGGTGTGGTGACACGCACCTGTAATCCCAGCTGGTCTGGAGGCTGAAACAGGAGAACCACTTGAACCTGGAAGATGGAGGTTGCAGTGAGCCGAAATCGTGTTACTGCACTCCAGCCTGGGCAACAGAGCAAGCCTCTGTCTCAAAAAATAAACAAAAATAAAAAAATTAAAATATAAAGTTTTCCTTTCTTCCATCGTCTCTCTCCTGACTTGTCATGGTGTGTTTTATTTGTTACTTAAAGTCACTCTAAGTAAAAAAAAAAGTAATTATTAGTATGAATTTTATTGTTTGCCTTTATATTGTGCAATGCAGTTTGTTTGTTTGTTTGTTTATTAAGACGGAGTCTCACTCTGTCGCCCAGGCTGGAGTGCAGTGGCACGATCTTGGCTCACTGCAACCTCCGCCTCCCAGATTCAAGCAATTCTTCTGTCTCAGCCTCCCTAGTAGCTGGGACTACAGGTGCACACCACCATGCTCGGCTAATTTTTGCATTTTTAGTAGAGACGGGATTTCACCATATTGGCCAGGCTGGTCTCGAACTCCTGACCTCGTGATCTGCCCGCCTCAGCCGCCCAAAGTGCTGGGATTACAGGCATGAGCCGCTGTGCCTGGCCGCAATGCAGTTTAAAATGCAAATATGAGAGCATTTAGCTTGTTATCACTGAAATCATGCAGTTCATATTTTATACTTCACACATTGTTCTAACCAAAATTGTGGAAATGCTGCATTAAACTAACTCAGCTGTTTTTGTTTCACTTTTATTTTTTTTTTTTTTGAGATGAGATCTCACTCTGTCATCCAGGCTGGAGTGCAGTGGGGTGATCATAGCTCACCGTAACCTCAAACTCCTGGGCTCGAGTGATCCTCCCACCTCAGCCTCCCAAGTAGCTGGGATCACGGATGTGCACCACTATGCTCGGCTAATATTTTTTTTTTTTTGAAATGGAGTCTCACTCTGTTGCCCAGGCTGGAGTGCAGTGGCGCAATCTCGGCTCACTGCAACCTCCACCTCCTGGATTCAAGCAGTTCTCCTGCCTCAGCCTCCCAAGTAGCTGGGATTACGGGCACCCGGCACCATGCCTGGCTAATTTTTTTGTATTTTTAGTAGAGATGGGGTTTCACCATGTTGGCCTGGCTGGTCTCGAACCCCTGACCTCAAGTAATCCACTTGCCTTGGCCTCTGAAAGTGCTAGGATTACAGGCGTGAGCCACTGTGCCTGGCCGGCTAATTTTTTTTTTTTTTTTTTTAAGAGGTGGGCTCTCACTGTGTTGCCCAGACTGGTCTCAAACTTATTTCACTTTTTAAAAAAATTTATCATTTATTATTTCACTTCTTAATATATGCACATTTTACCAATATTCTCCACCTTCAGCTTACTAATGAATAATGGAGCTATGGAAAACTAATGGAAAAGAAACTATGAATTATCTCTTCTTTTCCTTCTGTAACATACAACACCATTTTTAGTGTAAGCGGTTGGCTAATATGAAGAAGTAACATGAGTAAGAGGGGTTGTTCATGTTTCTCAGAGTGCCATTGCCTTCTTTCTACATTCAAGGCAAATTCTAGTTCCAGTAGAAAGTGTGGTCTCTTGGGCTGCACCCACACATACTCAGTCATAGATATAACATGCTTACCTCGTGCTTGCTCTGCATCTTGTGGAACTCCCACGCATGGTGGGTCTACCGAAATCCCGTACTCATTGGGCATCAAATGAGCTCACCCATGAAGCCAGCCCTGACTGTTGTAATTTTTGTAATGACAGTGGCCAGTTACTGTTGTCACCCTTTCCATGGCTTTTTGTTCTGGGTTGAGTTCTCCTTACCTGTAATCCCATGGGACCTGCAATTTTTCTCTGTTCAGAGTGAATTCCAGGTTTTTGACAATGACAAATAGCAGTTATTCATGGGACAGGGTGCCACTCACCACTGATACCCATTCATTCTTCTATCTTGTGTCTATTGGTCAAATTAGCCCATGGATCCTGAATAGGAAAGAAATGAATCTGAAAGGTCAGCTTTGAGATTTATGAAGTTCAATAAAAATCAAAATTGACAACCAGTAGCTTTAAAATTGTACTTCTGCTTGCAGCAAGGTATTCTGCATATGGTTCTGTTGGATTTATAAAATTATCGGTAGGCTGGCAAGAGGTTTGAAAATCAATAACTCGCTGAACTTATCTCTGAGAGGATTTTTATATGCTATTGGAGTATTTTACCCTTGTGCCTTTGACAGAACAATTTCTCAAGAAGGAAATATGCGGCTGGGCACAGTGGCTCATGCCTGTAATCCCAGCACTTTGGGAGGCCGAGGCTGGTGGATCACGAGGTCAGGAGATCGAGACATCCTGGCTAACACAGTGAAACCCCGTCTCTACTAAAAATACAAAATTAGCCGGGCATGGTGGCATGTGCCTATAATCCCAGCTACTCAGGAGGCTGAGCAGGAGAATTGCTTGAACCCGGGAGGCGGAGGTTGCAGTGAGCCGAGATCACGCCACCGCACTCCAGCCTGGGCGACAGAGCGAGACTCCGTCTCAAAATAAATAAGTAAAATAAAATAAAAAAAGAAAATATGCAAACATTTCCTCAACTTGCAGCTACTCTTGACAGTCCCTTGAGTGAGTATAGACCACAAAGCTTGGTAATTAAGAGCATAAGTCTAGTTTGGGCAGACTCAAGCTTACATCCTGGCTCTAACCTTTACTAGGTGTATGGCTATGAGTAAGACACCTATGGTTCTGAGCTTGGTTTCCTCACCTGTGAAGAAGCAATGATAAGAGTAGCTCAAAGGATTACTCTTGATAACATTAAGAAAATAGGTTAGTTTGACCTTTGACATAGAGTAGGTATTCAATAAGTTTTAACTATTATGATTATTAGCATAACACAGAAAAAAAAGACTTCAAATGACTATACTTCTAAGGTTGGGAGGTGAGTAAATCTGATACTCTTGGCTAGTTCTGTTGGAAACTCAGCAGGTAGACATTTAATATGAAGGAGAAAATAGTACTGGTCTGTATTAGACTGTGAATGTTTTGAGAATGGGAAACTGTGTGTTATTGATTTCAGTGTCCTCAGCCCAGCACAGTGCTTGGCACATAGTAGGTGCTGTTGATTAAATGGTAAATGAATGGTTTAGTGTTTTATTCTTCACCTTGTATGACATGTATCTTTCTAAATATGCAAACAAACATTTATTTTTCATGCCAGTCCAATTGTGTGGACATACATGGTTTTGTGTAAAGATCCCCTTTGCTTTTCAACAATTGAGAAGGAAATAAAAAGGCCGGGTATGGTGGCTCACACCTTTAATCCCAGCAGTTTGGGAGGCTGAGGCGGGTGGATTGCTTGAGCCCAGGAGTTAGAGACTAGCCTGGCCAACATGGCACAACCCCGTCTGTACTAAAAATTAGACAGGTATGGTGGTGTACGCCTGTAGTACCAGCTACTCAGGAGGGTGAGGTGGGAGAATCACCTGAACCTGGGAAGTCAGGGCTGCAGTGAGCTGCATTTGTGCCACTGCACTGCAGCCTGGGCAATGGGAGTGAGACCTTGTCTCGGGGTGGGGGGTGGGGGGGTGGGGGGGAGGAAAAAAAAGGACATAATTTGATGGTATATTTATTTTTAATAAAGATGGAGATAAATGGTAATTTTCAATATCTGAACGTAGGCTGACCTGAGTCTTAAGCACGGTGGCAGATGGTCTGGAACCTCCGCCAGGATCTGGGTTGCATTGTGGGGCTAGAGAGAAAGAGAAGCTTCGCGTGTCTGGGTACCTGGACTCCTGGTCATAGCCTTCCCTTAGAGCTCCCTGACTAGAGAATCTGTCCTCATCACAGGACAGCATCAGTGTGTCTGCTCCTGGCCAAATTCAGCTGCATTCCGGCAGGTGGTAGTGATTCCTGAGGAGCCAGGAGAAAGCCAGGCTGTCATTTAGATTCAAGGGAAGATCTATTTGCCTTTTGATAACAGAAGGGTTTAGGAAGACATTTGAGCCATACGGCACAATTTGAAGGACTTAGTTTAAAAGAAAATAATTGACAAAGTAATTGGAATGCTATCTTTTTACAGTTTATAAAGAGGCCCCTTTGTATGTGTTTTTCTGCCAATTCTGTTTAAATGCCCTGCAATTTAAACACACTGAGGATTAGAGACCAGGAGTGACGTTTGGGCTTTGAAAATTCCAGGACAGGTTAGAGGCTTGTAACCTAGTACAGTTGCAATGGCCGTTTTGTTTTGTTTTGTTTTAAGTCCACTGTTGTAATCCCTATTCCACAAGAGTATATTTTTCAGAACGCTGCTAAATCCCAGACATGGATATTTATATATGCCACCAAAGATATGTGAAAACACATATAAAAGGGCAGCTTTTAGGAATATTTTTATTATTTGAAAATTGATCTGATATCATTAATCATTTCTTATGCTATTTTTTAAACTGGGTTTTGTGACTTTTTTTGTAGCTCCAATTGATTTAATTTTGTAGGAGAGGAAAGGAAAGTTATTTATCTTAATTTATAGATATTCCCACTTTACCTGAGAAAGTATTTAAGGATCTTTAAGGATTAAAGGTCCTCTTCAAGCTTGACAATCTAAGTTTTAAAGTTTGTATTTAGCAAAATTATTGTTTAATACTTGTTTTTATAAAACAGCATTCTCTGTGAAGGAAGCAGCAGTGATCTTGTGCCCTTTATTGGATGAAGTACCAGGAATATTTTCTGATTGCTTTCTCCAGGGACAGAAATGCAACTGTAAATGATAGAGATTAAAACAATAAAACTGCCCAGTGAGGCTTAGCCCTGAATTGCTAAACCTTCATACAATAAAACATTTTCTGAGAGAGGATGGTAGTGGCTGCAAAGACCAACAACTGGTTCCTCTGCCTGGATTCATCTCTTTCGTTCTCCCTTCTCTGGTTAAGACTTGCTCATCCTTCAAAACCCAGCTCGGATATTGCCACCTCCCTGAAGCCCTTCCTGACTCCCCTAGGCTGTTCCTGCCTCCGTCTTCTGTGTTGCTTTTATACTTTTCATGTTCTCAAGGAAGGAGCTCTGCCCACAGTGCTCTATAATTAGTTCTGTAATTATTAGTGTTTATCTTTTACACTAGATTATGAGCCCTTTAATTGCAGGATCTGGGACTATTTCATCTTTGTGGTTTAACCCCCAGTTTTATTGCCTGGAAAATAATAGGCACTCAGTTAATGTCTTTTGAAGTACTAAAGATTCTGTTGAATACTTACCACAAGGCGACATCAAAATAGATAGCAAGTGAGGATACTTAATCTTGGTAGAAATGAATTTATTTTAGATTTTTTCATGCCTTTATTTATGAATTCTAAAAGCAATTCATTAGATTTGGAATAAAGATAATATCCAGTGTTGGCAATGGCCTGGTAATACACTGTTAAACATTGGCAGTGAGGGTAGAAATTGGCACACTCTTTCTGGGAAACTATTTGGAAATTTGAGGCCTAAATATGGTCACACCCTTTGACCTAGTAATTCTGTTTCTCAGAATCTACTCTAAAGAAATAATAAGAAATCACCACAATGTTATAAAGCATAATCCAAGAGACAGCAGGAACAGCTTCCTGATATTCTGTGATCCAAACCAAGTACTGAGTGTCTAAGAACTGGGGATGACCATCATAAGTTCTTGAGGTCTTTGCTTCATGTTCTCCCACATTGTCTAGTCTGTCTTCTTGTGTAGAGTAGAAGTTAAGTAAATACTTGTAGTAAATGGATAAATAATTCTTTGAAGTTGAAATGTAAAGCACTCAATGTATAGAATAATGTAACTGTTACTCCGAATGCCACTATCAGATTTAACAACAGTTATTTGACATACTTGTTTCCAATTTTTTTGTTTATATTTTTAATATTATGCAAATACTATATGCACACATTCTTTGTGCACATTTACTTTATAATCTGCAAAGTGATTTTATATTTTATACTCTCTTTTGATCAAGCCAAAAAAGGTGTTACTCCCATGTTATAAAAGGAAAAACTGAGGCTTGGAGCAGATCCAGGACTAGAACTACCACTTTTGACTCCCAGTCCAATATTTTTTCACAGTAGGAGTCTTTGGAGAACTCTTAGGAAACAAGGAGCACCTAGAATGTTTATTAAGGGAGAGTGTACATCAGCTCCAGAAAGATGTTGACAGATTGGAAGGAATTTAAAGAGGAGCCAACGCTGCTGGAAGGAAGGACATAGGAGAGATGAAAGGAATTTAATATGTATAGCTTGGCCAACGGATGATTAAAGGGGATATGATAACAGTCCCTAGGAATGTGAAGGATGTAAACATCATGGAAAGAGAAAATGTATTTAGAATCAATCAAAGCAGTATATAAAAAGAAATACAAATTAATGCTAAACATCACAAAAAGCCATTTTCATGGTGACACTTGTTAGCTTGCAAATTAGAGTCCCAAGACAAGTATCAAAAGCCCTTCTAAGACATTTAGGACTAAGTTATTCTGCCTAGATTTGGGGAGGGCTGTTCCATTTCTAATTTTGATGGCTGAGATCATGTCCCTTCCTAGCATAGATTTGCCACCCAGTACTGATGGCACAGTTTTGCGTATCAGGGTCAAAAGGAAAACTCTTGTTACAATCTGTGGAAGCCAAATTCAGGCATGTCCCCAACATCGTGCAGTCCGACATCGCAGAGACTGCCCGTGAAGCCTAACTTGAAACCCTAAGTGTTGAGCTCATTAACTCTGCCATCAGATGACTGATTCCCCACCTGCATGGTGTCCCCTGCTGGGAATTTCAGGTTGTGAGCAAGATGCAGAGATGTTCTCTTATTGTTTAATTCACGGCCACATTGGGTAAGCAAGTGGGCCTATTCCAGTGGAGGAAATGTCATCCCCAAGATGTTGCCATCGCATGGGTAGGGAATGATGGTGCACATATTGTGTGTGTGAAGCCATGTCCCCAAGAAGGGGAGCCGAACCCATGGCAGT